>NC_034597.1:78052973-78087899 GCF_900095145.1 Mus pahari | reverse complement strand
TTTTCTGAGGAACCGCCAGACTGATTTCCACAGTGGTCGTACAAGCTTGCAATCCTACCAGCAATGGTGGAAGTTAGTGCTACACCCTGGTTTTATTTCAGTGAAGACCCTTCTGAACCACTTTGCAGAGAGGAGTCTCCGATTTGCTTGCTATCTTTTCTAAAGAAAAAGGCACTGTAATAACCACACTTCCTTCCAGAGTAGTAAATTCTACTACCTTTGAGGCTGTGTGAAAGAGAGAGACAGAGACAGAGACAGAGACAGAGGCACAGAGATCTTTGTTAAAGAGATGATGATTCTTTTGAGGTTCATCTTAATAATTTCTTCAAAAGTACTATCACATCAGCTGAAATATCAGATGGTGAAATAAATCTAGTACTTCTTTCTCTCTCATGTGTTAAGTTAAACAAATTTGTATTTGGGGAAAAGGATCAAATATACTTCACCAGAGTCATTTATATTTAAACTATATTACAAAACTTATTTTTATTTCTAAGACATCTTTTTAAAACATTTAAAATATTTAAATTTTCTTGACAGTAATAGAATGATTTTGTAGCTACAATTTTACTTAGAGTTTGCTACATGGAACTATAATTTATTATTTCAGTTGAGACATTGCTTTCTTTCACTATGATATGTAAATATTTCTGAATAGATGTCATTGAAATATCTTAAAAACAAGGTCATCTTGTGTTCTTGGTGACATATTTAAAGCTTTGACTCTGATCAAGTAGACTACAAAACTGACTTAAAACTACATATTAAACTTAAAAAAGAATACCAGATTAGGAGTCATATTCTAAAATTAGGAGTCTAGTTTAATAAATATAAGCTGACAGAAAACATGAGGTCTCTAAAGTAGAATTAGAAGAGAATGTCTATATAAAGACTACATTGAGAAACTGAGGGGAGATATGCTAATAAAGATATTGGCATTTAAAATAATGAGGCATTTCTTTATCATCTGTAACATTCCATGTAATTAAGTGACGTCATGGAAACAGCTTATGCTGAGAAGCACAGGGAGCTTACTGGCCACCTTTCCTATAATGGGCTATGTACATCTCGCCTTGGGACTGCCTTTAGCTATCCAGGACATTTCTTTGCTTTATTTATAAATTCTTTGCTCTCACTGTAATTCTCTCTGTCTCTTTCTCCCTGACTTTGTCTTCTCTCTCTCTCTCTCTCTCTCTCTCTCTCTCTCTCTCTCTCTCTCTCTCTCTCAAATGTCCTGAATATTTTCATAATAGTTCTGAGCTGATATTACTTAATTAAAGTGCTGCCCTTTCAGTAGGTATGAACTATTGGGAGACCACAGATTCATGGAAAAGTAAACTAATTTTTTTTGATTGTGTGCTTATTTGATACCAAGTTTAAAAATCATTTCGCATGTTATTTACTGCACATACAGAGAGTAATTTAATAGTTCCTCAAATACTCCAAATCTCCATATGTAGTTTGGGGTTTTGTTTGTTTGTTTGTTTGTTTTGTTTTGTTTTTTTCTTCCCTGGTGCAAAACACACCACTCTTCAGAGTTTCTGGTTGGCTTGGGAACAATTAGACAAAGAAAAGGGGAAAAAATGAAAAAAAAAAATTTACCATTTGAAAAGAGCGGAATATAAGGTGATTGCAATCAGATAGATACACTGAAGCCCTGTCTTGAGCAGCACAAAATGTTTTATTTAATTCTGCCATTCCTAAATTTAAATAATCTCAATCAACTGCTCTAGTATTCACAGTCAGTTTAAGTGTCCAAAGTCTTCAATTTAAGATCATTTCACTGGTATTTTTTTTCTTATACATTGAAAATGTTTATAGTCCATTAACACTAGCCTTCCAATGACTTCTCTGTAATCAGAATAGAATCCTGCTTCAGATAGGAGCAGTAATATTGATTTAAATTTGACTTCATTCTATGCTTGCTTGTCTCCTTGTGAAACTCTCCCTTCTTTAGATCTCATTTCAAAATATGATACTTTCTTTCCTGCATTCCTTATGCTGAGACTGCTTTCCTAGTCCTTTCCATGCTTATCTGTGCTTTCTTCAGTTGGGCTCTGGCACTAGCAATCACCTACTGGAAACATTGTAAATGCCTCAGCCTTGTGGACACGTGTTTCTGCATTCCCTTTGTCTTCTCAGAGACAGGCATCTTGATCTGTAACAATTATTTTATGCTTTCCCTTCTATCAGGCTGACCTTTGTGAACAAATACTACACTGAGAATTTTAGATCTCAATGGATGTTCACTAAGTCAGCACCCATTTAATAATATATTTAAAGCACATGGCATAAAATAAGCCAATTTCCCATTGTAATTTCTAAACTTACATAAGCCTCCAAAAATGTCATATTAGCAGGTTTGTACTTCACATAGAGTAATTTGGTAGAGTGATGATAGGCAGAGTGGTGTATATACAGAAAGACAGAAAGAGATGGAGGACAGATAAACAGGAAACAGAATAGTCACTGTCCTATGAAGCTTTAGGTTCTCCTAATCTTTGATAGAGCTTCCAGTTTTTCCATACTTGTGAAATTATTGAGTTGACTTGTTGTGGCCTTTTGACCTGAACAGGCACAGAGATCTCCACCTTACTTAAACTCTTCACTCTTTACATTGTAATTGTTTCCTTGAATACAGAAAACATGGTTTTTAAAAGTGGATTTACACATATTTTATTTATGTAGACACAACACACAAAAAATGAATCAACTGAATGATAGATAGTTCTGCCAAAATATTAAGATAAGAAAATAAAGTAAATTTAAAACACATATTTAAAAATCACTATTTAAATGTAAACATACATTTAAGCACCTTAAAATTTCACCTTCCTTAAACTGTTAAGATTATTTAGTGTTTCTCTTTATGAGTATTGTTTTGATTTTGTTAAAGGAAAAGCATATTACTTATTTCTCTCATTTAAGGTCGTTTTAGTTATTTGAAATAATGAAATTCCTCTTATTCTGATGTCATTCTTATTCTAAGAAATATTCCTTTCCCTACACACAGAGCCTAAAAATATCAGTAAACAGATGAGCAAAAAAAGCAACAACCCACATTTACTGGAGGAGGAAAAAACAGAAGATATTTATATTGTTCGATGCTCTGTATCATCATAATATAATAAAATTTGGTTTTCTATTTTAAGAAGTATGAGTTTTTTTATAAATCCACAGCTCTGAAACATGGAAAAATTGTCTAGAAATTCTATGTGCAATTTACCCTGTCTTGTAATATAGAATAAAGTTGATAGTGACATAAGGATTAGTCTACATGTCTTACCTGAAATCAGTAAACCTTAAGTTTTATATAATAGGAGAATAATATCCCAGTCTTCTATCCAACAAGCATTGATTTGCAATTTATCATATTTCAGGGAATAGCATAAATTAAGTAGATGAAAATTAACAGCAATATAAGTTCTCTGTTCATATGAATCTTAAATATGAACAGATATTTTATATATGTAAAGGAATCCATAAGGAGAGATGAAAAATCCTTAAGCAGCAAGAACGTGATGTATCTGGATAAGATAATAATATGATTGAAATACATGATCAATAAAAATTATTTAAGTATGTTACATTTAACAAATGGTTTTATATACACATTTATGTAAATAAAATTCAGAGTGATAAAGTATAAAAACATTATGGTAAATACAGGATAAAAATAAAAACAATAAAATACTGTAGGTAGTAACACAATTAACAAAAGGAAATTTAGCAACAGTATAAAGGAGACCTGGAAATATAGAAAAAGCAAGGATCTAACATGGAAAGCAGAAAAGTTGTAGAAGCCAGCTGGTAGAATACCTAAGATGGAAAACTGAAGCCAAAATTAAAATAATAAAGGGGACATAGAATAGCATGACGAGAAAAGGGGGTGTCCATTTTGTCTGGGAATTCTTGTATGAGAAAGAATAGTTGGAGATGCACCTTACTGAGACACAAAACAGTGAGGGCAATGTAGCAATAAATGTAAAGTTATTGACTTTAGAAATGCATACACATTTGAATTCATAGTTAAACCAAATAGTGATAAAATTATTTTAAAGATAAGATCATAAATTAAAATGTAAAACAAATTTTCATTATTGGATAGAGAGAAGGAAAAGACTCGGAGAAAACATTAGAGGGAATTTTTTACTCTAAGAGGAAACTTTCCATAATTGATAAAGGACAGTTTAATTATTGGATATAAAAATAGAGCACCAACGAATATAGATGTGAAAGAATCTCTTTAGTACAATGTAGAGTCCTCTGAATATATCCTCCAGAGTAGTCTACAGGTTATTGTGCAGGTTATTGTGGTAGATTGCTTTGCAGTGCTTTTGCACAGTCTCTACACTAACTTCCACACTGCCTGCATCAGTATGCATTCATGCCAGCAATGGATGGGTCCCTTTATCCCTAGCATCTGTTCTTAATTGTTTGATTGATCTTGACTTGGCCATTCGGACAGAGTTAAGATGATAAATCAGAGTGTAAGTGAAGTTATTCCTGATGGCAATGGTTTTTGAAGATATATCATCATATATTAGTAATTTATATTTAATTTTTTGAGAATATTCATTTGATTTTATACACAATTTTAATAGTTTTGTCTTAATATTCCAGTTTTTCTTCAGTTCATTTTTCTAGATATGTTTCCAGTGTTCTTAGATAACAACTCTGTCAACATTACAATTGGTAAGAGATTTTTTTTTCTCATTCAGTAGACTGTATCTTATCTCAAATTATTTTGTTCTTTGTTGTAAAAAATATTTTAGGTACACGAGGTCCCAATTTATTAAGCATTCTAACAATTCCATAAAGAGTATTGGTATGTTATGGCATGTTGTGATAGTTCTTAAAAGCTAGCTCAAAAAATAAGATTTATAATGTTGTAACTAAGATAAGTTAATAAGTATAAATTAGAGAGGAACATTTTTATATTAAAATGTACATTTTTAAAGCTTGCTGTGTTCAAAATCTCACTCATCAAAGTGAGGTTCTGACTTAAGCTTTGTAGTACTGTGTAAAAATATGCATGCATGTGAGTAAAGAAGGAGAACCATGGCCAGGAAATGTTGAAATGGTGAATTTTCTTATACGTTTTATAATCAGATAAACAAAACATACAATATACCATAAACATTCATTAATGTAATCATTCTACAAAGGAAAATATCTAAATATTCTATATGATCGTGATACATTAGAGTTTATGTACTTAAAATGTGACCAAAAATTAACTCATAATTTGAAATGTAATTGCATTTCATTCTAGCTATTATTTGATGTAGAAATATGTCATTTGATGCTTCAAGGTTCAACTTATAATAAGAAACCTTATAACGGACAATTTTAAATAGATTCATTAAATTTTTTTTTTGCATCTTGTGTGCAACTCTGCAGGCCCTAGCACACCCAGGATCTTGGTATCACTGGTGACTAGAACATAACATCTGTTCCAAAACAACCCAGAGAGTCTTCTGCCAGCAGGAACAGGGACAAAGGAAACGCCCCAACCAGCAGTTGGGATTCATTCCGGTAGGCACCGGCTCCTCGCAATCTTGAAATTAAACTCCACAGAGCGTCCCAAGGTCCCCAGAGGACTTTCCACACCACAGGCACACTAGCACACCCAGGATCATGAGATCACTCGTAAGTGGAATGCAGCATCTGTTCCAAAAATCTTGGAGGGTCTTGTGCCAGCAGGAACAGTGACAAAGGAAACCCACCAGACCAGAGGCTGGGGTTCGTTCTGGTCATCACCAGCCCAGGGCCATCTTGGGTGTGAACTTATAGGACCCTAGCACACCCAGGATCTTGGGATCACTGAGACCAGACTGCTAAGGAGAGCTCATGGACTACAGAAGCAACAGAACTTCTTGAACAGGGTCCCTTCAGGCCTTCATTCTCAGCTAGGAGGCAGAGCTGAGACCCAGACTCCTGGGCACCTTTCTTGTCAGAGGAGAGTCGGCCTCTGACCCTGGGACTCAGGAGGTGGATCTGAGCTCCAGACTTCTGTGCAGCTTCCCTGCAAGAGGAGAGCTTGCCTGCAGAGAGTGCTCTGACCACTGGGACTCAGGAGAGAGTTGGACTCCCAGGAGTTCTGACAGAGGCTAACAGAATCACAGGAGGAACAAGTTCCAGCCAGAGACAGCTAGAACATTAACACCAGATATTCCCAGATGTCAAAGGCAAACATAAGAATCTTACTAACATAAAGCAAGACCACTCAACATCACCAGAACCCAGTATGCCCACCACAGTGAGTCCTGGATACCCCAACACAACGGAAAAGCAAGATTCAGATTTAAATCGTATCTTATGATGCTGGTAGAGGATTTGAAGAAGGTCATTAATAAAAGAAATGCAGGAGAACACTGCTAAAGAATTAGAAGTCCTTAAAGAGAAGCACAAAAATCCCTCAAATAATTACAGGAAAACACAAACAAACAGGTGATGGAATAGAACAAAACCATCCAAGATTTAAAATTGGAAATAGAAACAATAAAGAAAACCCAAAGGGAGAAAACTGTAGAAAGATATCCTAGGGAAGAAATCAGGAACCATAGATGCAAGCATCAGCACAGAATACAAGTGTTGGAAGAGAGAATCTCAGGTGCAGAAAATTACATAGAAAACATGGACTTAACAATCAAAGAAAATGTAAAATGCAAAAAGATCATAACTCAAAACATCCAGGAAATCCAGGACACAATGAGAAGACCAAACCTAAGGATTATAGGTATAGATGAGAATGAAGATTTTCAACTTAAAGGGCCAGTAAATATCTTCCACAAAATTGTAGAAGAAAACTACCTTAAACCAAAGAAAGAGATGCTCATGAACATATAAGAAGCCTACAGAACTCCAAACAGACTGGACCAGAAAAGAAATTCCTCCTATCACATAATAATCAGAACAACAAATGCACTAAAGACAGAATTTTAAAAGCAGTAAGGGAAAAAGGTCAAGTAACATATAAAGGCAGACCTATTAGAATTACACCAGACTTCTCTCCCAAAATTATACAATCCTGAAGATTCCGGACAGATGTTATACAGATCCTAAGAGAGCACAAATGCCAGCCCAGGCTACTATACCTAGCAAAATTCTCAATAATCATAGATGGAGAAACCAAGGTATTCCATGACAAAAACAAATTCACACAATATCTTTCCATGAATCCACCCCTTCAAAGGATAGTAAAGGGAAAATTCCAACAAAAGGAGGGAAATGATGCCCTAGAAAAAGCAAGAAAGTAATCCTTCAACAAACCTAAAAGAAGACAGCCACAAGAACAGAATCCCAACTCTAACTAGAAAAATAACAGGAAGTAACAATTACTTTTCCTTATTATCTCTTAATATCAGTGGGATCAATTCCCCAATAACAAGACATAAAAAAAAAAAAAAAACAGAATGGCTACATAAACAGAACCCAACATTTTGCTGCATACAGGAAACACACCTCAGGAACAAAGACAAACACTACTTCAGAGTAAAAGGCTGTAAAACAATTTTCCAAGCAAATGGTATGAAGAAACAAGCTGGAGTAGCCACTATAATATCAAATAAAATTGGTTTCCAACCCAAAGTAATCAAAAAATACAAGGAGGTACACTTCATACAGACCAAAGATAAAATTTTCCAAGATGAATTCTCAATTCTGAATATTTATGCTCCAAATGCAAGGGCATCCACATTCATTAAGGAAAATTTAGTAAAGCTCAAAGCACACATTGCACCTCACACAATAATAGTGGGAGACTTCAATACCCCACTCTCATCAATGGACAGAACCTGGAAACAGAAACTAAACAGAGACACAGTGAAACTAACAGAAGTTATGAAACTAATGGATTAAACAGATATCTACAGAACATTTTTTCCTAAAATAAAAGGATATACCTTCTTCTCAGCACCTCATTGTACCTTCTCTAAAATTGATCATATAATTGGTCATAAACCAGGCCTCAGCAAATACAAAAATATTGAATTATCCATTGAATCCTATCAGATCACCACACACTAAGGCTGATCTTCAATAACAACAAAAATAATAGAAAGCAAACATTCACGTGGCAGCTGAACAACACTACTCAAGGATAACTTGGTCAAGGAAGAAATAAAGAAAGAGGTAAAAGACTTTTTAGGCTGGGCATGGTGTCACATGCCTTTAATTCCAGCACTTGGGAGGCAGAGGCAGGCAGATTTCTCAGTTTGAGACTAGCCTGGCCTTCAAATTGAATTCCAGGAAAGTTAGAGATATACAGAGAAACCTTGTCTCAAAAAACCAAAACAAACAAACAAATAAACAAAAAATACTTTTTAGAGTTTAATGAAAATGAAGCCACAACATAGCCAAACTTATGGGACACAATGAAAGCAGTCTTAAGAGGAAAAGTCATAGCTCTGAGTGCCACCAAATGGAAAGTACAGAGAGCATACACTATCAGCTTGATAGCACATTTAAAAGCTCTAGAATAAAAGGAAGCAAATTTTACCCAAGAGGAGTAGATAGCAGGGACTAATAAAACTCAGGGCTGAAATCAACCAAGTGGAAACAAAAAGTACTATACAAAGAATTAACCAAACCAGGAGCTGGTTTTTTGAGAAGATCAACAAGATAGACAAATCCTTAGCAGGACTAACACAGGGACAGTATCCTAATTAACAAAATCAGAAAAGAAAAAGGAGACATAACAACAGAACCCGAGGAAATCCAAAATATCTTCAAATCCTGTTGGAGCCTCCCAGACCTCTGCAGCCACTGTTCTACACAACCTGGGTGATTTCCTGCCAGGCTGGTACCTTGTTTACACTTGCCACTGTCCTGCTGAACAATAGCCTCTGGGGCAGACACTGTTCCCTGCTGATAGGCACCTAGATTCTACAGAGACAGCATCTCCTGAAGACCACCTACCTGTTTGGTCCTGTACTGCAGGCTCCAAGATAGGGGTTGGGGGAAGGGTTTTTCCCATGCCATATAAATCCAGAACTTCATTAAACTTTGGGCTTTGATCAGGAATTCTTGTCAAGGCCTGGTTATTTCTCCTTCCTTCTTTTCCCTTTCAGCCCAGCCCTGCCTTTCAGGATAAACCCAGATCTGAGTGTTTCTACTGTGGCAGAAACACTCAAAATCCTACTACAAAAGGGAATACTCAACAAAACTCGAAAACCTGGATAAAATGAACAATTTCCTAGATAATTAGAGGTACCAAAGCTCAATCAGGATCATATTAACAATCTAAACAGTCCCATATCCCCTAAAGTAATAGAATCAGTAATTAATAGTCTCCCAACCCCCCCCCCAAAAAAAAAACCCACAGGACCAGATGGATTTAGTCCAGAGTTCTATTAGATGTTCAAAGAAGACCTAATTACAATTCTCCTCAAACTATTCCACAAAATAGAAACAGAAGGTACTCTACCCAATTAATTCTATGAAGCCACAATTACTTTGATACCTAAGTCACACAAAGACCCAACAAAGAAAGAGAACTTCAGACCAATTTCCCTTATGAATATTAATGTAAACGTCCTCAATAAAATCCTCACAAACCGAGTCCAAGAACACAATAAAATGATCATCCATCATAATCAAGTAGGTTTCATCCCAGGGATGCAGGGATGGTTTAATATATGGAAATCCATCAACATAATCTGCTATATAAACAAACTCAAAGACAAAAACCACATAATTATCTCATTAGATGTTAAGAAAGCATTTGACAAAATCCAACACCCATTCATGATAAAAGTCTTGGAAAGATCAGGAACTCGAGGCCCATACCGAAGCATAATAAAGCAATGTACAGCAAACCAGTAGCCAACATCAAACTAAATGGAGAGAAGCTGGAAGCAATCCCACTAAAATCAGGGACTAGACAAGGCTGTCCACTTTCTCCCTAACTATTCAATATAGTACTTGATGCCTTAGCCAGAGCAATTCCACAACAATAGGAGATCAAGGGTATAAAAATTGGAAAGGAAAGTGACCCTAAAAATTTCACCAGAGAACTCCTAAACCTGATAAACAGCTTCAGTGCAGTAGATGGATATAAAATTAACTCAAACAAATCAGTCATCTTTCTCTACACAAAGGATAAACAGTCTGAAAAAGTAATTAGGGAAACAACCCAAAATACCTGGGTGTGACTCTAACAAAAGAAATGAAAGATCTGTATGTTGAGAAAGTCAAGTCTTTGAAGAAAGAATTCGAAGAAGCTCTCAGAAGATGGAAAGAACTCCTATGCTCATGGATTGGCAGGATTAATATAGTAAAAAATGGCTGTCTTCCTGAAAGCAATCTACAGATTCAATGCAATCGCCATTAAAATTCCAATTCAATTCTTCACTGAGTTAGAAAGGGAAATCTCCAAATTCATCTGGAATAACAAAAAACCTAGGATAGCAAAAACTATTCTCAACAATAAAAGAACCTCTGGTGGAATCACCATGCCTGACCTCAAGCTGTACTGCAGAGCAATTGTGATAAAAACTGCATGGTACTGGTTCAGCAACAGACAGGTAGATCAATGGAATAGAATTGAAGACCCAGAAATGAATCCACACACCTATAGTCACTTAATATTTGAAAAAGGAGCTAAAACAATCCAGTGGAAAAAAGACAGCATTTTCAACAAATCGTGCTGGCTCAACTGGTGGTTATGTAGAAGAATGAGAATTGATCCATTCTTATCTCCTTTTACAGAGTTCAAGTCTAAATGTGTCAAGGAAATCGATAAAAAACTAGAGACACTAAAACTTATAGAGGAGAAAGTGGGGAAAAGCCTCCAAGATATGGGCACAGNGGAAAAATTCCTGAACAGAACAGCAATGACTTGTGCTGTAAGATCGAGAATCTTCAAATGGGACCTCATAAAATTGCAAAGCTTCTGTAAGACAAAAGGCACTGTCAATATGACAACAAGGCCATCAACAGATTGGGAAAGGATCTTTACCAATGCTAAATCCGATAGGGGACTAATATCCAATATATTCAAAGAACTCAAGCAGCTGGACTCCAGAAATTCAAATAACCCCATTAAAAAATGGGGTACAGAGCTAAACAAAGAATTCTCAACCGAGTAATAACGAATGGCAGAGAAACACCTGAAAAAATATTCAGTATCCTTCATCATCAGGGAAATGCAAATCAAAACAACCCTGAGATTCCACCTCACCCCAGTCAGAATGGCTAAGATCAAAAACTCAGGTGACAACAGATGCTGGCAAGGATGTGGAGAAAGAGGAACACTCCTCCATTTCTGGTACAACCACTCTGGAAATCAGTCTGGTGGTTCCTCAGAAATTTGGACACAGTTCTCCCGGAAGATCCAGCAATATCTCTCTTGGGCATATACCCAGAAGATCTTCCAACTGGCATTAAGGGCCCATTCTCCACTATGTTCATAGCAGCCTTATTTATAATAGCCAGAAGCTGGAAAGAACCCAGATGTCCCTCAAAGGAGGAATGGATACAGAAATGTGATACATTCACACAATGGAGTACTACTCAGCTATTAAAAACAATGAATTTATGAAATTCTTAGGTGAATGGATGTATCTGTTGGATATCATCCTGAGTGAGGTAACCCAATCACAAAAGAACTCACATGATATGCACTCATTGATAAGTTGATATTAGCCCAGAAGAAGAAGGAATACAAAGTGTGGATACTTCATTCCTCCTTACATTGGGGAACAAAATACTCATGGAAGGAGTTACAGAGACAAAGTTTGAAGCTGAGATTGAAGGAAGGACCATCCAGAGACTGCCCCACCCAGGGATACATCCTATAATCAGCCACCAAACCCAGACACTATTGCATATGTCAGCAAGATTTTGTTGACAGGACCCTGATATAGCTGTCTTTTGTGAGGCTATGCCAGTGCCTGGCAAATACAGAAGCGGATGCTCACAGTCAGCTATTGGATGGAACACAGGGCCCCCAATGGAGGAGCTAGAGAATGTACCCAAGGAGCTGAAGGGGGCTACAACCCTATAGAAGGAGCAACAATATGAACTAACCAGTACCCCCAAAGCTTGTGTCTCTAGCTGCATATGTAGCAGAAGATGGCTTGATCGGCCATCATTGGGAGGAGAGGCCCTTGGTCTTGTGAAGATTATATGCCCCAGTACAGGGGATTGCCAGGGCCATGAAGCAGGAGTGGGTGGGTTTGGGAGCACTGCGCGGGGTGGGGAGGGTATAGGGTACTTTTGGGAAAGCAATTGAAATGTAATTGAAGAAAATATCTAATAAAAAATTGTTCTTGAAAAAAATAAATTTTTCCCAGTTATAGTGTTGTTGGACTCTGTTTAAATTACATTAACATACTTTATATAACATTTCAAACATAATACTTTACAAAAAATACTATAAAAGACCTATCTTCTGAAGAAATATGATATATAAACATTCATTGAGAAATTTAAAATGTTAAGTCCATCCCTAACTGTCCTTTTCATAAAGATAGAAGACCTCTCTTTGTGAATAAGCAAAGCAGATCCTTTTTAAACAAAATGTGTGCCTGGGAAGATCGAGTGCTGAAATGACAAGCAGGATAAATGAAATTAGGTCACTACATGGCGAATACAAACAGCTATAATTTTACACTAATTTATAATAAATTATGCCTGATTATATGAGTCAGTCTCTCATTAAGAATTGCTAATGTGCAATAAGTAAATAAGTTAGTAATAGAGATTTCAAATCAGATAGATAATTTTTTTAAATTTCTGTTCAAGGGTAGCCATTTTATAGAAATACATTTAAGAGCTTCCCTAAGGATATCTTAATAACAGTGAAAACTGTTTCACAGTGTGAATAATCAAATGCCTTTTCAGAAATGAATATTTTTATAGCACCCACTGCTTGTAAACTAATTTTTAAAAAAATTTCTTTGGATGATCTCTGTTGGTGATATATAACTTTATATGTAAAATGAAATTTAATTAAAGTGCTTTCATATCTCCATAAGGTAGAAATTTCTAGTCTTGACTTCATTAATGAAAATATAACATAATTATTTTAAAAAGGACTTTTAAGATTTGTTTTTTAATTATAAAGTTTGCTATGCAATGGAATTGTCTCCTTACTTGGGGTAGAGATGGGATACAGATAAAAGAATGAAAAGCACAAAAGGTAAAATCAGAAGATAATATATATACTTCACATCATATTTCTTTTTTTGTGTATGTTGAACGATAATCCAGTCATATAGGAATATGGGCAAACATTATGGGTTTCTTTGATATAAAGGACTGGACTATGGGACTGAAGAGATGGTTCTGTGATTAGGAGCGTGTTCTTTTCTTGGAGCTGTAAATTTGGTTCTGTGCATCTATCTCAGGTAGATCAAATCAACATGTAGCTCCTTCCTCCTAGTACAAGTTTCCCCATTTCTTTCTTTCTTTCTTTTTATTTTTTTTATTTTGTATGTCAACTCCCACTGTTTATTTAGGCATGACACTTTACAATATGAGGAAGAATGACAAGGAGAACATGGGAAAGGGGAATACACAAGAAAGCGACAATGCAAATTTCAACATTTAAGCAGCACTGTTCCACCAAAAAATGAGGCTCAACTTAGAGTGATTCATGCAACTTTGTAGTGATGGTGTTAGTAGATTTTTGGATATCTAGAGCAGTGGTTCTCCAGGTGGGACCCTGATCACCAAGAAAGCATTTGACAATGTCTGGAGGCATTTGAGTTTGTCATGAGAGCAGGAGGATGAAGAGGGGATTCTGCAGAGGTCAAGTGATTCTGAGGATGCTGTGTAGTGGTTTTCAACATACACACCCAAATCCCAGAGACTGATAGGTTAAGCGTGTGTTTCCACACAGTCACATAGTTCTTTTTTTTTTTTTTAATTTATTATTATTTTCTTTATTTACATTTCAACTGCTATCCCGAAAGTTCCCTATACCCCACCCCCGCCCCTGCTCCCCTACCCACCCACTCCCACTACTTGGCCCTGGCATTCCCCTGTGCTGGGTCATATAAAGTTCACAAGACCGAGGGACCTCTCTTCCCAATGATGGCTGATTAGGCCATCTTCTGCTACATATGCAGCTAGAGACACGAGCTCAGGGGGTACTGGTCAGTTCATATTGTTGTTGCACCTACAGGGTTGCAGCCCCCTACAACTCCTTGGGTACTTTCTCTAGCTCCTCCATTGGGGGCCCTGTGTTCCATCCAATAGCTGACTGTGAGCATCCACTTCTGTGTTTGCCAGGCACTGGCATAGCCTCACAAGAGGCCGCTATATCAGGGTCCCTTCAGCAGAATCTTGCTGGCATGTGCATAAGTATCTGGGTTTGGTGGCGGATGATGGGATGGATTCCCGGATGGGGTAGTCTCTGGATAGTCCATCCTTTCATCTTAGCTCTAAATTTTGTCTCTGTACCTATATCCTTTCATGGGTATTTTGTTCCTTATTCTAAGGAGGAATGAAGTATCCACACGATGGTCATCATTTCTAAATAGTATTGATGTTCCTTAATTTATTCAGTTTTGAATACAATGTTTAATATTTTATGTTAAGATATGTTAAAATACAATTTTAGTTGGACTCATTTCTGTGTTTATCTTGAACTGATTGTTAAATATTTATAATATAGTCCACTTCTTAATTTGCTCTTGGCTTTACTATTACTACCTAACTACTCACAAGTTATTCATCACTTCTCTAAATTAATTGTTATTAGATCATAACTATATGATGAGGTTTGACTTTGATCCTGCTAAGCTTGAATAATTAGTAATAAGCATTATTAAGATTAAATTTCCAAAGAAAAGTGACTAATATGAATATTATGACATATTTTAATTTTAAAACATAATAAATTGTTAAATTTTATTTGTATAAAAGGGATATCTGGTGTGTTGCAAAAAGAGAAAAAATTTTAAGAGCCATATACAAATTTAAAGAATTCACTCTTCATCTACAATAAAAAATTTAGTTTTAATTTGATTTTTGAGCATCATAGTCCTGAATTTAATGCAGACTTGTTTAAATTATGTGGCTCTGAAGAAAGAAATGTGCACTTTCAGTCCCAGGGAATTTTATATACAAAGCAATGTGAAGCAAAGCATTCTTTTTTCTGTGGCTTTCACTGCGGACCTTCAAAATCAGAATGAGCAAATTAGATATGAGGTGAACAGGAAAACAACAATATCTTAGAACTGCAGGCTTCTGGTTAGTGAGGGCGCCATGAATGAAGTCAAGGACAGATAAGTCTTGGTTGGTTGAGTTAATGATGGTCAGGCTATGGTCTTTTTGCTAAATATACTTGAAACTACTGTGAGATTATTTTCAGTTTAGCAAAAGCCAGTGCCCTTTTTCCATTGCCTTACAAGTGCACTCACAAAGGATTTGCATGCTCCGAAGACCATCTTCATTACAGCATCATGTACACTTGGACTTTTATCCCTACCACCAGCACTAGAGCTTTTAAGAAAATTGTGCAAACAAATATCATAAAAGGGAAATCGGAACAGCATGATTGAGGAAGAAATAATCCCCTAGCCTCCAGGTATATTTCTGTATCATTGTGTCATTAATGTTAAATGTTTCCTTTAAAAATCTATAGCACAATACCTAGTGGGCTGCCCCCTATGATTTCCATGCGTAAGTGCATGAGCAATCACATGTACATGGAAACACTCACAAACAGATGCAGAGTATATGAAGGAGAGAGAGAGAGAGAGAGAGAGAGAGAGAGAGAGAGAGAGAGAGAGAGAGAGAGAGAGAGAGAGAGAGAGAGGAAGGGGAGGGAAAGAAAGAAAAAAGAAAAGAACAAAAATCTAGCTCAAGATGGTACAATTTCTTCTCTCTGGTGTGCTAAATTCCTGCTAAAGCCATAAGTATCTTTTAGCTGGAATAATTCTTTCAACACAAAGTACATTGAGCAACTTTGTCTTTCGCATCTTTCCAAGTACAGTGGTAGTGGCTGGGAAGAATCTTTCCTTTTAAGGCCCCTGAAGAACATGAAAATGATACCAATGCAAGTGCCAATGTACTGAATAAAGATGATAGTTTTCAGTGTTACTAAAACCATGATCATTTCTCCTGCTCCATATATTTCACCCTTACCCATAAAGCCCTTGAATAACACTTGTTTCTGCAATTTTCCAAACATTTGTCATCCATAAAGTTTTGTTAACAAAGGTTTTTAAAGAAACCTCATATTACTTGGAACCTATAAGGTCAAACAGAGTAAATATTTCTAAAAACACTAGATTTTGCTGGTCCAGAGCCTAATTACAATTTATAGTGCATGAATTTTAGTACCCTTAGTAAACATCCTATGCCCCTATCTGTGTCTCGGATAACATTCTTGTTACTATTAAGTGCAACTGTGTAAGATCCATCAAGTGAACAGACTACTAAAGATCAAGGATATCAGACAGGACATGAACTCCCTAGCAGAGATCCTCTTTGTTCTAATACACTTACCAGATACTGCCATCAGTGAACTTGAAAGTGTTTTGAGTTATGATTTTCTTTATTCTATAACTATCTAAACTCCATAAAATTATTAATATGTTGGAACATAGACTTTGAGCAATCTAAGCCTGTAATCTCAGTGTGTGATCAGTCATATTTGAACCCAGAACAAGAAATCACTTTGCCCCTTTAAAGTAAGATCTAACTTACTTCAAGTTATCTCCTTGGTATTAAACCACATCTCAATGGAAGCATTATACAGGGATTTGTCATTACACTCATTCAATCCACTCTTCATAGTCAGAGTTTTGGGCTCCCCTGCCCCTTTCTCTGACACTAATTATTAAGGCACAACTTCAACTACTTGTAACTTCTCATGTAACTTTCAGCTAGCAGCATTCTGTAATGTATTATTCGAACTTCATTCTCTCTAAGGCCACTATTAAAAGGAGCCCCCTAGACGTTATGCTAATGAACCTTGAGGCTAAAACCAAAACATGAATCACTGCTGTCACCCTCTTCTCCCATTTGCCCCTGTGTTCTGCCTCTGAAGAAATTTCACCTTCTAACATGCACAGATTTTACGATCTCTCTTCTTATCATAAGTTCTATTTCAGAAGGCTTGCTAGTCTTTCAGGCTGAAAGGACATCATTAGACCTAGTTCTCTTCTAAATCTCAAAGACAGAGGCAGCTGTGTTTAAAGTTGATGAAGCTGTCAGTGAAGACTTTCCATACTGCTGTCTGTACTCACAAATTTCTGCATGAGGATCTCTGTGCTCTCTTATCTATAGGTTTGGCCTGTGGGTCAAATGTGAGATGCAGAAGTCATTGGCGAATTTTTAAAAATGGTCGACTCGAAATGAATTCACAAGGATGGTTAACTTTGAAAAGAAAATATTAAGTCACATAAAGAAATGAATGTTAGAATTCATTATAAACTCCAAGAAGAATTCTCTGTCAAAGAAGAGTGGAGATATGAGCACACGAGTCTGAGAACACAGAGAAAGCATTGCCTGAGTTGCAGTGCAGCATGCTGGACTTAAGTATGAGAAAGACTAAGAAAGAGGATTATCAAACTTTACTGGGAAAACTTAGATGTCCTTTAGGCTGAGAGAACATATTACTCAGAAGGTAACTGAGAATTGTTAAGGACATTTCAGTTGTTTCTTATGTAGCAACTAAAGATTTTTAATTAAAATTTATTTTTCAAATGAAAATATAATTTCCTTCCTAATGTACGCTTTTCATGGTGGCACAGAAGCACATGCACACACACACACACACACACACACACACACACACACACACACANANAGAGAGAGAGAGAGAGAGAGAGAGAGAGAGAGAGAGAGAGAGAGAGAGACTCTTCCTAGCATATATTTATTTAATTAGTTTAAGCATTGTGATTTATTATATTTTAATGTTGGCATACAAAGTAGATTATAGAAGTCAACCAGTCATGGAAAGAGTAGATAGTAATATACTTACTATCAAGTCAACAGGCTTACTGATGTGGAGTCCAGCAAAGGAAGGAACCAAAGTCATCTTTGTTCAGAAGTGATTGTTCTTTCGGTATTAGTTTTCCTGAAACTCTTCTTATTTAACTCTCATTCCAGCCAGAGATTAAATATAGAATGAAATACGATTCTGGCGCCAGATGTTACCACCCTATTGTCTTCTAGGCTTTTCTTGCTGACCTGACTCTCACAGTTCTAACATTTGGTATTATATGGTTAATTTGTCTTTTCTATGTGTCAGCTCCTGCTCCCAGTTTAAGTCAATGTGTCCAGTCATACATTTTGCTGCATTGTTTGCTTACTCAAACTCAGCAGTTCAATATAAAGACTTACATATTCCTTAATTCTTGAAAACCCTTAGTTGCTGTATCCTCTGAGTTTCTTTTCATTATTTATTCTTTAAAGATTATTGAAATGACCTCTTGCTTTCTATTTTTATGTAGTATTCTTATATATCTCCTCCAGAATTTTCTTAGTTTTAAATTCCTCATCATTTACTCATTTGAACTTGCTTGCTAGCATTTATTTACTATTTATTTATTCAATGGCATTCATTGAAATTTTAATTTAACTGACTTTCCAATATAATCCTATGCAGTGCCTTTAAAATAATGATTGTTTTTTGGGCCATTCTTCAATACATTTCAGTTGCATTGTGGTACAATTTGTTGACATTTACATATATATCTATGATTTTTGGAAGGTGATTTTAGTTATGTCAATATTTGTTGGTGAATTATCATAGAAATAAATAATAGTTTTTGAATTTTAATAACTCGAGTATGGTGGTTTGGATAAGAATGTCCTCCATGGCCTCACATATTTGTCTAAACTATTCACCTAGGAGTGGGACTCTTGAGAGGAGAAAGATTTGGAGGTGTGGCCTTGTTAATGATCATGTGTCACTGGGGTAGGGCTTTGAGATTTCAAGTATTCATGCCAGTCTGTCTCTGTCTCTGTCTCTGTCTCTGTCTCTGTTTCTCTGTTTCTCTGTTTCTCTGTTTCTCTGTCTCTGTCTCTCTCTGTCTCTCTCTGTCTCTCTCTGTCTCTCTCTGTCTCTCTCTCTCTCTCTCTCTCTCTCTCTCTCTCTCTTTCTCCTCTTCCTCCCCATAGAATGTAGATCTCAACTACATCTCCCAAGCTCACCTGCATGCCTCCCTGTCATAATGATAATGGAGTAATCCTCTCAAATCACAAGACCAATTAAATGATGTCATTCATAGAGTAGTCCTGCTATCTCTTCACAGCAATTGTTGTAGCAGGAAGTGTTCCCGAAACCAAAAGAGCTTATTCCAATGCAATCACATTTGGGTCTCTTTATTACAAACTTGAGCTTGGGCTGCACCACTGTCTCTGACACAGAAGAATGGGAGGGGGTGCCCTAACATCAGTTTTAGGCAAGCATTTATAGAGGAAAGCAGGGAGATTTATGGCCTTTAACATAATTGCCTGGTTCTGGGAGCCAAACAATACACTTAACTTCTTTTTTTCCTCCTGATTGGTGATTGTTAGAAAGGAAGTGTCAGGGACAGGTTTGTAACCTGGAGGTGCAGATTTGTCAGGGAATCGCCTGGAAACTGATGCTAGGTGCAGGTCTTGCTGAGGAGTAACCTGAAAAAAAAAATATATGTGCTAGGTGCCAGTTTGTTATTTAATCCGACTCCAACCTTAGATTTGATTCTCTAAGAAGAAGTCTGAACCCAAAAGTTTTGGTCTCGCATAATAGAATAGTGACTAAGACAAATACATTGATTCTTTTATGTTTCATTTTGTCACAAACCTCAGAATTTGGAGTTTAAGAAATGGCTTCCTCTGTAAATTGCTCGCCACAACAACATGAGACTATCTATTCAAATATACAACGCCCCACAGCTGGACAATACACAGAGTAAGTGACCTTGGAACCATTGGCTCGGCATGGAAGAGACCATGGAACCATTGGCTTGGAACCATCTCAGAACCCTTCCCCTGAGGATTCTGGGAACCCCGTGGAAAAGGAAGCAGAGAAATTATAAGATCTGGAGTGGCTGAAAAACTTCATCTTCTAAATACAGCCTGACAAACGCGCATATGGTCTCACAGAGACTGTGGCAGCATGCACAGGGCTTGAACAGATCTATGCCAGGCAGGGTGCCAGCACTGAGTGCAGAAGTTGACACAATCCACCATCCCCAACCCAGCTCTCTCCAATATTTAACTGTTCACAAATGAAAAATTAGATTTCCCCAATGGAGTCTCACTGGATATACGAAACACACATAGCCAGCACAGAATAAATTCAATGACACTTTTGGAGTTACTATGTCTCCTAATGCTGTGTCAGGGTTTTTGTTTGCTGTTTTTCTAACACATCCTTCATATATATGTTATAGTTTCTGAATTTTTTTCATGGAATTTCTGTATGTGCAACTATGTGTTTTTTTGTGTTTATACAATTTTATTTAACTTTTTCTTTGTCTATTTTACTTCAGCTTGTTTTTTCCTACTTGTGTTTGTTTATATTTTATCCAATTTTATTTTGTTACTATTATATTTCTAGATGCCTGATTTTATCCTAAAGAGAGATAAAGAAGAGGTTTTGACTTGGATTGCTGATGAAGTATAGAAGATCCTTGAGGATTTGGGGGAGGGGAAATTATTATCAGAATACATTTTATTAAAAAATCTGAAAAGACTAGGGTGCTATGAATGTAGTGCAACACATGTTCCTGTAGCATGGTGGGGCAATTTTTGGGTATATTCCCAAAAGTGGTATTGCTGGGTCTTTAGGTAGATCTAGTTCCAATTTTCCAAGGATCCTCCAGATTGATTTCCAGAGTGGTTGCACCAGTTTTCAGTCCCACCTGCAATAGAGGAGTATTTCTCTCTCTCTCTACATACTTGCCAACATGTGCTGTCCCTGAGTTTTTGCTCTTAGCCATTTTGACTGGTGTAAGGAGGAATCTCATGGTAGTTTTGAGTTGCGTTTCCCTGATCACTAAGGACTTTGAACATTTCTTTAAGTCCTTCTCAGTCATTGAGATTCCTCTGTTGTGAATTCTCTGTTCAGTTCTATACCCCATTTTTCATTGGGTTGTTTGGTTTCTTGGTGGTTAGCTTAGTGAGTTCTTTATACATTTTGGATATTAGCCCTCTATCGGATGTGGGGTTCGTGAAGTTTTTTGCCAATCTGTACATTGCTGATTTGTCCTATTGACTATGTCCTTACACTCTATACTACTATGTTATAAATTTTTAAAAACAAGAAAAAATTATCTCACCAAATTTTAATTTTTTTTACTAATATAATTTTTCTTGATAATTGGTGACAATTTGTGACATTTGTGTCTCTATTAGTTACTTTTTATTTCAATGGATAATTTATTATTTAAATGAGTTTTTGGAAATAATTGTTACTTAAAATTAATCAAATTTAAAATAACCTTTCTATAACCCTCTCAACTTTTAGATATTCACATTTAACTGGAGATATAATAAAGATATATTATCAATATTTCATTAATCCTAATTCACTCAGGAATCTTACATAGTCACACTTGAAAAAGTAGTGTCTTTTTATTTCTAAATAAGTATATTAAGGTAAATATTAATTAAGGTAAGATTTGGAAACTTATAACAGAAGACTCAAATAGTTGCCTTAAGCAGGGCAGATATTTTTTTGACAGAACTGTCCAGAAACTGTACAGACTCTGATTTTTAAGGCATCTCTGAAGCCATTATGATTAGAATACTCCTAGATCTCGGTCTAATTCACTCTTTGAAGCATAATCCCTTCCTTTGGGTTGCTAGATGGCTGCTATACCTACAGTTATCTACTTCCAAGCTGTGGCCAATAAACAGACTACATCTTCTCCTTTGACCTTCACTTCCCAGTATTCCTACATTGACTATGCAGCCATATGGCTGGCTTGATTTTGTGGGTGAGAGAAAATGGCAGAGGACATTGAAAACAGAGGATTTTTTTGTGGATATATAATAAAACTACATTTGAATTGAGTGAACTTCTTTTGAACTGGTACTTAGTTTCAAAAGCAAAAATCTCCTTTCAATGGAAGAATATCCTGACATTGATGGATTATTTTTTTTTATTGAATCAAATTGTTAAAACTAAAATTTGAAATCCATAGCGCATCTTTTCAAATAGCTTTGCTAAGGATTCATAAAGAAAATCATCTGTTTTTATTTCACTGCTATTACTTCGTTTTGTGTGTATCTTAATGTAAAGTAAGACGGTGTTAGGAGATCGGGGGGTGACAAGAGATGAGAGGGCAATTAGAAATAGCAAGGGAAGATAGGAGTATAGTGAGAAGTAGGAACTATGTAAGGGTGGGACTATGATGAAGAGTGGGAAGGATTAAGTAGGAGTGTGGCTGAGAACTGGAGGAGAACCAGAAGGTGGTAGGAGGTGGAAGATGCTGGGAAGAATGTTGCAGCTCAGTATGAGACTTCGTGCTATGCTGGCAGTCTTCTTTCTCTTAGCCTTATTGCCTCTTCCTCATCTCCCTGAATCTATCATGTGTGTTTAACTAAGACATCTTTAAACAAAGGTCTTAGTCTTTTCTCTGCCTTGAAGAACGAAGTTTTGCCTCAGTATTAATGACAGGGTGGCTCTACCCAGAGTTCACTGGAATCAGTATGTTATGGAGAGCATCTCTCCTAAGAGAAGTGGGGAGATGACAAGGGTTGTGTTTGTTTCTGTAGCAATTATTTGGAGAGGGTGGGAATGAGGGCAGATGACAGTCACAGATGTCCTTAGTTTTCTCCAAAGAGATAACCTGCTGTCACCACCCAAGCAGACACATGTGCTTTTCCTGTTGAAAGATCTTTGAACCAAATGCAGAATAAATATTGCAGTTTTCCGGTGGTTACGAGTGTTTTCCAGTTTGCTAGTCTCAATACAGGTAAAGTGACATTGGTTGGCTATGGGGAAAGACTTCCTGTAGAGAAAAACAACACCTTCAGTGCATCTTAGTCTCCTCAGACTCAAAGAAAAAAAAGAGATTCCATGATGTTTTCCTTCTCAAAATTAATTCCTATTCATTCTCTGGAAATGAAATATATTTTGAAAAAATTAGTTGGAATTTTGCAAGCAAATGCCAGTTTCATTTCAGATGGTGTGGTTTATTCAGTACCAAGGGATTGAGAAAGATACTATGTAATAATATATCTCCAAAGTTGAGACAAACCGCATAAAATCCTAAAGCATATTTTAAAACATACACATGTATGGGAACCATGGCTACTACTTCAGTGCCCATTTATCTCTCTTAAATTATATTAGAATTAACTTCTACATAATTTCAAAATTCAAAATTATTTGTGAAAAAAATTGTCACCTACAGAGACAGAGTGAGTTTCATCATATATTGGCTTATTTATTTACTTACACTGGTAATCTTTACAGAAAACTACATTTTGACATGGTTTTACACAAAACAGTTGCAGGTACAAAATGAGAAAAAAAGGAGAAATCACTTCTAAAGAACATTACAAAAATGAGAACATTAAATACAAAGTTTAAGCAAGCAAGTTAGCATAGCTTTAAGAAACAGCAAAGTTTCTACATTCTTAGTTTTTCAAAATTATGTGGTTTTATAAAAGTTGTTACAAATACTTTAGTAATATTTTATATTACAGTTCACTATCAAATGTTAGGCTCAAATTATATCTTACTTGGTTCTGTTTTCCTGTATAGGGTTAAGTTACGTTTTTCTTTTAGACTGTGCTATATACCATGAAAATTAAGTTAATTTAAACACGGAAATTAACAAGAAAAGAAATTACATTTTCATATTTATTTATATATTTTAATAAGTTCATTTTGATATAACTGAGATGTCCTCCATCTATTTAAATATGATAAATATAGTCAGTTTTCAAAAATGTTTAACAAGTCAAAATAGATGAGTCTTCAAAATAGTATTACAGATTTTTTTTTTAAAGGGATGAGATAGACATTTCTTCTTTGACATAGTATCCAGTTCTATATTCTCAGCAACATTACCTGACAATTTCTCTGCAGTGCAAGCTTTTTCTGTGCTGAGTTTTGCTGATCTAACTCAAAATGGAGAGCTTGAAACTGAGATCCAGCTTATCACAACACAGTTGCGATGAATGGTTTATACAGGAACATATGCCACAGTCCAGTACATACTGCTAATTTTGTGCTTACTAAATAAGAGGACCAAAAAGAAAAATATGATAGTCTGAAAATCTGGATAACACACTTCCACAATGCTGGATAAAGACCTGAACCAGAGAAAGAGATGATGTATATGAATGAGAAGAAACAAATACATTAAAATAGCTTAAAGGTTTGAACAACAAATCAAGATGTATCTAAGTGGATCTTGTAAAGACAGAGCCACGCCTTTTGCTTTACATTTCTACTTATGTTATTTGAATTACAAGCAGTACACAAGAGTATGTAAAATAGAAGATATGCATGCATAGTCTAGAAACTCTAGCACCTGCATAGTATGTTCGTTCACTTTAAAAGTTCCAATGTTAAAAGCAAGCTATACAGTAACGAAAATATACTGACTCATCTGAGTCTTTGACACAGTGATTCAAGGTTTATTTTAGGGAATTGAACAAGGCTGACTTTGACTTTAGTCTGACAATTAAATATTTGTGGAATGATAGAAGTTCCCCCCATTTAATTATGAAATGTATGCCTATTAGCATAAAGCAAAAATCCTCACTGTGAAGCCTTTTAGGCACTCCCTGCTGATCTCACTGAACTCTAAAAAGCGTAGACATTTACCAACCTACTCTAAGAATAGAAGACAAATATCATCTCTGTGAGATGTTCTGTTCAACTGCATAGACATTATTAAACATTTCATTAGCTTCACAGGAATGTTACAATCAAACCCAGTCACAGAGATGAATCAGAACACCAGCTTTAAATGGAACATGTTTACCACAAGCAGCTTTTAATAAATATCTCATGGTGAATGTCCACACATACTTTTGGTAAGAGGCAATCTTTGTGTCTGATAATGGTTTTAATTTGTGTCCCTTTTCAGCATATTATCAAAGGATCAGTGTAATACTTGAAAGACTCCTGATATTTTGTTAAATTTTCCACCACAAGTTTTGTACTGAATCGGGTTTGTTCACACATTCAGAAAATATAAAATGTGCCCTCTCTGGAAATGTAAATATAAATTATTTATACAGAACTACTGTGTTCTTGATTATCCAACCAAAGTATGTCTTGTTTTTATGTTATTGTTTTATTTTTGTTAACTTGTTATTATTCATTTATTCAAGTAAATTTAACAAATGATTTTATTTTTACAATGCAAGCTAGAGCTATTGAGAAGCAAGAAGAAGAAGAAGAAGAAGAAGAAGAAGAAGAAGAAGAAGAAGAAGAAGAAGAAGAAGAAGAAGAAACCAGCTATGAAACCTTGTGGCATTTGAAATGCTCTGGTTATACAATTTAGTTTTGCCAAAGGCTGACTGAATAATGTGTTATGGGCATAAGTAGATGATTGTAGATGAAAAAACTGGTTAATTATTTATAAAGATATTGGGTAATATTTCATAAAATATAAGTCATTTTTCTTAATATTGAAAATATTCAAATCTTGGCTATATGTAAATATATTCTGTAAGAATTTTGGTGAATATAGAAATTTAAAAGTTCTTTTTGAATAATTCAACAGTAAAAATTATTGTTGTGTTCATAACTGCAAGATGTTTTTCTTTGTGTTATTATTTTTATGTACAAGAAAGTAACATCTATCAGTAGTTTTTAAGTTGTCAAATGATGACACATTATTCAGTTGCTACACAGACATATGGAAATTCTTCACCACTCACTTAAAATGATTCCTCCTGAAACAGATAAAGTACTAAGCTGAAAAAAAAAGAAAAATAACATCATGATTATCATTATATGAACGAATACAATATGAGAACAACTAGAGAAATCATAACAATGCATTTTTGTTATAATTTCTGTTTGTAAGGCACAGATTTTCCTAACCTTAGAATTTTTGATAACATATTCACAACTTCAGGAAATTATAGGTATTATTTCTCCAAAGTACTAGAGAAGTTCTGTAGCTTCTCAGTCTCCCACATGATAATAAAGGCTAGATGTATTGATTCCCATTTAAGTCCTCAACTCCTCATTTTCCACAAAAGGTGTAGTTCGTGTTCTTAATTATAAACCTAAATCTTCAAAAAGAGATAGAAAAAGAGGAGAGTGAAGAGAAAACTATATTGTCATCTACAGAACACCGTAAGCTAAATGTATTAATTTCAAATCAAAACTTTGGCCTTTCCAGGCTGTACCTGAGGGTTCTTTTCTCCCTTCAGACATACATCATATTTTGTTTTTCCATCTCCTAGCTTCCTTCCTGACTTATTTGCTGCCTTCTGATTGCTTTCAGGAGACATGCAAGTTGTGACTTGCCGCACCAAGGTTCACTTACTTTCTGTTAACTGAACCCCATTATTCAAGATCCTGGAGAAAATAAATTCTAAGTGAACCAAGGAATTCTCTGTGTTTCTGTTTATTATCGAGCAAAATCTAACAGCATTCCTGTCATTCTGGTCAATAGAACATTAAACTGACCGGTTGGAACACTTGTGTAGGAATGTAACCCATTTATAAAATGAGGTTATAAATATGACTGTTCTCACTCCGACCTAAATTCATTGTAATGTAATATCAGAAATAGCTTAGCAAATTTCTGCAACCATTAAGGAATGTTAGTGTAGAGCCCAAATTTACAAATATTGAAGTGACAGAAAAAGTACATATGCTTTCAATATCAGTGTTGAGCTTCTAAAAGAGATACTTTGTTTATTTAACTTGATAATATCGTTGCTAATTATTACAAGTAGACAATTATTTTTGTTTATTTAGGGTAAGTGACTTGTTGTTTTTACACATTTACACCCCAAAAATCTCTTACCAGGAGTGTGGCCTGGTGTAGATTTCTTTCCCCAGCCAAACTTGGAGTTCATTATGAACTGGGGTAAGGTATGAATAGAAAGACCCAGCTCTATCTATTCTTTTGTAATTGCATTATCTAGGAATCTACCTGAGACTTCTCTGTTGTATTTAGAGCCAACAGATAATACAGATTCTATCTCAAGAATGTATTTTCTGTCTCTAGAGGCCTCATATAGAGTAGTTTTCACTTTTCCACAGCTTGATTCTGTGAATTCATCTACTATTTATGGTTGACTCTTAACTCAAGATATTAAATGGAAAATACAGAATTAGAAAATGATAAATTTAAAACTCTATAAGATAAACATAGAGATAGACACAGAAATATATACACATGTATGAGTTGAGCTCTATTCATAACAGAAATAATATTTGAATAGTTTGATGCCAAACACTTGAAATCTGCCAATACTTACACAATGGAACATAATAAAGCAATTTTTAAAAACTAAATTATGAAATTTATAGCTATATTGATAGATCCAGAAGTAACCATTCAGGATATGGTACCCTATACCTATAAATACAAACAAATGTATATTGTCTTTTATTGTGGATATTATATTTTAATCTTTTTATATTTAGACTATCCACCTAGGTTAGGTAGCTCATTAGAGGCCAATATGGCATATGGAATCTTCCACAAAAAGGGAACTAGAATATAATGCTATTAGAAGATACAGGAGTCAGCTGGGCGGTGGTGGCGCACGCCTTTGATCCCAGCACTCGGGAGGCAGAGCCAGGCAGATTTCTGAGTTCGAGGCCAGCCTGGTCTAAAGAGTGACTTCCAGGACAGCCAGGACTACACAGAGAAACCCTGTCTTGAAAAACAAACAAACAAAACAAACAAAAACAAAACAAAACAAAATACTGGAGTAACTAGAATTTGAGGATTAAATGAGTAAGGTAATGGGAGGACAGGATACAGAATGGAATATGAGGAGAGACAACTAATGCTCAAGATTTTCTGAAAAAAACCATAGGGAACTCTACTACTCTAGAATTTTCATAAATATGTAAAAGAATTTAAGTGGAGAGAATATAATGTGGAGAGAATGCCCAAACTGCACATAATATTCTACCAAGTAAAACTCCAGAAGCAAGAATGGGTTACATATTATTGAGGCATTGGCCAAAGAGATCTTGTAAATGCTAAAAATATTACAGGCTATGTCAATGTAAAAATGATGGTAAGCTTCCGTATTTGAAGGCACAACCTATTCATGTCATTTAATTGTAAATAGAAGAGGTGAATGCCTAAGAAGAAGCTTTACTCGGATTGACAAGAATTCATAATACTGAGAGGTACAACACACCCCATCAAAAGAGGAAAGTAATTATCACTGTCTTCCATCTATTGCCCCTGTGACCTACAATGGCAACCTCTCTGCAAGGTATGTTTGAGAAATAGTGGCACAAATGTTCTGGAGATTACCAACATCCTTTTAAAATTACGAGTAGGTACCACTCTATGAGATGGAACCCACACCTAACAGTAATAAATAGGTCAAGAATCTTTTGTGATTCAATCTCATTGTAAAATGTTAGCTCCACTTTTAAAGTTTTCCTAAGAATATTGTGACATCGAGAACACTCAGAACTTCTATTCATACTTTCTAGTCCTCAAAACTTAATTGTTGTCGCATAATGCAACCATTATCTTCACTACTTCTATTATTTCGCTCTCATTATTTTCCCTTTTAAACTCACTTTTTTCTCTTATTTCATAACATTTTGCTCATCTGCCAGGCAAGTGATTATCAATTAATCTCTATAGTTTCTCTAACAGGTAATTAATAGTTAACACATTATTGGCTGTTGCAATCTGCCCTTCAGACACTTGCAATTTGGCTTAACACTCAGAAATAAAACTGAGAATGGATAGGAGACATATACTATTTCATTCTTTCAGTCCACTTTTTTTTCTAATAATATGCTGCTCCATCAAGAAATGTGAGCTTATCTGGTCCCAGCTGAGTTCAGACCTGATGACTGAGCATCATGGATATTACTAAGGTCAGTCTGAACATAGAGTATAGAGTATAGAGAGACAGGGCAGAGGAAATATCAGGAAGGAAAGGCTGAGAATAATTCTATCACTTCTATAATAATGAGACAACTGAATATCATATGTGTCCATAAAGATAAGAAAGGAGATCAAAGACTTAAATTTTAGAGTAATTAGAAAGATTCAAACATTAGTTACACTGATTTTAGCAATACAAATATATTTAGTGAAAATTATAACAAAATCATAAATATCTATAATTATTATACTAATCCAAAAGTTTAAAAACATTTAAGTAGATGGAAATTCTAGCCTCCTTCAAATGAATTATTACATACACTCTGTGTGTGTGTGTGTGTGTGTGTGTGTGTGTGTGTGTGTGTGTGTGTGTGTGTGTGTGTATAGACACTGGTGTGTATCTGGTCATCACACTATACATTTAAATTATGAATAATCAAAATGACAGTGTTTAGAAAATATAACATTTAAGGTTTTTACTTTACTTCATGAATATATATATATATATATATATAATTTTTAGATGTCTTTTAAGAGCTCCTTCATAAAATATATTAAAATGCTATAAATAAAAAAGTGAAATACATTTTTTACACAAGTATAAAATAAAGGGAGTGGGTTGCTTTGGTGAAATGTTTAAATACTTTAATGCACTAGGACTGGAGAGGGGAACCTGTTTTCTATAGGTATCTTGAGCACACAGAACATCAAGATAAAAGAACAGCTAATTTCTAACAAATAAAGAAAGAAAACAGCATGGTAAGAGACCATGTGGAACAGATGTTGCATGCACTATGAAGGAGAGAATCTCACTACGTGGCACCATGACAAGAAAACACCTATGTTCATTTGCTCATCATTTGTGCTAAAGAAGATTGGATAAAGAATATCTGGATAGGATGTAAAACATTTTAGTGGAAAAACTTTGTTGTGTTTATTAGATATATAGAAAATCTATAAATTTTACATTTATTATTTTACAGCAAGAGCAGTATTTTATTCTTCTCTGTCATACCAGAAATAAACATAGGATGTTCTAGAACACTTTTTTATGTACCCGAATATATCACTTTAGTCTTTGCATTAATTATTTTATTTATTTACATCCCAAATGCTGCCCCACTTTCCTGTTTCCCCTCACAGAGTGTTTCCTCATATCCTACCTCTCCTTCACCTCTGAGAGGCCCAAACTCGCTCCGCCCCATATTCCCCAACCCTGGAGCTTCAAGACTCTATAATACATCCTTTTCTAGTCCTGGGCTCCATATTTCATCCGGGCCATAGATGCTGTTAGGTGAGTGGCTTAGTCTCTGGGAGCTCCCAGAGGTTCAGGTTAGTTGACCCTGCTGGTCTTCTTGTGAGGTTGTAATCCCCTTCAGTTCCTTCAATCTTTTCCCTAACTCTTCCATAGGGGTTCCTGTCCTTAGTTCAATGATTAGCTGTGAATAATTGTATCTCAGTCAGTGGCTAGTACAGACTCTCATGCTAGGCTCCTGTTTGCAAGCATAACTTACCATCAGTAATTTCAGCTAAAGTCACCCACATTGAGTCCTGGGAGTTTCCCCTATCTGAGGTTACTGGGATGCTCTAGAAGATTCCCCCATCCCCCACACTTGGCAGCTGCATATTTCCATTCATTCTCTTGGCCCTCTGGGCCTCTCTTCTGTCTCCCCTCCCCTAAACCTGTTTCTGACCCCCTTTCTCCCTTCCAATTCCCTCTTACACCCAGGTCCTTCCCTCCCTCTGCCTTCCATAACTATGTTATTTCCCCCTCCTAAGTGGGATTTAAGCATCCTCACTTGGGCCTTCCTTCTTGTTTAACTTCTAGGGTTTGTGGACTGTATCCTGGATATTCTGTACTATTTTGGCTAATATCCACTTATCAGTGAGTACATATCATGTATTTCCTTTTGTGTCTTGATTACCTCACTTGGGATGTTATTTTCCAGTTCCATCCATTTGCTTGAAAAATGCGTGAAGCAAGATTTACTTAATTTTGTCTTATTTGCCCTGCAACACAACTGTAAAATGAATTATTTAGTTTTTATATTTTGGATTTTTGAACTGTGTTCATTAAAAACAAGGTCCTGAATTTTTGTCTGTTTTATTTTTAGTTTTGTATATGCATGTGCGTCTCTGCATGTGTGTATGCATTTGAGTATAGGTGACTGTGGAGATAAGAGGGGGTGGATCCATTGAAACTGAAGGTAGAGGCAGTTTTGAACAGTTTATTGTGGGTGCTGATAACTAAACTCAAGTTCTCTTAAAGAGCAAAACATGATCTTAAAAGCTAAGCCATTTCTTATCACGTAGGCATGCACAACTTTAAAGAAAAACTTGGAAAAGTGAATGTTATTTTTTAAAAATATTAAAAATATCCCTGGAAATTTTTTCTTGTACATAGTCAATACTATTTTTTTTTAATTCTTCAGACTTTTTGATACTAATTGATATTCATATATAAGCTGCTGTTTTGTTTTGTGACTTCTTGCGGTAAAAGTCAAGGCTCTAAATATAGAAAACAAGTAAGGTTAATATTACAAAACTGTTCAATTTCATGTCCCTTAAAAGTGAGAACTGCTTTCACTATTGAGTAATTATAGACAATATTAACAAACAAAGATAGTATTGTATTAAATCTTCATTTGTAAGTGACAAACTCTCAGATTGTATTCTTTCTTCCTGATGCACCCTCAAGGTGGAGTCATTTTAATGAAATACACATAGTTTGGGAAAAAACAGAACACAATATGTAAAGCTAAAAATAACTCTCAAATTTTCCACATTTGAATTTGTTATTACACTGAATTTAGTCCAAATATGGGAACTTATTATATGATCAGTGATACAGCAATTTCTCCTTCATTTCGAATGCCATTTTGTTCTATAAAAAACAATGTCATTATTGAAAGCTCACTACCTAAAAATTTCAAAACCTTTTCCCAAGGGATGGAGAGATTCTTCAATGGTCAAAAAGTACTTACTGCTCTAATAGATGACCTGGGTACATTTCCCAGAACAACAGCAACGAAACATGTCTCATGTCCAACTTTAACTTCAGTTCAGGGTTTCAGATGCCTTCTTCTCATCTCTCCAGATTCCAGGAACATGTTTAATTCACATACACATGTGTAGGTCAAAATCCCTTACACATTAAAATCAATACATCTAATTTTTTAAAGTTCTCTAAAACTTTTCATAATGTTTTGAATCAGTTGGTATACTTAGAAAAATTATAATAAACCAACCAAAGATCTTTAGTCATAAAAGGTTTATCTATATAATATAAATTACCTTCTTAATTTTACTACTTTATAAGTAATAAATCATTTCTTAAAATGTCAACAAGAATTGTATTATATTGTATTTTTTCATTATAATATAACTGAATTATATTAGACTGGGCATACCTGAAACTGAAGAGAAAAATAGTATCAAAGAAGTGAATATAAAATAAATGAGATGTATCCCTCCATAGGAAAAAAAATGTATCTAAAATGTTGTACATTTATACAATGGAGTATTACTAAGCTATTAAAAATGATAACATCATGAAATTGTCAGGCACGTGGAAATAGAAAAAAAAAATTCCTATGTGAAGTAACTGAGACTCAAAAAGATAAATGTGATATGGCTTTGATAATAAGTATATTTTTGTGGTTAAGTATATGATGGTAAAGTCCTTAGACCCAAAAAGGTTAGATATAGATGAAGGGACTAGGTGGGGTCACATGGATCTCCATGGGTGGGCAAAATATAAGACATGTTAGGTGTGAACTAGGAGCGTGGTGGGCAGGAATGAGCAGGCAGGTGAGGAGAGAATTGGGAGATGTGATTAAGAGAGAGAATGTGAGTAGACATTAGAATTAATTAGAATTAGAATTAATTAGAATTAGAATTAGAATTAATTAGAGTTAGAATTGAGAGACATTTGAGGCCTGGTAGAAAAGCTAAGTTCTGGAGAAGCTTCCTAAAATATGTGAAATGTCAACAAGAAATACTAATAAAATCTCTAAATATTCGAGGAGGAGGAATCCCAACTGACCATCTCTTGTCACCAAATGAACCTTCCACTGCTAAGACTGAGTTATACACAATTAAAATGTTGGCCAAAGAGGTCCTATGGAAATCCCCAAATAAGCCTGGCTGTTACAAGGACAATAGGTTGTGCTGTTCAGGCTAAGTGTTGAAGACAACACTCAACATGGAGAGTTAGAACTGTTGCCTACACAGAACTTTTACCCCTAAGTTCCACTATCTTTTATATAGGAATGTACTCAAAAGAGAATGGTAAGCACCAACCTAGCCACAAAACCTTTTGATTATAGTCTTCCCTACTCCCAACATATGCCAGGGCATTGGTGGCACATTGGGTGTGGGGATAAGCAGGAAATATCTGTTTTGATTTAAGGCTCATTGTATAAGATGAACCAGTACTGCTTGAGTGACCAAGATCCAGAGATTATATAGCTCATTGACACAGGGTAGACCCAAATACTAATAGTCTTAAAAAATATAAAGTAGTAATAAAGTGACTTCTAATTCTATTCTGTTATACTTGCAGACAAGTGGCTTATCCAGTGATCATCAGAAGCTTCCTCAAGCAGGAGGTGGGAACAAAGAAAAAGACTCTCATGAAGACATTATTAAGAATGTGTGTGTGTGTGTGTGTGTGTGTGTGTGTGTGTGTAAAAGAGAGAGAGCGAGCGAGAGAGAGCGAGGGGGGAGGGAGTTGTAAATGGTGTTTTTTCATCAAGCCTTTCCCCTTTAAGTTCAAAAAACCCCTTAGAAGAGGAGGGGGACACTGTAAGAGCCAGGGGAGATGAAGACACCAGAACAAGCTCATCTGTATCAATTGACTGGAGGTCGAAGGAATTCCCAGAGGCTGAAGTAACAAGCACAGAATGTGTGGTCCACAACCGGTCATCTGCATATATATTAATGGTTTTCCATTTCCTATTTTTACAGGACTCCTGAGTGTGTGAGTGTATGGGTGTCTGATGCTTCTGCCGAATCTTAGACTCCTTCCCTTCTGTTGGATTGCATCGTCAACTTCAACGTCATGGTTTGTGTTTTACCCTATACTTAATTTTGTAATGTATTGCTATTATCTCTTATAAACTTGTGCTTTTTTAATGAAAGACAGAAAGTAAATGGAGTCTAACAAGGGAAGAGGGGAGAGGAGGGGAGGGGAGAGGAGGGGAGGGGAAAAGAGGGGAGGTTGTGATGAGCTTGGGAAAGGCTGAGAGGAATAAAGGGTAAAAAACTGTATTCAAAATATGCTGCATGAGAAAAGAATCTATTTTCAATAAATAAATGACAAGTTATAACTATGTGGGCTTTGTTAATCTTTTAAGTAATTATCATTGGCTTTTTGGAATCTTTGCTCATCTTTTCCTACCTCTCTCTCGTCCCGCTCACATATTTGTTTAATGGCAAATTTTATAACCACTATATCAGCTATGATTAAGTCCTAGTGTATAACAGTACCTGAAAGCAAATGAATCAGACTAGAGAATTAGCTATCTCTCTCCTATAGCAAGCAGATGAAGACAGCTAACCTTTGGCAGTAGGCAAAGAATGGGCGAGCAGGCCATGTGCCTCATCCAAGCAGTGCAATGGAGCTAACCCTGGTGATAATGGTGCCTGTGAGCAGATCCTGAGGGTCTGATAGTGGGAGAGTTAAATCCTGTAGTCAAGAAAACTACCAATAGGGTCAAAAGTGCTGGTCAAGCTACCCCTGACCCTCACCCAGTGAAGTATTCGGTAGAGCAGACCCTGCACGTAAGGGGTGCTGGCCCTGGTTGAAGAGGCACTGTGTATTAGTCAGGGTTCTCTAGAGTCACAGAACATACAGATAGTCTCTATATAGTAAAGGAATTTATTGATGACTTACAGTCTGCAGTCCAAATCCCAACAATGGTTCAGTAGTAGCTGTGAATGGAAGTCCAAG
>NC_034597.1:78020611-78052962 GCF_900095145.1 Mus pahari | reverse complement strand
TCTCAAGATCTCCATACCAAGATCCAGATCAGAAACTTCTATCTCCCAGCCTCCAGATTAGGTTCACTGGTGAACCTTCCAATTCTGGATTGTAGTTCATTTCAAATATAGTCAAGTTGACAACCAGGAATAGTCACTACACATGGGTATCACATTCCTGAGGGCAAGAGTGAGAGAAAGCAGGCCCATCCACTTGAAAGCTATGGTGTGGTAGTTATGAGGGTGATACCTCCCACACACTGTGACCTTACCTCTTGTGGCACTCAGGAGAGTTGGTTCTGGATTCCTGAGAGCAGGTGAGTGCTCATGTCCAAAAGTTATCCCTAGTCCAACTTATGCACTTGGAAAGCACAGTAGAGCTGTACCTGGTGGAGGGAATGCAGGTGAGTTGCCCCTGAGGGAAAGAGCAGGGTAGAGCTGGCCCTGCCACTCATCTGTGCAGTATACTCATGACGCTGCTCTTCATCCCTTCTTCCTTCCTTTTCCCCCTTTCCCAAATGATGTAGTCTGGAATGCTGGCCCAAGGGCATAAAAGTAGGAGAGCTAACCTTGCCTGTCATTGGTTTTATCACTAGGGAGAATGGGTCCCCCATACCTCACCTGGGCAACACGGTGGAACTAGCCCTGATGGTGAAGAAATGAGTGAAACATCCCCAAGAAAGTGAGCCCATAGCTGTCCCGACCCCTTACAGACTGAAGCACTGGGAAAGTGTCCCTCCCCAGTCTTCGCTGTGCAACGCAGTAGTGCTGGCTCTGGGGACATGCTCCAGACTGAGGGCATGAGAACAAGAGAGCTGACCCTGCCCAGTGCAGATGGCAGCAACGGAGGGCCTAGCTCGAGCAGTGCTAGAGAACTCTCCTGGGTGAGCAACAGGTAGACAGACCCAGCTACCACCCGGGCCTAGATCCAGAGCTCTGAGTTGACCCACCTGTGATGGTTTGTATATGCTTGGCCCAGAGAATATCACTATTAGGAGGTGTGTCACTGTGGGTGTGGGCTTTGTCCTCGCTGCCTTCAGAACTCTCAGCTCCTCCAGCCCCATATCTACCTGAACAGTGCCATGCTCATGGTTTGGTGATAATAGACTGAACCTCTGAACCTATAAACCAGCCCTAATTAAATGTTGTGCTTATAATAGTTGCCGTGGTCATGGTGTCTGTTTACAGTAGGTAAAGCTTAACAAAGACACTACCCCAACATCTATATCATCTGTGAAAGGCTGGGATGAATGAAAAGGTCAGCCCTGCTGATCTAAAGCTGCAGGATCTCCATTACACTGGACAGCAGCAGTATAGCTGAGAGAAATTCCTGTGTGGATCCAATAGTGATAGTGTCTCAGAAGCCAGAGACCTCGAACTGGATCAATGATTCATTGCATTGGGCAAATGAAAGTGGTGGAGAGAATAATATACTGTGGGACACACTGTGACATATTATAGCTTCCACAATGAGATTTTCTTTTTATGCTTTTCTTTCTTTCTTTCTTTCTTTCTTTCTTTCTTTCTTTCTTTCTTTCTTTCTTTCTGTGTGTGTGTGTGCGCGTGTGCGCGCATGTGTGTGCACACGCACGTATGTGTTTGATTTTGAGGGTAGGTTGTAAAAGTCCAGGAGGGCTATGAGCAGAAGGGGAGAGAAGAGCAGAACTGGAGTCTAGAATTATGAACTGTAAAACTACTAATTTCTTATTTGGGTCTTAAAGGAAGTTTAATAAATGATTAAAACACACACACACACACACACACGCAATAGTATCCTTAGAGACTGAGTCAACTTGCCTAAACTAAACTTGGGCCAATAAAATTTTGTGGTACAAGAATTAAAGATTAAAGTTTAATCAAAGTTTAAATCTGTCCTATTTGGACATGAGGCATATGAACTGAGAAAGTAAACAGCTATTAGCATTGAGACAATATGGTTGATAGAAAATGTGACCATAGATGTTGCACTGTATTTATGGCCACTACAGAAAGTATAATTAGTTACCGCATAAACCTCCTACCTTATTAATGAAATATCATGTATAAATAGTTTCATAGTTTTCTTCTTTATTTATGTAAATTATTCGGTGGTTATTGCATTTGTTATTTTATTCACAAAGAAAACATCAATATGACACTTTTTAAAACTGAGAATAAACATACAAAATTTTCATGTTAAATATTCAAAGTAGATGATAAGTAATTACCATGATGAATGTAATTCATTGATGGATTACAAAGCTTAAAACGTTTGAAAACAAACCTGCCAACACCCAAGGCTCTCTCTATCTAGAAACCTGCTGCTGGCCACTCCAGCTAGAGAAACAGGTAGGCAATTTTCACTCTCCTCCCCATCCTCCAAGTCTAATTCCTCAGGCTTGTTTCCAGCTCAGTAGAAGACCACTTACTGCACTCTCTCCTTCTCTGTTGCCATTCCAAAGGATCTGAACAAAAGGTGGTTGACCTATGGATCTTAGCTTATGATATGGGTGTTGCATATCAGCCTATCAGATATTTACATTATGATTCACAGCAGTAGCATAATTACAGTAATGAAATAACAACAGAATAATTTTATTGCAGTGAGTCACCAAAAAATGAGAAACTATGTGAAAAGGTCACAGCACTGGAAGGTTGAAAAACCCCTGGAAACAGATAGTCTATAGTCTTTCTTCCTCCTATTATTCTTTGGTCTCATTTGCCAACACCTGAGTTGCTGTCTGTCAGAAAGTACACTGAAAATCCCAGGTAGAGACATAGATTGTCATGGCATATCCAGCATTCCTACATTGAGTGGAGCATCCACTAACCCACTCCCATTAATGCATGCCAGCTTGAAATACTTAGTTTTACCCAGGGTCCCCTGTAGTCACACCTGGCAGGGACTCAGAAGCACTCTGAACTAGAAAATTTGAAGCCACTAAAAGCGCTTAAAAAGAGAGAAGGAAACAAAAAACAAAAACCACTTAACAAAGACAAGACCAACGTACAATTATCCTAATCACAGATGCCAACACAGTATGGATCCTGAAGTGGCTATTTCCTATAACCAGGCAGGACTTTTGGTGGAAAGATAAGAACAGCAACGCACCAAACAAAGCCTTAGACCCAAAATGTGCCCTGCCTACAAAATGTGCCGGGACAAAGATAAAGCAGAGTCTGAGGAAAGAGCTGACCAATCAATAACCATCCCTGGAGCAAGAACCAATCTCTAACACCAGTATCGATATTCTGTATGATTGATACTCTACTGTGCTTGCAAATAGGAACCCAGCATAACTATCCTTCAAGAGGCTCCACCCAACCTCCATTGAAAAGAGATCCAGAGACACACACCCAAACAGTAGTTGAAGCCCAGAGAATCTTAAAGAAGAGTAGGGAGAAAGACTGAGGCACCTGAAGAGGACATGAACTCCACAGGAAAACCAAGAGACTCAACTAACCTATATACTCTTTGGGGCTCATAGAGACGGAATCAACAACCAAAGGGGAAGAAGTCCTGCACTTAGGCCCCCTGCACATATGTAGCAGACAAGCAACTTGGTCTTCATGAGAGTCCCACAAATAACTGGATCACGGGCTGTCCCTGAGTCTGTTCCCTACTTGATTTTCTGTGGATTCCACACCCCTTCATAGACAATGTTCTCTGGCCTCAGTAGGAGAGGTTCTGCCAAGTCGCGCAACAACTTGATGTGCAGAGTAGGCAGTGAGTGAGGGATGGGAATATGTACTGGGGCTGACACCCAAAGACTGACTTCCCCTTCCTAAGGCTAGGAGAGGAAGGTCTGATAACAGTTTGTAAAGTGAATACATAAATAAAAAACTATTAATAACAGTCAGGACATATGTCTTCAATAGCCTGAAACCCTAATACAGTAGGCCCTGACAAATGCGACACAACAGAAGCAGAAGACATGGACTTTAAAAAAATATAATAAATATATGTATACATTTAAGAAATTTAAATATATAAGTATACTTATATATGTATTATATATTATTAAAATACATATGTGAAAGAACAAATTTTCAGGAAATATGGGATACCATAAAAAGACAAATATTATGTATTGTGAATATAAGAAGAGAAGCTCAGGTTTTAGCCATAGAAAATATTATCAGTTAAATAATAAGAGAAAATTTCCCTTATGTAAAGTAGAAATATCTATAAAGATACAAGAATTATAAAGAATACCAAATTAAAAGGACAAAAGAAATTTCCCATGCCACTTAGTAATCAAAACACTAAATGTGCAGAACAAAGAAAGAATATTAAACACTTCAAGGGAAAAAGAACAAGTAACATAAGAAGCTAGATTGATTAGAACACCTGATGCTTTAATGGGGAAATCTAAAATCCAGAAGGACTTTGATAATGTTTGGAAAATTCTAAGAGACCACAGATGTCAGCTGAGACTACTATAACTGACAATTATTTTTTATGACAACAGCTTGAGAAGGAAAGACTTTCAATGATAAAAACCAAATTTAAGCAATATCTATCAAAAAATCCAGCTTTACAATAGGTACTAGCAGTAAAGTTCACCAGGAAGAGCTTATTAACCCAAGAAAACACAAAGAATAAATAATATCAGGCCAGCAAGTCAAAGGTGGGTGAAATCCACACTACGACAACAAAATAACTGCAATCAACAAACTGCTCATTGATGACTATCAATATGAATGGTCTCAAATCCCAACAAAACCGATACACATGGACAGGTTGGATACAACTGGAATATCCATCCCCATAGTTTATGCAAGACACATACTTTAACATTGAGAATAGATATCATCTGAAGATTAAAGGATGGAAAAAATATTTCAAGCAAATGGACCTACAAAACAAGACATTGTAGTCATTTTAATGTGTGACAAAATAGAAGTCAAAACAGAATTAATTCAAAGAGATAGAGTATCATATTATATACTCATCAAAATAAAAATCCAAGAGGATATTGAAATTCTAAATATCTGTTCACCAAATACAAGGGCATGTGATTTCACAAAAGAAATAATAGTACAACTAAAATCACATATTAACTGCCACAATTCATAGTGACTTCAATATCCCCTCCTACCATACAGACAAAAAGATAGAAATGTTCTCCCTAAATGATATCATAAAACTACTGAACCTAACATATATCTGCAGAATATTTTACCAAAGCACAAAAGAATATACCTTCTCTTAGCAGATCATAAAACATTCTTCAAAATAGACTACATATTTGGACACAAAACAAGTCTCAATAGATACAAGAAAATTAAAATAATACCTTGCATCCTATCTGACCATATTTCTTAAACTGAATGTGAAGACCATATTATTAAACTCAATATAAAGAAAGAAACAAACAAAAGCGGACAGCTTATCTTTCTCATAGAAACTGAAAAACTCCTTACTAGATGAAAAATGAGTCAACAAAGAAATTAAGGAATTATACAAACACTTTTTAGAATTGAATGAAAATGAAAACACAATGTATATAGTCTTGTGGAAATAAATGAATGCAGTTCTGAGAGGTAAATTCAAAGATCTAAATGGCTACATATAACAAAAGAAGCTGGAGCTATCTCATATTAGTAATTTAACAGCACATTTGAGAGCACTAAAGGAATGTGATGTCATCAGCAAAAGGATCTTAACTTTAATCCCCGAAACAATTATGAGGACTCTTCAGTGAATATTACTTTGCTTGTTCTTTCAATACATGATACATCTTTCTGAATACACACAAACTTCGTAGTTCAAATTGTCAATGCAGAGAATAAATAAAATCTGCCGACTCTACTACATCAATAAAGCCATTAACCCCTATTCTCCTTCCTACTTTTCTATGTCCTTATGTATTTTATGACTTCCAATTTATAAAGACTGAAAGAAGTATGTCAGAGCATTTTATTTGTTCTTCTTTGACCTGCCTTCTTTGAAATATCATGCCCCTGATGCTATTTCTAGTGCACATATGCATTGCTACATCATACCATGCATAGCATCTATTAAGACTAAGGGACTAGAGCTCATTTTTCAAAGTGATGTTCTGTCAGAGCAAGTCACTTCTATTCAATGTTATACCTCCTTTTGTTTGAATTTTTTCCACATAAGAGATAAAATTATGACGCTTTATTATCTAAATTTCTTAATGAAAATATCAATTGTGAGTATTTTCTTCCCATAAAATTTATGAATGAGAAAATATATTTGTAAGTACAAACAGATTACGTAGTGTTCAAACAGTTGTATGGAACCTTGGGTGTTGTCTTTAATCATCAAAAAATCCTACTTTGTGAGTTCTAGCTTTATTGCTATTCTTTGTCTAAAAGCGAGCTATACAGCAATAATGTAGCTCTGTTATTTTAAATTGTTAGAGATTTTTCCATGCATGTAGGCTTTAAATAAATTAAAACAACAATGTGGTTGACATTTTATAATTTCTATAACCCCGTTAGTCTCCATATAATTTATTGATACTTTAGTTTTTGCCGTCTTTGCAATATAGACTCCGTTTCTCTGTTCTTTTCAAATATAAAATTGTGATTTTTTTTAAAAAAAAATCTATATTATGCTGGATTTCTGTGAACTTATGTCCGTAGGTTTAATTTTATCAATTGTTTTCCTGGAGCTTTTATTTGTCATACAGTATTACATTGCTCTCCTCTCATACAGAAATATCTATTCATCCTTTATTTTTAAAAAAATGCCTATAGTTACATCCAACACACATATGAGGTTCAATATTTTGTTGTTGTTGTTGTTGTTGTTTTTGAAACAGGGTTTCCCTGTGTANCCCTGGCTGTCTTGGAACTCACTGTGTAGACCAGGCTGGCCTCGAACTCAGAAATATGCCTGCCTCTGCCTNACAAGTGCTGGAATTAAAGGCATGTGCCACGACTGCCAAGCATGAGGTTCAATATTTATATTGTTGGCAATGGATAATTTTCTCTGTAGCATAGCCTTTCATTAGGATAGCTTTGATAGACATTTGCATATAGCATTTACATCTTGATCGGATGGATATTCATTGGAAACAATATTTTCTACTTTTATATTTATACTGACAGTAAGCATCATCACTTTATACTGGATAAAACTTTCAAGAAGAATAAGAATCAAAGAAATTGTTTTAAAATAAACAAGAATAGTAAAAAACACAAATATTATTGATAAGTTACAATTCATCGTTAGATAATATAAACTAAATCCAATCATAAACACAGAGTTTTGCAATGATTTTTGTCATACTTCTGCTTTCTTACTTCTTTCCTGCTATGCTTTATAGAACGGTGAAAGATGATCAGTGTTATAAAATGCTTCACATGGTAATTACATTTTGTCACCCAAAATGAAAAGCATATTCCCTATTTTTATCTTCTATTTCAAAGTAAAATTATTGTTAGAGAACTGATAAGTATATATTGTTTTTGTTTCCGCTGGCCCTCAGGGCTTCATTCTTGCCCCTCCCTCCAATACAAAGAATGACCATTTTCCACCTTTCCCCTTCTTCTCCCCTCTCCCATTATGTTACCTCTCTCCCTCTGTCTTTCATTAGTCATCAGTGTATTTTAAATTTTCTTACAGCATAAAAATTAGTAGAATTTCAATTACTAAGTTATTTACCTTTCAACTCAAAGGCATACAATAGCATTGCACTGGCTGGTTTTGTGTGCCAACTTGACACAGGTTGGAGTTATCACAGAGAAAGGAGCTTCAGTTGAGGAAATGCCTCCATGAGATCCAGCTGTAAGGCATTTTCTCAATTAGTGATCAAGATGGAAGGGCCCCTTGTGGGTGGAACCATCCCTAGGCTGGTAGTCTTGGGGTCTATAAGAGAGCAGGCTGAGCAAGCCAGGGGAAGCAAGCCAGTAAGGAACATCCCTCCATGGCCTCTGCATCAGCTCCTGCTTCCTGACCTGCTTGAGTTCCAGTCCTGACTTCCTTGGTGATGAACAGCAGTATGCAAGTGTAACCCTTTCCTCCCCAACTTGCTTCTTGGTCATGATGCTTTATGACCCAGCACAAGGGAACGCCTGGGCCAAGTAGTGGGAATGGGTGGGTAGGGGAGCGGGGGTGGGGGGGGTATAGGGAACTTTCGGGATAGCATTTGAAATGTAAATAAAGAAAAAAAAAAAAAAAAAAAAAAAAGAAAGAAAGAAAAAAAGAAACCCTGAATAAGACAGGCATAAACAGAGATATTTGGAGAAAATATGATAACTATATGCAATAAAATTATTAAAATACAAATCAGGTTATCATGTCTTTTCTTAAAGAAATATCCTTAAATCTCTCATTGGAACTAAAAGCAAAACATAATATGCAACTTGCTTAAATTAAAACAAAACCAGCAGTGGTTTTCTTCAAGATTGCCTTACAGCGTTTGAAAAAAGCAGAAAGTTTTAGGTTAGAGAACGTGAAAGTTCACGGAAAATAAGACTGATATAAATACAATTCAAACACCCTTTATGTGATGAATTTCACAAATCTCCAGCACAAAACGTTCTGGTGTACATTATTTCTCATCTCTAATGTCCAAATGTCAAGGGCAATTCTTGTTTTGTCTTTGTTACATGGAGTGAAAGATAATGTCAAACAACCAAAAGCTATATGAGAGGCTTCAGAGTTTACATAGTATTTGGGAATACAACAAACTGCTTTCGTTTCACAATGAAAGGGAAAAAAATACTTCAAGGATAAACTATAAATATGATAATTTCACTCTTACTTTATAGGTAAAAATATTCACATAGAATTCATTTAATGAGTTTGCCCTTTTTCAAACTACCTTCTAGCATGAAGCTAGCATAACACTAGACTACTTCCTGGGGGGATTTTAAATAATACTATTGTTTTTATTCTATTAGAAAATTTGCCAAAGACATTATAGGACACATTTAAAATAGTCAAATTCAGTCGTGTTTTTTTTATTACTAAACAGTACATGCATTAAGATAAACAGGCTGGATTTCATTTTCTTGTTTTTTTAAATTAACACTTACTTGTAAATTCACATTTTATTATAAGTAGGTACACATAATAATGAACACACGGTTCCATGTTCAGCACATGCTATACACCCATAAATAATACACACATAAAGAAAGGGCTGCAAAAACAGAATGAGAGAGAGAAAGAACTGTCAGTCTAACACATCGCAAAAATCAAAAATACTGCAGTTCCACAAGAGAAATTATATCATGAAAATTTCAGAGACATGACAACTATCTGATATCAAAATTACTTAGTATTCTGATGTTCCTCTTGCTTCATCCCTATACAACACAGGATCTTAAAAAAATATTTGAGTCATTTACAGATGTTTAATGCTCTAAGCAAATTGCATTATATCCCTCCTTGTTTGGAGAAAAACAATTAGAAATATTTTCCCACCGAGGATAATAAACATTTCCTCTGAATTTATAAATCCAGATGAGTATTTTAATTGTCACCATGACACTGTAGATAGATCATTGTACATAAATGAAAAGACAATTGAAAAGGAGCTATGAAAGCAAAGGCAAGGTTTACTCAGTATGAATTCCACTTTGCCATTGGTTTTCAAAAGCAATCTAAATGTCAAATTTCTGACACCAAAATTGGTACCGAGAAAAGCGCACAGCACTAAACTGCTAAGTGGAATGCAGAATTTAGAACAGTAGGTTGTATATAATTAGGAAAGAGTTTGTGCTTCTAAATATAAAAGTCCTACATTTAGCACGAGAAAAGAAAACCTTCTGGAAGTAGGCATTCTGGTTGCACTTTTCAAAGACTCTTACGGCAAACATAATGGCAAGAGCTGAAACATGACTGACTGCTCAGATAGAAAATGCAGGCTTTTCACAGACAAATATGTGAATTCCTTAGTGGAAGTAACCAAAGAATGCTTTAGGTTTCACTTTTCTCTATCTTTAAATATTTTCTCTTCATTCATTCCAATAATTCTGCTTGAGGCAGCATTGAATCAGATATGAAACACTTGCATTGCTAAATCTTTTACAGACCCCCACCTTTTGTTCATTCATTTATTTATTTTAAATTCTTCAGATAAAGGAATAGGAATTGTTATTATATGATTTAAATATCAATGACAGAGGTAAATAATAAAGAGATAAAATATAAATAGATGAATAATAAAATATTAGTATTTGTCATAAAATAAATAAAGAAAATCAGGTTAAAAAAGTTATTAGGATGAGCAGTAAAGTACCACAGTAATTATATGCATCCTTTCTAAAGTTTATTTGAGTAGAGACCTTAATTAAATTAGGGCAAGATTCATGCAAAGATGTGGGGAAAACAGCTCTCCTGAAAATTTATCAGAAACTCCAAATATTCTGAAGAATAACATTGTGGCTCAGTGATATCCACTAGAAGAATTGGAAAGGATGAGTTAAAAACACATGTGGTTGCAGATCTGGAAACAATAATCATTAGTATGACTGAGTTTACAGCTTGCATGTTTAATCAATAATAAAGGCATACCAGTACTCGTGACTGAAATGTCTAAAGACATGCCAGAATACTGTCAATACGTTAGCTGATACATAGAGCATAGGGGAGTGCTTTTAGTAAAACTGAGAAAGTCATGTTGAGGATAGATCAGAATTAGGCTCTGGATATGTTCAATTTGAGTTGTCATCCCAGTTCTCTAGAATTGATGTTAAGACAGCAATTATAAGCAGACTACTACTGTTGTCAGTACACGACACAATACATATTGAAAGGTAAGATAGTAGATGAGTCACATAGGATTTACAATACAAAATATTACTTATCTTCCATATCTCTATGGTGAAGGAGGAAGTGAAGAAAACATGACACTGAAGTTCTCTAATTTTAATGTGCAGGATTTACCATGCTGATGCCTTCTGCACCCGACATTCCTTCTTGAATTCACATCTATTCCTACAACCCCAAATTTCACCCACATGCTCATAATATGTACATTAATAATTCCAGATATTTCCCCATAACTTGTTCACTGATTGTCAAGAAATCTCTCCCTGTCAACACATCCTAAAAAGAAAATTCACTTAATCATCCATCACCTATCACTATCTATCTATACAACAACACAAGCTTTCTTCTAGTTTTCAAAACTCAAAACCAGTGTGTTCTTTAGCTTTCTTCTCTCTCTGTAGACATCCACACCCATATTTACTATACCTCCTCTATGTGGTTTGTCCAGTTATCTCTTTGCCAGAATATACTTCATCATCCCGTCTTTATTACTAAAAACATTCTTGTATTTAGTCCCTTTGTGGGGGGCAGTGAACCATGATTGGCAGCCTGGTCTTTGGTTGAGCTAAAGGCTTGAAGCCCTGGAGACCCTAAAGGAATGGTAGGAGGCCCTTGGCACCAGGTCCCTGTCATATTGTCACAGCCTCCCCTCACATCAGGGCAATTACTCAAGTTCTTCTACATGTAGATGAGGCAACCCTAACACAGCCTTCAGATGAAAATGTAGAACTCTAAGTTAATCCTGAACCAGGCCTGCCTGGATGCTGCCATGTTCCTGCCTTGATGACAATCGACTGATCCTCTGAACCTGTAAGCCAGCCCCAATTAATGAAAGGAGACATGACTCGTGGTAATATAGGCTCAAGACAGAGATCTCTATGCTAATGAGGTACCTAGAGGCACAGAGGGCATTGCCAATAAGATTCCCTTCCCAGACATTCCTCCCCGAAAATGGTATTTAATCTCAGGCTTACCCTGAGTAATGGGGTATGATTTTATGCATCCACTTTCCACCATGACAATAAACAGTTTGAAAGACCGAGGACCAGGCTTCCTCAGTGAGTCCACTGCCCCACACACTTGCTCTAAATATAACCTGTATTATCTGAACGATAACTATATTTTTCAACTTAAAATTTCAGTTCTATAGTCCATATTATCTATTTACCACTGAACCTTTTTTTTTTTACTTCTATGTGTATATGAAACAAAAATAGGCTGTCAACAAGTCATAAGGCCAAGTATGGGGCATGGAGCTGTTACTTTGCTAAGTGCTTGTGTTTCCAAAGTCTCTTCAAAATATTTGTGTTTCTATTCATAGAGCTGGCCTTCCATCAACCTTTATGTCAGAGAAGTTTCTTTTTGCAGTGGGTAGCAGACAACAATGAAATGAATAGCTAGTCAAAGCACTTAGAATAATAGACTGAATGTTGCCTTAAACAGAACATCAATATCTTTCTCAATACAACAAAGCTGAGGAAATATCAATGAAGATTATTTGGAAAGAGTATAAGATCTGAAAGGTGGTTGACTATTATGAAGTGTTGTCTTATTGACCCTGACTAGTGCCCTAATGTACTCATAGCAACTTTGGTTAACTTCATAAGATCACCTACTTTTCTTGCTGTTTTGGCAAAAGGCTGAACAAAAGCAACTTGAGGATAAAATATTTTATTTTTGTTCATTCCTTTTTAGGAATGCAGTCTAGTAGGTCAGCAAGGGCACAAGGTTGCAGCACATGTTAACAATAATAATCAGGAATCTGGAGTGGGCTAAGAAATATGGCAGGGCTATAAACCTCAAGGTCCATCCTTCCCAATCACCATCATCCTTCAGCAAGGTTCTACATTCTAATGGTCTTACAGCCTTCAACACCATGTTCAAACATGAAGATACAGGGGCCACACATGCAATGAGGAAAAAGTGTTTTAACTTCTAAAAACATTTAAGTAGAAACTGAAGTTTATATTATAGGAAACTAAAGTCAAGACTGTATACTTTCAGAAATTACAGTGGTTATTATTCTATTATATATTAACTTGGTAAAGAAATCTAATAAGTATAAGGAATTGGAATATCAATTTATGGTTACTTTACTAGAATATACCATTTATGAAAATAATTAGATTCTAAATGATAAACTAATGCATCTTGTTTATAGAAAAGAATAGTAAAGTATTTTATCAGGAGGTAAGTGTAAATTGACTCTATAAAAGAATAGTTTCCAAAATACCCTGAAATTCCATTTTCATGACTTTATCTCTTATTTGGACAAGTCTGCCTGATTCTTCAAAACATAGTTCAAAACCCATATTTCTAATGATATTTACTTTAGAATTCAGTGTGATATATATTACCTTCTTGCTATATTTTTGACCATTAATAAAAGTTGAATTTATTGTTGGTTTTAAATAGTTTTATTAGGAACATACTATCTTCGTGAGGACTGTCTCCCTGAGAACAGTTTGTTTGGATTTCCCTAAAATATAACCATTTTTTTTCATATGATGACTATTTTTTATAACATGCAATATTTTTCTTTGTTGATTCAGAATACAGCTTTCCACTTAAGAATAAATGATGTAGGGGATCGGACACAATGGGTAGTAACACTTGTTAATATTATAGAGGACCTGAGTTCAGTTTCCAACACCCATGGGGTCACTTAAGGTAATTGAAAATTAGTCTCATCCAATTGATGGGAACTCAGCTCACATTTCTCACAGGTAGGTCATCAGGCATGCACATGGTGTCCTATCAGGCATGCACATGGTGTGTCATCAGGCATGCACATGGTGTGCCATCAGGCATGCACATGGTGTGCCACCAGGCATTCACATGGTGTGCCATCAGGCATGCACATGGTATGCCATCAGGCGTGCACATGGTGTACCATCAGGCATGCACATGGTGTGCCATCAGGCATGCACATGTACACCAAGCTTAGGTGCAAAACATTCATATACCTAAATATTACATAATATATGAAATTAAAATGCCTTAAAAAGAAGTAAGTGATATAACATAAATGTTTAACATCCTCTATTATAAACATATTCTTTTCATAGATAAAAGCATATAGTTTTATCTATTTTATTGAAATCCTATATGCATTTACAATATATATTTATTTCTCACATTCCAGAACATCATACAAATGTATATACAGGAGGATATACACATTCACACATATGAAGTTAATCACACAAGCAGACCTCAAAAATTTATATATATGTATATATATATATATATATATATATATATATATATATATATATATAACAATATTTAACTAACAAAGGAGCTAATCATAAATGTACTGAGAGAAAGACAAGGGAGGTGTTTTTATTTCAAATATAGTCCTAACACAAGTTTTAAATTGCTACTAATTTTCTCTCATTGATCTGTGGATTGTTGCCAGAAAACACCTTGCTCATGTTTTTTGTTGCTGAATTGAGTTAACCCTTCTTATAGTGTTGACAATTAGGATTATTGGCCATTGATTGTCCAATTTCATAGTCATTAAAGTCAACGTTAACAATAGTCCTAATCCATTGATCCATGAGTACTGATAAAGCTTTAAAAGATCTAAGAAGTTTTTTACACTTTGCATTTTTGAAAGCCAAAAGTTCAATTAGTACCTCTTGCACATCTGGATCTGATATTGCCCTATTTATAGTGGGCATCAAGCTATGTAAGAAGTCAGTAAAAGTCTATTACTGGATTTGCAATATTTTTGTAATGACATAGACCTTTTTATTCTTGCTCTTTCATCACTTTTTATTAGATGTTTTCTTTATTTATATTTCAAATGTTATTCCCCCTTCTAGTTTCCCCTCCTAAAATCCTCTATGCCCTCTCCCAAACCCTGCTCCCCAACCTACCCACTCCCATTTTCTGGCCCTGGCATTCCCCTATACTGGGGCATAGAACCTTCACAGGACCAAGGGCCTCTCCTCCCATTGATTATTCTTCCATCTTATCCCATGCTCTTAGAGCTAATGAAGTGCACTGTACAATAATAGAGTCATCAAATTGCATCTTCTGTCTTAAATAAGTAAATTGATCTTAACCTAACAATAATTCTACATAATTTCAGCTTATTCATGCCACCAAGTCAGACATTATAATTAAGAACCTACTTCCAGTACAGCTACTGCTAAATCTTTCTAGTATTGGGGGTTAATCCTGTTTTGTTTAACATCTGCCTCAAATAGAGTGAGTGCATTCTATATATTACTATTGATTCTTTAAAATGTTTAAGATCTAATATTTTAACAGAATTCCAAAATAGTTGTTCAGTTTTTTAAATTTTCACTGCTTTCTGCCATTTTTTCTTGGGTAAATGGGAAAGCCAGTGTAGCCTTTCTTCAAGTTCATTAAGAGGTAACACCATACATTCAATGAGCTGTCTATCTCTGTTCTTAATTTCATCAATTGCCATAGGTTCCCAATTAGGCACTTCTTGTTCACTTACTTGATTTTCCTCTTGTCTCTCAAGTTTTTGTATTATTATTGATAATTTCTTGTTCTTGTACATTTATTTTTTCAACTGCTTTTGAGAGGCATTATATAAAAATTTCACTTAAAAATAGTGAGTTTTCTCCAGTGATAACTATTGTAATAGGCACTGTGATGACTTTCTTCTTATTATTTTATTTATTTACATACCAAATGTTGACTCTCATTCCTGGTCCCCCTTTCCACAAGTTCTTCATCCCTTTCTCCCTCCCCTTTGCTTTTGAGAGGGTGCCCCCCCCCATCTAAGCACCCACTCCCACCTCACTCTGCCAGTATCCACCATCCCTGGATCATCAAATTTCAACAGGATTAAGTGCATTCTTTCCAACTGAGGCCAAACAATGCAATCCTCTGCAGCCTAACTTCTGGGAGTTCTGAGGGACCCAGTTTGGTCGATATTGTTGTTTTTCCTATGAGGATGCAATCCCCTTCAGCTTCTTCAGTCCTTCCCCTAACTCTTGTAAAGGAATTACCTACCTCAGTCCAATGGTTAGCTGTGGGACATTGGACTGTGCCAGAAAAGGATGACTTTTGCTGATGAGGTAAGCTGCAGTTCCTGATTGCTCCAGGCCTGGGCTCATCATCATCCTTAGCTCTTGGACCCCAACTTCGTTCTGACTCCCCTGTGTGGTTTTCCATTGGTGACTGGATGGTGGGAGCTTAGGAAATCCAGTTTAGACCTACCACATCCTAGGCTACATTTTCCCACCCCCTGAAGGTGTCCCCATGCTTCCAGAAAGCCCAACACCTTATGGCTACAGCACAGGGTAAATGCAGTCTAGAGCTCCACGTTCCATCTGCCTAAGCAGTGTGTCCCACATCCAGGCGGCTGGGTAAAATGCACATCCACAGTTGGATGTAAGTATTTGCATCTGTCTCAGTGCACTACTCATAGAACCCCTCAAAGGACAGCCATACTAGGCTCCTACGGCAAGCACAACATGGTATCAATAACAGTGTTGGAGTTTGATGCCTGCACATGGAATGGATCCCAAGGTGAACCTGTCACTGGATGGCCTTTCCTTCAGTCTTTGCTCCAATTTTGTCATTGCATTTCCTTTAGACAGGAACAATTCTGGGTAAAGAATTTTGAGGATGGATAGATGACCCCATTTCTTAATGTTTCTATCACTTGCCCTTAAGAAATCAGACATGGAGATTTCCATATTTAATGCAAGAAAAGTATTTCTGCATAATTAAAATTGCCTTTTGTGGTGACTTACTTCGATTGGCTCTCTCAGAGGTTCTTGTCTCATTCCTTGCTCTGGGCTCGAGGTCTCATTACTTTGGAGTCTCTAAAGTCTGTCTGGGTGTCCAGGTGAACTCAAGGAACTGATGCTTCCTGTGGAGGCAATCCTAGGCAAGTTTCTCCTTTGCGGTTTTCTCTCAGATATCTCCTGTCCTCTGCAAGGATTCTGTCAGATGTCCTCTGCTTTGTATAATGTTGGTAGTGTTTATTCTTCCCCGGTCATGTATCTTTTCTTGTCACCTGATGTAATTGTCATGTGAGAGGCTTGCTGCATTGTTAGGTCACCCTTTCAAGTTCTTTCTGAACTCTGGCTGGCTATTTCAACCCAGATCTTCTGGCCCAAACTCCTCTCCAAGCAACTGGACTTCCCTGGACTTTTGATTGAATTTTTCTGCTTTGCCTCAATATTCGCTGGCTTCAACTACCTCTGCTAACCTGCACTGAACTGCATGAATAGACCACACTGAACTCAACTCCACTGCACTCCACTCACTGGCCTGACTCCCAACTGACTGCACCAAACTCTAATGCACTTAGCTGAACTCCCTAAACTGAACTGACTGACTACCCTCCATCACTTTCAAACATGTCTGCTTCCTTCTACAAACTACCTTATTTACATTGTTTAGGATCAAAGTGTGTACTCAGGGTGTATCTGTATTCTAATCAGAATACATAGACCTTGAAGGTCTTTGGATGTGATCTCTTGCCAGAGCAGCCATGTTGCTGGATAAAATTCCTCTACAACACACATTAAACACAGTGCTGAGAGGCCCCAGAACCTAAAGATTCTTTGGTGAGGACTCATTTTCAAAGAACTGGAAGGCACAATGTAAGTTTCAAAAGGAGAGAAGCAACCAGTAGCTCTACAAGCTATGATGCCTACAAATCACAAGTCAGGGTTCTCTAGATTAACATAGCCACATCTCTCTCTCTCTCTCTCTCTCTCTCTCTCTGTGTATATATATATATATATATATATATATATATATAATAAATATAAATATAAAATATATAAATAAATAATAATATATAAATAATATAAATAAATAAATATATAAATTTATATATGTAAATCATCCTATAAATCATATATATATATGATTTATAGAATGATTTATATTCAGCTGTCTACCTATGGAAGCTGGTCTTCAGTAAATATCAGTATCTTGAAAAAATAGGCTCTAATCTCAGTAAAGGAATGGACTTGGTAGGGAGGATGTGAGCAAGCAAGCCAAGAGTTGGTCTTCCCCCTGCCCTATCCTTTATAAAAATTTCTAGCAGAGGGTGTGGCCCAGAATAGAAGAAGCGGGTCTTCCCATACCAAAATATCTGGATTAAAGTTGTGTCTTCCTACTTCAAAGATCTTGATTAGAACAGAATCTTCCTATTTCAAATGATTCACCAAAGCAAAAATCTCTCAAAAGCATGTCCTATGTATCTGAGTTACAGTTAATTCCAGATGTCGAAAAGTTGGCAAACAGAATAAAAATCACCCTCAATGAAGATTTTCATGACAGGACAAACCTACCTTGGGATACAGCAGTGGCTCAAATATCAATATATATATATAATCAATGGCTCTGCGTTTGAATATAGAACCTGTTCAACAAGAGAGAAAACTTTGCTGCCACTGTAAACCCTTCCAACTACCCGGGGCTAGTGAAGTCATAGATTTTGAAGAAAAGTCAACAACTGCCTTGTTACTAAACCAGTATAACCCCTAACTAACAATTTGTCCTAATACCCACAGATGAGTGTAGTTCTCTTCAATCATGAAAAAAACTTCTCTTTGCAAAAGATAGACACAATTACAAAAAAAAAAAATCACAATGAATCAAAATGTAGAGTTGGAGAGCTTATTCTCAACTGATATATCTACTACACTACTCCTATACCTGAAGGGAGGGGATCATTGAAGAGCAGGTGGTGGAAAGCCGGAGGAGCAGGAAGTTTGCTGTTAGATTTTTGTGTTCTAGAAATACTCATAGCTCTAACAGGTACATAATTTTTCCTGAATTTCTATTTAGAAACTTTTTTCTGAGTTTATGCAGAACATCTTAGTGTCAAATTGACAAGCCATTCAGTTTAGTACCGTTTCATCCACATCATATATTTTCTGAACAAATTAAAGCTGTCAGCCATGATGGTTTACTCCTTATGCAGGCAATATCTCAATCATTTCAGTCACTTTACTTTGGGTGCTGATAAAATCAGGCTTATTCTTATTCTTATTTTTATGAAACACTTTTAAAACACAAAAACCAAGCAGGTATAACTATAAAACATCTTTAACAAAAACAGAAATACCTCAGAATAAGTTAAGGAAATATAAAAAAGTAATATTTTGAATCACTTAGTAGTCTGATACCATAATTTGTCTTGTAATAAAAATTCTAATTTATTTGTTTAAAATTAATTGATTTTACAGTATTTCTTATTTTTACTTTTATATTTTGTACTAATATTTACTTTTAACATTAAACAAATATTAAAAAATAAAATATTAAATATTTTACTTTAACATTTATTTCTACTAACATATGGTTATACTAATGTAAGTCAACAAAAGAAACACATACTATGCTCATGCACACAAGCACAAGCACATATACAGAAGAACTGGGCTTCATAGACAGAATAATCAAGAAATCATATATATATATATATATATATATATATATATATATATATATATGTGTGTGTGTGTGTGTGTGTGTGTGTGTGTGTGTGTGTGTGTGTGTATGGAATATATATCATACATATCACTTGAAGTCACCCCCACACACACACTCCCAGAGGTAGATGGCTAAAACAAAATAAATTCAGTGGTAATTTTGAAAGTTTTTTTTTTGTCTCTCAATGTGTTGTCTAGAAGGATAGATAGATTGATAGATTGATAGATAGATAGATAGATAGATAGATAGATAGATAGATAGATAGATAGATAGATAGATAGATACTCCGGTCCACAGGAACATAAGGTTAGATAGAGAGTGGACCTAAGGGAAATGGAAATACCACCTTTCTGGCAAAAGAATGTAGCAATAAAATGAATCCTAGCGACACTCTGCTCATTCATCTGTTACTTGGTTAGCCACAATTAGAAAGGATCCCTCATACAATAGATGGAAACAAATACAGAAACATGACCAGACAATGTGTAGAGTGAAAGACTTTGAAACTCTCAGTTCTAAATGGATGTTTCATCAAGTCCCTCCCCTCAGGGTCCAGAGAACACTAGGGAAGAAGCTTACAGAGTTTTAGATTCAGTTGGAGTAGAAGACTCTAAGGAAACAGGGCCTTCTAGATGCAATTGACTGACACACCTCTGAACTCACAGAGACCAAGGCAACATGCCAATGGATTGCACAGGTTCCAATAAGATGCTGAGAGGGGAAGTAGATATAATGCCCATCCCTAATCCAGAAACTATCTCATATTGATAATCAGTCACAAAAGTCACAAAGGAAAAATTAGTTTACCTCATTAAAGTTTAACTAGGTATACAAAACCACAAAAGGGGGTAGGGCCCATTAACAAACATAGGTAGTTAAAATCAAATATATCCAGGGGTAGCTTTTGAAGGAATTTTTTATCTCACAATGAATTGTCTGGGTAATTTTAAACTTTAAACATCTTTTACCTATAAATTGTAGTTTGTAATTTTGTTTTTATGAGTTTTCTGTGTGTACTAATGTGTATCTCACAGCCTCTCTGTTTTTTGTTATGGACTTTTATATTCTGTTTTTCTGTTTGTTTTGCTTTGTCCTATTTCTTTTTAGTTGTCTGTATAATATTTTATAATGTCAGTATTATTAGATGCTTTTTTGTTCTCTAGTAAGATAAAGAAAGAAAAGTATAGATTTTAGTGAGTGGTCAGTGGCTGGGATTGGGCAGAGTATGGGGAGGTAAACCCATAATCAGAGTAGAGTGCCTGGAAGGTCTCTCCAATTTCAATTAGAAAAAGAAATCATGTATGTCACTAGCCTTTGTTCAACCAGGAATTTTTGATTGTGTAAGGATGAATAAACCTACACACAGTCTCTATAGAAATTCAGACAGGCAGTGCTAACAGACACAGAAAGATGTTTAAAATATTGCAGACTACATATCAGTGATTTCAGTAGACAGTGATTAATTCACCTTAGAAACAGAATGATTCATTTAATGTGGATTTCAAGGCAAAAGAAAAGTGTGAACATGGGGGTATGTTGTTCCTGCGGGTTTTTTGTAGACATTCAGAGAGGAAGAAGAAAAAAAAGAGAGAAAGAGAAAAAGGGAGCAGCAGGGAGGGAGGGAGATGCACTCAGGTGTATCACTTAGATGTGGCTGTCTCCATTACGGTGCGTTTTGTACAGTGAAGACACGAAAGTCTTTTAACAAGAGAACTTTATTATGAGACGTGCATTGTATAATCAAATACAAATAATGATTCAGTCCTCTACTGGCAAAAGAGCTTGTAGGAAGATTGCGAGCAAATGAAGAGTGCTCAGCGCTGATTTGCTTGATTATCCTCTACACAATCCGTATAGATTTTAAAATACATATGATGAATTGGGAATGAGGGCTCACATATAAACCTGAAACTTTATGGGGAGTGAAGAAAGAGGATTAGAGGATTACTGTTGAACTGGACTACACAGTGAAGGCATGTCTCAAAACAAAATGACAAATAGACAACATTAAGAATAATAAAGAAAATATATTATTTATGTAATTTACATAAGGTTGTTCCTTTCAAATTGTCACTATCAAAACATTTTTTCTATTGATCAAAGAAACTGACTCCCATCTTATTCCAACACATGAGGCTACCTTTTTCATCCCAAATTAAAGAGGCATGTTGATAAATTCCTTAAGTCATTTCACATAGATGTACTTATTTACTTTATTAATAATAACTTTTATGTTTGTGTCATACTAACTAAACACTCTACTTTAATTGAAAAAAAAACAAACAAACAAACAAAAAAAACAAAAGCAATGTAGCAGAGATTCAGGCTTGCTTTCCCTGCGGAGACTTTTCATCCTATCGAATTGAACTAACTCACTTGATGTGGAAAGGCTACCATTCCAGGCAATAAAGCTGCTTGTTGGTTTGTAGGATTTTGTTGTTATTAATGCGGGGACTCACATAGTATAGGGGAGCCTCAAACTCACTAGGAGGTGGAATGGACTTTAAATTGATCCTCTGACACAGCCTCGCAGGTATTAGATTACAGACTACTGAGATCACTCCCCTACATTGTTTTAATTCACAATTTCTCTCTCCCTCCTCTCTCTCTAACCTCATATCCCCCCCTCTCTCTCTAGTGCATGCTATCTGTGGCTTTCTCTGTTTCCTTCTCTGTCCTTTTCTCTGTCTATACCCCACCCCACCGTGTGTGTGTGTGTGTGTGTGTGTGTGTGTGTGTGTGTGTGTGTTTCTGATTTTTGATACTGGATATTGAGTTCAGGCTCTAATACATGATAGTCAAGTGTTTATCACTGACCATGGCCAGGATTAATAGTTTCAGTTTAAAAAAAAAAATGGAAAAGATTATTCCATGTCAATGTTGAATATCTATCCTGTTTTGTAACGGGAATGTATCTTACATCTATTTTATCTTTCATCCAAGTAAAGATATTCTCGTTTGCATAGGGAAGGTCCATAAATTGCCACATGTATTAAAGACTTAGTGCTTAACTCCATTGTTGGAGTCTTACTTTGAAGGCACTATAAGGAAGAAGTGCAACCTGAGAAGATGGGCCATAATTTAAAACAGTGCTTATCTTTGAACAGTAACTTTCTTTCTCCCGATCCCATATATGTGTTTAAAATATAACTAAACATAGAAGAAAATGTTAATGGTAAACAATGCAAGTTCAGGGTTAATCTATAAATGCCTAGAGACATACAATACTGAAGCAATGATGAAAATTGCATTAATTTATTTCTAAAATACTCACCCAAGATCTAATGAAAGTAATCTTTCATCTTTTTACGTGAACTTTGTACAAGTATGCGTGAACATTCCATTTGTAATGTTGGTATGTAAGCAGAATCAGTTTTATAAGATGGTAGGCATTGTATTATGTGGAATATTCTAAATATATAGCATATGGGAATTTATGTTACTAATTTAAATATTATGAGTATCAAAACAAGTGTCCTACTGAGTGATGATAACACATGCCTTTAGTTGCAGTACTCAAGAACCAGAGGCAGGCAGATCTCTGAGTTTAAAGTCAGCCTGGTCCAGAGAGAAAGACAACTAGAGATGCAAAACATGTTTAAAAAACAAAAGAAGGAAAACTAAGTCTGTTTATTATATCAATAAGGATGTGTGCCCTTATTGAAAAAGGTGTAAACTTGTTGGAATGAATGTGTTACTGTGGGGGTGGGCTTTGGAGGTCCCCTCCTATGCTCAGGCTGTACCCAGTGTGGGGAATTTGTGAATATCTGTTGAGTATATGTAAATATTACTATGTATAATATTTTATGTGCTATCATATTATATGTGTGTAAATGCTAAGTTAATTTTAAAACAACTTTAATATTATAGTTTTTATGCAATGTTCCAATACTTTATACTCTCGTGTTTTATACTGTATTCACCAGTCACTATTAAAATACAAGTCTTAATAATTTCTAATGTAGCACATCAGTATCTAATTACATTCAAGGGCTGTATTTTTCTTTAAGAACATCATGCCCATACAAATAAAAGAATAATGAAAGGTATTACATATTACAGCTAGCTTCTATCCATTGATTTTTTTTTCTTAGAATGTTACCAATCTGATATGAAATAACACTCTACAGCTTTCTGAGAGATACTTTCTTTATGAAGAGTAATACATGAGCAATTTTATTAAGAAGGGGTGTCTATGATCTGCCTATAGGAGGCATCTATGAAAAGGGGCTTCTCGGATTCCTTGGCACTTCATGCAATATACACAAAGAAGCAAAGAGAGCAAGTGCATCTAATGATGAAAATGCATTAAAAAAAAACTTTATATAGCAACCACAATAACTAACTGTGGTAGTTTGAATGTGGTTGGCCCAAGAAAACTGGAATTATAAGGATGTGTGCCCTTATTGGAGGAGGTGTAGCCTTGTTGGAATAAATGTGTTTCTGTGGGGGTGGGCTTTGGAGGTCCCCTCCTATGCTCAGGCTCCACCCAGTGTGGGGACAGTCCTCTCCGCATTGCCTTTCGATAAAGATTTAGAACTTTCAGTTCCTTTTTGAGTATGATGTCTGCCCGACACTGTCAAAGCTTCCTACCATGGTGACAATGGACTGAACCTCTGAAACAGTAAATTAAAAGTTGTCCTCCCTCTGAGTTCTCTTGGATCCCAATTTGGGCCAGTCACTGAAGCTCCTTTGCTTCAGTTTCTTCTCCATTTTTGTCCCTGCAGTTCTTTCCAACAGGAAGAATTCTGGGTCAGAGGATTGAGCTGTGGGATGGCATCTTTCTACTTGATGACCTGTCTTGCTTCTGGAGGTGGACTCTACAAGTTCTCTCTCCCCACTGTAGGGCATTTCATCTAAGGTTTCTCCCTTTGAGTCCTGAGAGTCTCTCACCTCCCAGATCCCTGGAACATTCAAGAGGGTACCCCACCTCCTACTTCCTGAGGTTGCTTGAGGTTTTGTTTGCTGGCCCTCAGGCCTTCACTTCTGTCTCCCACCCTAATACCTGATCATGTTCCCCTTGTCTTGTCCCTGTCCCCTCTTCCACTTAGGTCTCTCCCTCTCTCTGCCCCCTGTGATTTCTTTCTTCTCCCTCCCAAGTAGGATTGGAGTATTCTCACTTGGAACCCTCTGCTTATTAACCATCTTGAGTTCCATGGATTGTATTCTGGGTATTCTGTACTTTTTTGGCTAATATCCATTCATTAGTAAGTACATACTATGCATGTCCTTTTGGATTTGAGTTGCATCAATCAGGATGATATTTTCTAGTCTCATCCATTTGCCTGCAAAATTCATGATGTCTTCATTCTTCATAGTTGAGAAGTATTCTAGTATGTAAATGAACCACATTTTCTGTATCCGATTTTCTATTGTGGAACATTTGGGTTGTTTCCAGCTTCTGAGTATCACAAATAAGACCACTATGAAGACAGTGGAACATATGCCCCTGTGGCATGATGGGGCATCTTTTAGGTATATGCCCAAGAGTGGGTCTTATAGCTGGGTCTTAGGAAGACTTATTTCCAATTTTCTGAGAAACCTCCAGATTGATTTCCAGAATGATTATACCAGTTTGCAACCGCACCAGGCACGGAGAAGTATTCCTCTTTTTCCATATCTTTGCCACATATGCTGTAACCTAAGTTTTTGTTCTTAGCCATTCTGATTGGTGTAAGGTAGAATCTCAGGGTCATTTTGATTTGCATTTCTCTGATGACTAAAGACTTTGAACATTTCTTTAAGTGCTTCTGAGTCTTTCAAGACTCCTTTGTTGTGAATTCTGTGTAGTTCTATATCCTATTTTTTGATGGGTTGTTTGGTATTTTGGAGGTTAGCTTCTTGAGTTCCTCGTATATTTTGGATATTAGCCCTCTGTAGAGGCTATTCCTGGTTGTCAACTTGACTATATCTGGAATGAACTACAATCCAGAATTGGAAAACTCACCTCTGATCCTAATATGGAGGCTGGGAGATACAAGTTTCTGACCTGGATCTTGGCATGGAGATCTTGAGGCATAGTGGCTTTGAATTCTAGAAGATTAAGATAGGGAGGTCTCTGTGTTCAAGGTCATCTGGGACAAAGCAAGTCCCAGGTCCAGGTGTGGTGGCACAAACCTTTAATCTGAGCCACACTTTCTGCTCAAGACCTACATAAGGACATCGGAAGAAGGAAGATTTACTCTCTCTTCTTTGCCTGCTTGCCTTGTGAGACTGAGCAATGGCTAGCTCCTTGGACTTTCAATCACAACTGCTGCTGACCATTACTGGGGAGTTGGACTAAAGACTGTAAGTCATCAACAAATTCCTTTACTATACAGAGACACCCATAAATTCTGTGACTCTAGAGAACCCTGACTAATACAGAAGTTGGTACCAGGAGTGGGGTTTCCTGTGACAATCTAACCATGTTTTGGGGAGTACTGTGGAAGGACTTTGGAACTTTGGGCCAGAAGATCCATTCAATGTTAAGAGCTCTGTGGCATGTTGTATAGGAGCTTCAAAGATAACACTGAGAATACTGCAGAAGATGGAGGCCTGGCTTGTAAAGTTTCAGAGGGAAGATTAAAGACTCTTACCAGGACCATTATTATTGTGATTGTGAATATTCTGTGGTTTTGGTTACCTGGGGCTAAAGAATCAGTTGTGATTAACAAGATATCAGAACTACTAAAGTGAAAACTTTACATTATTGGGACTATTGATGCTGGTTAGCTATAGATAATAAATTAGGTGTGATTAAGAAGAAACCAGCATCATTGAGGTGGAATCTTCTGGGAAGTATTTTCTAAAAGCACTCAAGCTGTGTTCCAGAGATAGCCAAGGTTATACCTTGTGCTGTGGCTGGGCTTGGTAATATGTAAGAGTTACCCAGGTGGTACAGGTTTTGAAGGCATGAAGAAGTCATAAGAGCACCTGAGGTTCAGCACTGTAAGAGGTCACAGAGGCCATTGATGAAGGTGCAGCCTCAGTTACAATTGATGTCCCAGAACTAAAGGGTCATGCAAAGGAGTTGAGGCTTGGTACCATGAAGAGAGCCTATGAGAGGCTATTGGTGAAGCCTAGTTACAGTGGAAGGCAGCAGTGTTTTGAAGATGCCAGACCACCAATAACAGCACCAGTGTGGAGTACTGGTATCTGGAGCCTAGAAGATAAAGTGTGTGCTACAAAGAGCAGGGCTAGAGAAGTGACCCCAGTCCTTGGAGGAAACCAGAAGATTATCCTGGACATGAGGCAGTTGGAGTTTGATTTTTGCTTTGATTGTGACTGTGCCCTGATATTTTTTCCCTTTTGAAGGAAGAAGGTATTTTAGTGGAGCCCACAGTTAAGAGACTTTGAATTTTTAAAACACTTTCAATTTTAAAAGATATTGGATATTTTAAAAAGAATTGAACTTTTAATATGTAGACTGTGGGACTTTTAAAGTTATTTAGATCTTGAGGATGAATAAGAAAGTAAGGGTGGAGACTTAATAGTGATGTGTTTGTGTGGCAAGTTGACAAGGGGTCAAGTGTACTGACTGGTTTTTGTGTGTCAACTTGACATAAGCTGGAGTATTCACAGAGAAAGGAGCTTCAGTTGGAGAAGTGTCTCCATGAGATCCAGCTGTAAGACATTTTCTCAATTAGTGATCAAGGTGGGAGGGCCCCTTGTGGATGGTGCCATCCCTGGGCTGGTAGTCTTGGATTCTATAAGAAAACAAGCTGAACAAGTCAGGTAAAGCAAGCAAGTAAGAAACATCCCTCTATGGCCTCTGCATAAACTTCTGCTTTCTGACATGCTTGAGTTCCAGTCCTGACTTCCTTCGGTGATGAACTGCAGTGGAGAAGTATAAGTTGAATAAACCCTTTCCTCCCTAACTTGCTTCTTGGTCATGATGTTTGTGCAGGAATAGAAACCCTGATTAAGACACCCTGTATTAAACGTGAGGTTAGTAAATATCTTTTCCCCGATTTGTAGGTTGGTGATTTACAGAAGCTTTTCAGTCTCATCAGATCACATTTATCAATTCATGATCTTAGAGCCTTAGACATTAGAGTTCTGTTCAGAAAATTTTCCCCATGTCGTGGGTTCAAGGCTCTTTCCCACTTTCACTTCTATTCGATTCATTATATCTGGTTTTATGTTGAGGTCCTTCATCCACTTGGACTTGAGCTTTGTGCAAAATAGGGAACTATTTTCAATTTTATACATACCAACTTGCAGGTAGTCCAGCACCACTTAGCTGGCACTGTTACTGATGCTATGGTGTGCTTCTAGAACGGATGCTCTCCTAGAGGCCCACCAAGCAGCTGAGAGAGTCAGGTGAGGATACTTATACCCAACCAGTGGACAGAAGCTATGGACCCATGAGGTTGAATTAGGGAGCGGCTAGAAGAAGCTGAGGAGGAGGGTAAACCCCATAAGAAGATCAGGAATTTCAACTCGCCTGGACACCCCCCCCACCCCATATCTCAGACATTGAGCCACCAACCAGGCAGCATACACCAGCTGATATGAGACCCCCAACACATATGCAGCATAGGGCTGCATGGTCTGGCCTCAGTGAGAGAAGATGTACCTAACCCTTGAGAGACTTGAGACCCCAGGGAGTTGGGAGGTCTGGTGGGTTGGGGTTGTTGAGGGTGGGGACATCCTTTTAGAGACAGGAGAAGAAGGAATGGGATAAGGAACAATCAGGGGGCAGACCTAGATAGGGATAACAACTGGACTGTAAAAAAGATATTTAACAATAATAATAATAATAACAACAACAACAACAACAACAATAATAATAATAAAAGTGTTCTCTTGGTCATGGTATTGCTTCACAGCAATGAAACCTTAACTAAGACACTAACTATGATATGATAAGTTAACATGCTGAACAAGTGAAATAGCTGTATTTGAAAGTCTCAGAATTACTGATTTTACCAGAAATAAACAGTATCTGCATGACAGTAGAATAAATTAGTATCAAACTAATAATTTTAACTAATAGTGTGGCAGTAGACAAATTGCAAAACTATTTTAGATTCATTGAAAATTAAAACTCACTGTAGATATATGAACAACTTGTGAACCAAAAAAGCAAAACATGCCTTAAATCATGCTAATAATTTAAAACTGGAATAAGTTGTAGATCAATTGCACCAAAAATAGAAGGGTTTTTTTATAGACAATTATTACACGTTTTTATGAAGTATTTTCATTTAAAGAACAGACAAACATCTTTACATTTTATATACATGGACACAAATCTTGTTGTTGTTGTTGTTGTTGTTTTTGAAATTAGACATTCTGTAAATTCTGCTGGCCTTGAAATTGATGCTTCTGTGTAGATCATAGGTAATGGATCAGACTATCATCATACAGCCCTTCTTTAAAAGCAACAAGGACACTGATAATCAAAGCAATCTTAAAGAGTACAAGAACATTGTAATGTAAACTTAAGTGAAGAAAATTACAGCATAATTATGAGTATTTATAGGAAAAAAAAGGAAGAATGAGCCCATATTTTAATGGAACCAGATGATATATTCTTCACAGCACTTACTTATGAATTTTTAATGGCACATAAGAATAGTTGGTCATTGGTTTTTAATCCTTTTAAACTTTTAAATCAATTATTCATCATTTGATAATATAAATTAACATCCTAGGTGATGAAGAAATAGTTCAGTTGTTAAAAGCACTGGAGGTGGAGAAAGGGGAACACTCCTCCTTAGCTGGTGAGAATGCAAACTTGTAGAACCACTCTGAAAATCAATCTGACAGTTTCTCAGAAAATTCTACCTGAATACTCAGTTATATGGCTCCTGGGAATATACCCAAAAGATGCTCCATCATAGCACAAGGGAACTTGCTCCACTACATTCATAGCAGCTTTATTCATAATAACCAGAAACTGAAAACAATCCAGATGCCCTTTGACCAAAGAATGGATACAGAAAATGGGATTCATACAATGAAATACTAGGCTGTTAAAAATAAGGGTATCATGAATTTTACAAGCAAATGGATAGAAAAAGAAAATATTCTGAGTGAAGTAACCCAGACCCAAAAGGACATGCATGGTATGTACTCATTTATAAGTGTATATTAGGTATAAAGTACAGGGAGAGAGGGCCAGACAGCATGGCAATTAATTGAAATCACCTGCTGGTGGTGGTTAGGGTTGGGGATCTCTCTAGGAAGTGCCAGAGACCTGAAATGGGTGAGAGTTCCAGGAGACTGTGGTTCTGACTTTAGCTGAGACTCCTAGCAGTGGGAATATGGAATCTGAAGTGACTATCTCCTATCTTCAATCAGGATTCCCAGGCAAGGGATAAAGGCACCAATCCACCCACAAAGCTTTCAGCCCTAAATTGTCCTGTCTACAATTAATACAGGCAAAAAGATGGAGCACAGTCTGAGGGAATGGCCAACCAATAACTGGCTCAACTTAAGACCCATCTCATGGGCAAACATCAATCCCTGACACTATTAATGATGATATATTAATGCTTGGAGACAGGAACCTAGCATGACTGTCCTCAGAGAGGCTCCACTCAGCAGATGACTATAACAGATGCAGAGACCTATGGTTAAACATTAGGCAGAACTCTGGGAGTCTTATGAAAGATTTGGGGGAAGGATTGTGAATCCCAGAGGGAATAGGAACTCCATAGGAGGATCAACAGTAAAACTCACCTGGACCCTTGGGAGCTCTCAGATACTGAACCATTAATTGAAGAATATACTCCTCTATCCACCTCATGTATGTAGCAGATATGCAACTTTTTAAAAAAAAATATGTAATACTCCATTGTATGTACCACATTTTTTTGTCCATTTTTAATTGAGAAACATATAGGTTGTTTCTAGTAGCTGACTAATATCAATAGAGCCACTATGAACTTACTCAAACAAGTGTTATTGTGATAGATAGAGTGTCCTTTGAGTATATGCCCAATATTGGTAGAGTTGGGTCTTGAAGAAGATTAATTTCCAACTTCTTGTGGAACTGCCATATTGATTTTCATATGGCTCTAGAAGTTCTCATGCTCTTCAACAATGAAAGCACTTTCTCCTTGGTCCTTGCTAGCATGAGCTGTGTTATTAATCTTAGCCATTCTGATAGGTATAAGATAGATCTCAAAGTTGATTTGATTTGCATTTCTCTGATGACACGGGATGTTAAACATTTCTTCAAGTGTTTCTCATCAATTTAAGATTCCTCTATAGAGACTTCTCAGGTTAGACTTGTATTCCTTTTTTTTTTTAAAGAAAAAAAATGTATTATTTGGCTTGTCAAAATCTAGTTTCCTGAGCTCTTTATATATTTTCTTTATTGATTTTAGTTATTATACCCCTATCAGATGTGTAATAATTAATTTTTTCTCATTCTGCAGGCTGTTCCATTGCATAATTGACAGTCTTTTGACTTAGAGTTTCTCAGTTTCACAATAACTTAATTATTAACTGTCAATCTTAATCCCTATGCTATCAGTGTTTTTAAAGTTGTCTCCTATGTGAATGCATTCAAGGCTGTTCCCCAATTCTGAAAACAAACACAGCAGGCCATTTCCAAGGACAACATCCCCACAGCTCATTGAACATAGAGAGGTTGAGCTGGTGTTTTCATGGAGCCTTACCCCATAATCTCTAGCCTCTTTGTCTCATGAACGTACTCTGCAAAGTACAGAAAGAAAAATCTAGACATCAGCCCAACCACAAGACCCTAGAACTACAATCTGTCCTGCTTCAAAGATGCATTGGGGCAATGGTAGCGCAATACTTATGGGAGTGGCTAACTAATATCTGGATAACATGAAGCCCTGCCATATCAGGAATGTCATGCCCTATATATCCTAGGTGTCCAGGATCCCTAGGTAGCACAGATTTGTAATGATATTCTGCTAGATGTGCAAATTGATCCCTTGTCCAGTTATCATCAAAGAAGCTTCTTATGGCAACAGATGGGACACAGCTAGACACTGTATAGAGAGAAGCTAAGTTGGAGGTCTTCATGGGGTTCCCTCCCCTTAAGCCATCATACCTTAAAGACATGTGCCCAATCATATTCATTGTGGCTTTATTAATAATATCTTGGAACTGGAAAAAGATAAATATTCTTCAACAGAAGAATGGATAAAAAATATGTGGTACATTTACAGAACAGATTATTACTCAGCTGTTAAAAATATGACATCATGAAATATGAAGAGAAATGGATGGAACTGCAAAAGAACAATTTCCATATATAACCCAGATGCAAGATGATAACTATGCTATATATTTACTTGTAAGTGAATATTAGCTGTTAAGTAAATGAAAATTGATATACACTATGCAGACCAAGAGAGGTTAGATAAAAATGTGGGGTCTATAGGCAGACACATGGATATCTCTGGGATGGTGAAATGGAACAGATGTTATAGGCAGACTGAAGGAAAATGTAGACAGGAGTGGGTAGATCATGTTGGGGGAAGAGAGATAGAGGAAGAGTATGTAGAGAGATAGCTTAGATCAGGGGCATTTTGAGAGTGGTGGGGAAACCTAGTATAGTAGAAACTTTCTGGAATGTGTCTTTATCCTATGAGGACTCTTAATAAAGAGGGATATATAGTCTCTACTGGATTTCTCTTGTAACCAGGAGAGGTTTCTAGGGATGTGACTCGGTTTCATTCAGTTGAGTTGTTGGCCAAAAGGGTCCCAAGGAAATAGCCAAGGAAGCCAGCTTGTTGCTAAGAAAATAGGTAGTTTTTTGCAAGTGTGCTTGATGCATTGTCAAGGACAATACCCATACAACTCACTGAACAAAGAGAAGTCAAACTTGTGCCTACATTGAGCCTTCTTACCTATATTCTAATCACGTTGGTCCTTGAAGCTACTCTGTAAGTTACTGAAAGAGAATGTGTACCCCAAACCTTTGACTTAAAAACTGCCCTGCTTGAATACTCTGCTAGGGCAATGGTAGCACAGACCTTGTGGGAGGAGCCAATGAAGGTCTGATTTGACCTAAGGCCAATTCCATAAGAAGGGACCCATGCCTGACACTGAGTAACCAAGAAGCAATGACTAGATAGCCTAGATACCCAAGAAAATGCTGAACATTGCTGTTCTGAAAGATAGAGAGAAAGAGAGAGAGAAACAGAGAAAAAAAGAAAGAAAGAGAGAGAGAAAGAGAGAGAGAGAGAGAGAGAGAGAGAGAGAGAGAGAGAGA
>NC_034597.1:78012572-78019706 GCF_900095145.1 Mus pahari | reverse complement strand
GGTAGTCTCTGGATAGTCCATCCTTTCATCTTAGCTCTAAATTTTGTCTCTGTACCTATATCCTTTCATGGGTATTTTGTTCCTTATTCTAAGGAGAGCACGGCCTTCTGAATCAACTAAGCATATTCATGGACACTTAAATAGAAAGCACAGGGCCTGCAGACGTCTACACCAGGGCCTCTGTATATTATAGCTGTTAGCTTAGTATTTTTTATGGGATACCTAACTGTGAGACAAAGTAGACTTTTATGCATGCTCCTGAAATATTTTTCCTTTGTTGGGTTGCCATGCCCTGCTTTGATATGATAGTTTTTGCTTCATAATATCTTTTATTTCATCATTTTGTTATTATGTCTTAAAGGCATGTTCTTTTTTCAAAAAGTCACAGAAAGTGAGTGAATTAGAGAGAAGGGGATGTGGGAAGCAACTGGGAGGAATAAATGTAAGGAAAACTGTAATCAGAATATAGTGTATGACAGACAAATCTATTTTTAGTAAAAAGAAAAAACAACAAAAGCAAATTTGAAAATAAATAAATTGAATAAATATAGGAAAAAAGAAATTATTGCATTTTGACCCATAATGGATAATAAATACCCTATTAAATGGTGTTTTTTCTTAAGTAGTTTTATATGTTATTAGAATCAAATAAATATAGCTATTAATTCATTTTATTTCATGAAAACATGACCATAAAATAAAAATTACCACTTGTCATTAGTACTAAAACCAAAGCTCCTTAAAATTCAAATGATAAATATAATGTAAGAATATGCTTTCTGTCTAGTCAACTTCTGTGTCAAACTGTATACTAAAATATACTTTTAAAAAGACTGGTGAGATGGTTAGAGGTCATATTAATTCACCCAAAATATTTGAGTAAGTTTGTTAATCTTTGTCTATAAATAGAAACCCATAACTACCTTTCAACTCCAGCTACTAGGTATCTGATGCCCTCTTCTCACCTACATGCACATGAACAGTCACATGGAAATACTCACACACACACACACACACACACACACACACACACGTATTTAAAAATAAACTAAAAGCAATTAAATTTATCAAAATTTTACTTGATATTAGCATTGGTGTTTCTTGAGTCTTAGGCTCAAAATCACAATTATATAGATAGAACTGATGGTAGTAAAAATTAAATGGATTCAAATTATGATTCTGTCATAGGATGAACCATACAGAAAATATGTTGTCATAGTCTTCTCCTTTGCAAAAAGTTCCAGGTAATTAATGACAAGAAAAAATGAGAGTGAGCCCATACTGTTTTTTAATATATAATTTGTATAGCTTGAATGAGTCAGACCTGAAAACATACACATTCAAGTTATATTAAATGGATTAATCAGGTTTAATAAAGAGATGATAGATGGTAGATGGATGGAAAGAGAGAAGATAGATAGATAGATAGATAGATAGATAGATAGATAGATAGATAGATAGTCAGATAGAGACAGAGGATAAGAATTTAAGGTTAACAGAAGGTATTAGGGGAAAAGAGGCAAAATACTAAGGTAATGAGATGAACACAATATATCATGAAAAATTTTAAATGGATTTAAAAATACAGTTAGTTGTACACATACATTTACACATTAGGATACTGAAATGTATAAAAGCATAAATTAGGTCATTTTGGGCTAAGTGGCTAGTAAATCATGTTTAGCACATTTTGCCAGGCACAGAAAAACAAGCATTGGAGTATTTATGTAAAATTTAAAATCAAATACATGTCAGTGACATTTAAAGTCCGATGAATTATGACTTACCAGGGTATAGTTAGGTAAGAAGCAGATGGCCAAAGTATGATCAATATGTATTAGGAGATAATAATGCAAACTTCTGACATGTTGTGATATGATAGGTGAATTTCAAAATTAATGATATGCTATAATACTTTATGAAAATGCTAAAAATATTTGAAAGTTGAAAAATAAAAAACATTGAAAGTTTTAGAAATGATAATGTTTAAGGATATAGATGTGTTGGCCCTGTTTGAAATATTAAACAATATACATATGTATTAAAACATATGACATCTCAGTAATATAAATATTTTTGTTTCTAAATATCAATTAAAAATAAAATTATATCACTCTAATTCATATTTTCCGTTCTATGTACACCAACTGTGTATGAACCTTCAAAACCTTTTCATAAAAAAATGAGAAAATAATATCATCATGTATATCCACTATTTCACCCATGAATACAATATGAAGCAATCAATGGGATCATATGTGGATGACTCAGAATGACTGAGACTGTTTTTAAATGCTGGTATTTCTAACTTATGAGTAAGTTATATTACAAAGTTAATTTGCAAGTCACAGAATATAAAGGTCAGGAAAGACCTCAGAGGCTACCCACTTCTCGCTCCAATATTTGTATAAACCCTTCTGGACGGTCCCTATCCCTGACAGATGGTTTTGCATCCTTCGGTTAAAAATGTCAAATGATTACCAGCTTGGTATTTATTATTCTGCTCTTGCACAGTTGGAGACATCATGACATTCTCTTCCATCAACCTTCTTCCCAATACCATAGACTCTTTGCTCCATTCATTTATTAATTCCTGATAAATAAGATATAGTAATTACATTCTAATAAAAAAAGACATGATTAGGCAATAATTCAAATATGTCATTATAAATACATTGAAGTACGAAGAATTGAAAAGAGGTATATTTGTGAATGTGTTGGTGTAAAATCTAGTGCTCTATCAATTCAAAAGTAACATACTTAAAAGTGTTATGAGTGAACTGGGGAAAAAAACTCAATAGTGGTTCGGGGGGTGGGGAGGAAATGATGCCCAGAGGTGAGGAGAAGAAGGAACTGAGGAGTCTGCATGGGGAAAATGAAATGCAGACGTTTTTTTTTTTTTTTTTTTCGAGACAGGGTTTCTCTATATAGCTCTGGCTGTCCTGGAACTCACTCTGTAGACCAGGCTGGCCTCGAACTCAGAAATCCGCCTGCCTCTGCCTCCCGAGTGCTGGGATTAAAGGCCTGCGCCACCAGGCCCGGCTGAAATGCAGACGTTTTAAGAAGACAGTCAGTCCATGGCCCTCAACAAGATGAACGAGGAAAAAAGTGTAACTGAAGAAAATTACCCATGAAGAAAATGTAAGAGAAGAAGCTTGAAGGTGGAAATTACACACCACAGTTAAGGTCTTAGCACCTTCTCCTCAATGTACTTCCTATATTCTTAGGTGACAGTCTGTTGCCAAACTCTCCTATACTGTAGTACAATGGAGATCCCTTTTCATTCCAAACCTGTCAGTATTTCCAATCCCATCTATTCCTCACACTGGGGATAGACACCACTGTATCACCTGTGTCACTTGGATTTCTCAGTTGAGTCCAACGCTACAACTTTATGGTAATAATATTTTTTTAAATGCTTCACCTTAAGTAAATGAGCCAGAGGGTAGAATCAGGTGTCACGGATCCTCTTTGCCAACACAGCTACTGGCAACCATGCGCACCACATCTGGAAACTACAATCATTCAAAAATAAAGAGCAGAAGGTTCCCCCAACAACAAAATATCTTAACTTCTCATAGCTGCTAAAGGGAGTTCTCTAAGTTGAAGTGACATGTTTCAATACTACTGTGAAGATCATAGGCCTGTAAAACTAACTGATAAAGGCAAGTGTACAGAAATGTATGCACTCCTGTAATTGTGAGATCATTGCATATTAACCTCTTTTCCTTTTAGCATACAAGATGGAAGATAAATATATAAAAACAATCAAAAGTAAAAAATAGAGAATATACTATATTGAAATGTACTTTTTTCTAATGCTGGGTGTACAGGGAGATAGAAGAGTTTTGCATAATATTGAAATTAAGTTGTTAATGCAAATACATTTCTAGAATAAGTGCAGTTTCATGAGGAATTCTACTGAACAATTTCATGATTATACCTACTTTTCCAAACAATTGAAGATCAAACATTTTCAAAATCATTTTTATAAAGCAGGAATTACTTAAAGATGAATGACAAACAAAGACACTAAAAATGTAAAGACAGACCAATATACCTGAGGAATATGAGCCAAAAATTTCAACAAAATATTCATAAAGTGGATTCAATAGCAGATTCAAGATTCAACATTACCAAGTGTGCTCTTCCCTGGTATGAAAAACTTCCATACATGCAAATGAATAATAAAATAAACATTAAGAAAATGATGTGTGAATATGTGATTATTTCTCTAGATTCAGAAAAAAATGTGATGAAATTCCATACTTCTCCGTGGGACAAAATACTCTACAAATTCATAAAGGAAGAAAACCGTCAAATTCAGACCGTATCTGAAGAATCGAGAGGTAACATCAAAGTGGGGTAAAATACTGAAACCTTTCCTGTAGAATGAGCGAAAAGGAAGCTGGACATGTGGCTATCCCATAGCACAGGAATCCCAAGGCCGAATGCAAATTATGTTCTGTTTGTAGATAAAATGATTCTAGATACCGAAGAAACATATAACAAAATGAAACTGGTCACTTTTAATAAAGGAAATAAGTTAAATTAAAAATAAAATCAACATACAGAATGTGCCATGTTTCTATGCATCAATAGCAAACTATACAAAAAGTAAAGCAATAAAAATACTTAATACACTAGCATAAAAAGAAAATAATTCTTGAGGAGAATTCATAACCAAGGGGGTCAGAGATTGATGTGATGAAAATTGTAAAATACTGATAAATAAATCGTCAAAAAATATTTATGATTAAATTTTATTTTAGATCGAGATATATCTTATTGGCATAAATTACAAGATTTTGTACCATTTAGCTGTCTATAAAAGTCCAGTGAAACTGATGCTGTTAAAATATGACTGGCATTTTTGTGTGTGTGTAGACATGAAAGAATCCTATACTTCACACAAAAGGGATAGATTGAATCACCAACATAAGTTTTAGAAAATTAAAGACATTTTCTAATTTCAATATGTACAACATAAAGTAATCAAACAACACATTGGCAGTGAGAAGATACACCAATATAAGAAAAGTTAAAGTTTGAAATTAATTTATATATCATCAACTGGGCTTAAATTAGGATGCCATGACTATTCATGTGGTAGTGATAGTTTGCAACAGGTAGTATTGAGAAAAATATGTGCTCACAGATAAAAGAATGAAATTTGCCCATTATCTTGTATATGCACCTATAATATATATTTTATATTACATATTACATAGTATGTTATATGTGCTATATGTTATATGTTATATATTATATATTGTATTATACATTATGCATTATACATTATATATTATACATCTTATATCATATTTTATATATATAAACAGACTTAAAAAACAAAAAGAAATGTACTGAAATTGGATGCAACTCATGCAAGCTGAGTCATCAAAACTCAGTTTTCTGTAATCTGAAGGGGTTGACAACCCAGGAGCTGTCTAGCCTGTGAAGCTATACACCTGAGCAGTTCCAGTCTAGTGAGCAAAGGCAGTAACATTCCTGGAGAGTTGCTAGTTTTCATTGAAAGGCCAAATAATTTGTTAGAGAATGTCACAGCAGGATCAGACAGAGGAAAGTGAGACAACCAGGCAAGCAACAGTGCTCACCCCACTTTCCTTGTTGTAACTAGGTTCCCTGCTGGAAGATTCTGCCTGGGTTGGAGGTACCTCTTCTGCTCCACTAATCTTTCCTAGAAATGTCCTCAGGAGATCCTTCCAGAAGTTCATTCCTTTACCTGATTCCAGATGTACTGAAGTTGACAATAAAAATAATGGTCAAAGATAATCTTTTGAAAAAAAAACTTGCTTATAATCCAGAAATTAATTCTGTGTGTATATTCAAAAAGAATTGAAATAAAAATTTCAAAGAGATCTGTGCACTCCCACGCTTGATGTAGTATCATTCACATCTGGCAAGATGTGCAAGGAACTAATGTCCAGTGATGTACAAAGACAAAGAAAAATTAGTGATACTATCTTGTTCTTTAAAAGAAAAGAAATTACGTATTTGACAGTAAATTCCTTAAACAACATAAAGTAAGCTTAGTCACAGACAAAGAAACATTCCATGGCTTTCCTTACGGGAAGATTTTTAAAACAGTTAAACTCATAAAAGCTAGAAGCAAAATGATGCCCATCAGGGGCCAAAATTTAAAGTATAAAATGCTCCTATTTGGTCTTAAGTCCCATCTGTACGTAAGTGAGTAGCCGACAGCGAATCTGCAAAGTGACACATTCATTTCTCAGAACATAATTTTCAATGCTTAAGAAAGGGCTATGCCCCAATCGAAGCGAGACAGCTTCTCAGATTGTGATGTAAAGGTGAAATGACTTTGAAAAGCTAAAAAGAAGTTAAGTGTTTCCTGATTGGATTACATGATTGCATAATTAACACTGAGTTCTGATTTTAGTGACCAGAGTTAAAATTTACTTCCTTGAATGAAAGTGATTATGATGTTTGCAGCATCTAAGAAACAGCTAGTAGCTTAAATTAAGAGTACATTACTTTTGATAAAATATAACTGTTTTCTGAAAACCCTGGGAAATTATCCTGGGTTATATTATGCACATGTTTTGAACATTTTAGTGAGATTTTAAAAATGTACTTGCACATAAATTCATATTTTTAATATCTGGCAGTACGTTTGCATAACTATTTTTCTGCTTTGCTTTTGTTTTAGGTTTTTTTAAATGTAAAATTATTTTCCTTCAAATAAGTAATCAACTTGTTGCTTTGATTTATCTTTCCACATGTATCATGGTAGTATAAAGATAAGAAATTTTTCCTGCTTAGAAAAATGCAACAAAACATAACATTTTTCATTCATTGATTTTGAAAGAAAAGCTAAAAGTTTGTCTTTTATGTGTAATTCAGTAGCACTTAAGCAAACCATATGCAATGGTTTGAATGAGAGTTACCCCCATAGGCTCCTATATTTCAATGCTTAGTAGTCCCCTGTTGATAAAGATAAGGTTGAGAAGAATTGGGAGGTGGAGGTTTGCCATTGTTGGAATATGTGTGGCCTTGATAGAAGTGTGTCACTTGGGATGTTTCAAAAATCTAGGCCCAGCATCTCTGTGTCTGTGTCTGTGTCTGTGTCTGTGTCTGTGTCTGTGTCTGTGT
>NC_034597.1:77995873-78012413 GCF_900095145.1 Mus pahari | reverse complement strand
GTGTGTGTGTGTGCCTGCTGGCCTGCTGATTATGGATCTCAGTTACTGCTTCAATGCCAAGTCTGCTCTTCCATGAATATCATATGCTAATAATAAATTTTTTGTCCTTTATCATAAATATTATATACAAAATATATCATAAATATTTTAAATATTATATATAATATATACATATATATATATATATATTTATATGCCATGTTGTCTTTTTAACACATATATAATCTTACTGATATTATACAGCATTAAATATGCAATGATTATTTGGGCAGTATACCACTTATCCATTTTATTTAAAGGTGTAGAAATCCATATCCAAGTTCAGTGACTTTAACTAACAATAATTTTATTATTGCTCACATGCCATGTTGGTAGATATATAGAGATAGGGCACATCAGGGCTGTTCAGTTAATGCGTTTTTAATCCTCCTTGGACCAGTTTGACTTAATGCACTCTTTCCATGGCAATGGTTGAGGTACAGAACCAAATACAACTCTATCAGCACAGTTCCAGCTTCTGCTTTTTGTCTTTCAATATTTCACTGTGTAAATAAATCTTAGTGTTATGCCCATGGTCCACAAGCAAGGGAAAAACTATTGTCATACAAAGCTAATATGTGTGTGTGTGTGTCTGTATGTTTAAATATATAACATTAATATTCAAGTAATGGGTATTTATGTAAGTTAGACTCTGATTGATACTTGTAATACTTGTTTTATTTAACAGTTCATTTTATAGTAGTAATGAAATCAAGATACTTTTAACATTTTTTTACACAGTCAGAGTATTATTAGAAAATATAGAGATACAGGAAATTCCATATTTACTATCCCTACTGAGGTACCAAACTATGTGAGAACAAATGTTTTAAAATAAGTGCACATATTTACAACCATGGGTAATTTTTCAAGAAAGGGGAGGGGGTGAATAAAAGATAAGACCAAAAAATTATATATTTTTTTTTTCAGGGTTTTCTGTAGGTCTTAGTGGTGGTGTGTTTTCTTTAAGTTAGTATATAACTTATAATAGTAAAGTCAGTTTATGTTTATGGTCAACTATGGAAAATCAAAATAGCTAGAGTAACAAAATCCAGAATGTTGCAGCCCAAATATGATCATCATTGACACTATTCATCTATTCTTATATTATTTCTATATTTTCCATACATGTTTTAAAATAATTTTTCAAGTCTAATACATTATTTGTTGACTTCATTGTATTCAAGAAAAAATACTTAAAATGAAATTCCCGCAGCTTGCTCAAAAGACTTTCAAGAGCTTATCTCTTAAATCCATTTCATGCAGACATTTTTTTTTATTGCTTCCTAGACTGAAATAGGATAGGCTTTTTGTGCATGCATAGTTTGCTGACTTTCAAAGAGGCATAAATTCATGAAAAAACAAAATTACCATATGCAATTGCATACAAGCTAAATGCAAAAATCTATGCAAAATATGCAAAACTCTTTGGACTGTTACTGGGGTTTTTGCTGCTGGCCTGCATCTGTTTAAGGCAAGGTCTTTACAATGAGTCTTGTTGAAAAGTAAGCCACAACTGAGTATTCTTGATTCTGTGATCGTACACTACTACACTGCAGATGACAAACATTTCCTGCCTAAACTTATTACCTTTGGTTGATTCAAGAAGATGGTTCATTTCGACTTGGTTTCTCTCTGCTGTTTGATATAGAAAGTAAGCATCATGTCTGCTATAACCATTTTGGAAAACATTTTGAGAGTACTTACATTTTGATGCATGTTGCAGACTTATAAAACAGGAGTTACATTCAAGAGACATGGAATATTCCTTTATAAAAGATGTGTACCTTAGACTTATAACTGATAACAGTTACTCCAGCAATATGGAAATAGACTTCAGATTCTCGTTAATGGTATGCTGAATTTGCTGTTAGTCTTTCTTCCTAAATAGTTTAATTTGGTGTTGTTATTGTTTATTTGTATGTAGCTAATTGAACACTATTGATCTACTTGTTTTATTTATCTGAGGTTTATTATGACTTTGAAAGTTTAAAGTAAAGTCACATTGATTCTTAGTGCACACTTTGAAAAGTAACAAAAAGCCCATAATGAAAGGAAGTCCTGTTATTTATTTGTCAAGTCAATAAATTAGCCCTGTTGCAGACAATAATTCTCACATTTTCAACAAGTTTGAGTGTTCACCTTGTTTTTTTAAAAAACAAAGGTAGGTAGATAGATAGATTTAGATATATAGAGAGATATGTATAAGTATAAATATATACTTACATATTTAAATATATGTATATATGTAATTTTTCCATGAATTTACTGGATTTATAAACAATCTCTTGAGTGTTTAACACAACGAAGTCTGACAATGCTACAGAGATTGCTAAATAATATTCACGATCAGAGAACAGTGGGTGTCTATGATGATTCATTTCACCCAGCTATTTTTCTTTCATTTATTATTTACTTGTTTTACTTTCATGGCTGATATTCATAATGATAGTTGCTGTGAAGCCTGGTTTGTTTTGTTTGTTTTCTTTATGGCAGCACGAAATATCAAGTCCAGGTCCTTGTGTACTGTAGGCAAGAGCTGGACTCTTAAGCTATGTTTTCAACCCAAGCTTCTCCTTCCTTTTTTGGTTACTACAGTAGTATATTTTAATTTCAAAAAGTAAAATATAAGTTAAAATACAAAATAAATGTTTATCTTTCAGCACATATGATGAGGATGATAAAAAGTAAAATATATCACACATTTGCTTTAGTTCTTGGCATATTATAAATGCAACATCAATGATAGTCATTAATCTTACACCACACATATATACATGAAATACTTGAGTATTTCTAGGCTTATTCACTTACTTCTAAAACCCAATATTAAAACTGAAAATATCCTAAGATTAATTTGAGTTGTTTAATGAAGAGTGTAGATTCTACCCCTCATATTTATATATATCGTAAGCATATATTTATACATATACATATCTATATATGTATCTAAATCTATCTATCTATCTATCTATCTATCTATCTATCTATCTATCTATCTATCTATCTATCTATCTATCTATCTACCTGACAAAACTCACATAATTTTCAGCCCTTCACAGAGTAGATGTCATGCAAATCAACAAATACTAAATTTAACATGCATGTCAATTTAATGGCTTATTTCATTCTTTTGTTCTTGACTCCTAAACTCTTGAAGGTACATTCACTCAGCCACACTGGTTAAATAAACTGAGTACATTTGCTGATTGGTCCAATCACAGACAGATAGGTCTTAGAGAATATTGGTGGTCTTTATAAAGAGGCAGGTATACCAAATAGCTATCATTAAGGATACACCACATCAGCATGCTGAAAGAAGAGTTTCTGAGGTTCATCAAACTTTACTGGGTCAGAATTCATGTATTGCAAAAAAATACCTCTAGTGAAATGTCATGATATCTTTTTTTTCTCAATAAAATTGTACATCATTTCACTTTCATGAATTTGAGTAGAGCTATTTCCTGAGGACATAACACAGATTTTCACACTCTTTCATATGTGCCCTCAAAACACGGTGAAATATTTCATTTTATTTTATTAATGGAGCACATTTTAAGTTTTCAAAGACTTGTTAAATTCTCAATAAAGTTTAAAATATGTAAAATCCCCTGCTGTCCCTTGCTCATTCAGATGGCCTTTTTCATTCAAGTCCTCCAGAATGTCACTTACTTGCTGTCTGTAGCCTTGGAAGGCTGGTCTGGTTTCCTGCCTCCTGAGTCTAGGCAGGACTTTGTCTGCTTTTCTTAGGTGACTGAGATTTGAAAGAAACAACATAATTGTGCTTCCTAGGAGAAGGCTGTCAGAGTAATTATAGTTTTTCTCTTTTATCCCCTGGTAACCACAAATCATTGTGATACGAGCAAGGCCAAGAGAAAGATCACAGAGCAGAAAGACCCATACATCCCAGAAGGCCCTATCCTTAGAAAACCTTCCACACAGAGTCAGAAACAGTAAGACCGTGGAAGGCTAACAGGAAAACTGTAATGCAAATAATTCCTAAGGGAAACTGTGATGCAAATCATTCTTTACTGATCCATGCAAATAGTTCATCACACAGGAACAATTGAGTGGATGTGCACATAACAAAACAGAATGACCTTTTAACATGGTGCTCAGAAGGTGGGGAATGAGGAGCAGAGTAAGATGTACCACCCAACCCAATCTCCCTTAATGCCATATGTATACACACAGCAATACCCATTTGAATACTTAGAGATTCAAACAACACATAGTAAATACGATTATTTGGATTCCTGTGGTAGGAGAGGAAAGGGATGTAGCACAAAGATAAAAGGAAATTTACAAAATCAGAGAGAGGTTCTTAGGATAAGAGCATGAAATTGATAGCCATTAGTGATAATAGTCCTAAAATCGTGGAGAACACATCTTTCTGCCCAGGAACCAATCCCGTTTCTCAAACCCACCTTGCCGCCTACAAGGGCCAGTCAGAGTTACGAAGTAAGGATCTCTTTAAGTGGGAAAGATATGGCTACTATCCATAATGTCTTTGATTATTTGAATGTGAAAAGCAGTCACAACTGATAACAACTTGTTGGAAATAAGATTTTTTTTTAAAGGTCAAGAGACTAGAAAAAAATGAAGCAGCACTGGGGCTCTCGGGACAGCACCTGCTACTACTATGTAACTCTGAGAATCACTTTAAGCTAGCCTCACATAGAAAAATAGAGCATAGCAATTTATCTTCCACACCATGGGTCCAATATAGGTGTGTTATTTTCTATAATTAATTAATTCCTTCATTTACATTTTTATTTAACTCTAGTCATATAGTGTCAATTTTCCTCCTTATTCTGGTCAATCAGTTTTGCTAATTCTTGAAACCCAGCTCTAAAATTATGCAGTAAACACTTTGTAGAATAAATTCTAACAGTTTGTTAGGCAAGAGAGGAAGGGGGTAATTTATATGAAACTTATACTTAGTTTGCTGAAAAGACTGAATGTGCTGGAAACAAAATTTTCCTTCTTGACTCTCATATTTGTTTATGTTTTTTTTTGTTGTTGTTGTTGTTATTTCATTTACTTTAAATTTTCTCTCATATCTCTACTCCTAGCATAAGTTCTCAGATTTTTAGTGAGTACTTTAAAATAAACTATTTGCTTTAATATTTTGTGTTTCTCACTGCAGGGTAACTTAGCTACTTCTTATCATTTAATGTCTGTTGGAATGGACAATGGTCAATATTATGTTCTATATGGCTGAAATTGTTTCAGGACTTTTTAGATGTGTTGCAAAACAGTACATTTTTAACTATCTTATGTATGATCCCAGAGTGCTGGAAAAAAATGAATAAAGGAAAGAAAACACACACCCTGGGTGTAACTGACAGGAACAAAAGAAAGGAACCAATCATGGTAGAGTCAGAACCCCAAAGCAGCCATTCTGAGAAAGTCCTGTGCAGGCCAGAGTTCTTTGTTACTGTGCATACTTGTCTGGAGCTATATGTGATGATGTGACTGGAAATGAGAAGAGGTCCCTGGACACTTTGTGCTTGGGCCACCTGGATCGGCCACATCATCCTGATGTTCTCTCATACCTTACCCTACTTGTTGAATTCGGTCCTTTAGAAAGCATCCCCCTAACCCACCAACCAGGCTAGCAGCTGGGTTGTACCCTTCTTCCTGAGAACAGAGGAGTTCTGCCTTTTCTCCCTCTTAGAAGTTTTAACTTCTACTTTCTAGAAGTTACACTTGGTGGTCCATGCATCTCATTCTTTGAGTTCAGAAGAAATGAGACTAGAGGCCATTGGCACAGTGGAAGTCTTGAGTGACTATGAGCATCTAGAGCCCTGATTCCTACATTAAAGCTGGTCTGTGACAAAGGGATAGGTTCTCAAATTCAAAGGCACCTACTTTTCCTCCACTGAAGTTCCTTGAGAGCTTCAGGACAGGGAATCTTTGAAAAAAATATACTAGCAATACTTGGAAGGAGGTCTATGTGTGCCTGAAATGTGAAAATCGGAGGTGTTTAGGGGGAAATTAATTGTGATAATAACATTTAAAGAATCTATGGATTCATAAATCATTGCTCTCAAGGATAAGTGTCATAAAGTAAGAGTGTGACATAGACATATTTCATAGAGTTACAATCCCATTTGTATGTGCTCATTACATATACTTAACACAAATAATGCTTTGGCCCTAGGTCAGAGACTAGTTGTCCTATAAGAAGTAAATGAAACACTGAGGTTTCACTTCAATGTCCACACATCTTACAGCTTTTCCAGAACTTTCTTTCAATCGCAATTCTTGAAATTACTTCCTACTACAGTTAATATGAAGTAAAAGATTGATTTGAAACTCACCTGAATTTTAAAATCAATGACATTGCCAAGTCTAACTTCAATCAAGGCATTTGGTTATTTTTTGTTAAATAAAAGATTGAAAATCTGTTTCTCATCAGTGTACATATTATTTGTGAAATTTATTATTTTGCATACTTCATAAAAGTAGTGCACTTGCTCATGTTTACTTGCTTTGAGTGAGTAATCATAACTTATTATTTTTCCATACATTTATAAATTTTTTTTGCTCTTTATGTTTTATTTATTATAGGTGTGGAACACATGATTATCCAGTCTTCTTAGTTTTTTCTCTTTCCATTTTCAGTCCTCTAAAATTTCTATGTAAGTTCTCTTCCAGCTGGTCTCTTTCTCTCTTGTCTTCTGTACTTCTCTGTTCCCTCCTCTCTGTCCTCCTGTCTCTCACACTCCCTGTTCTCCTGTCTCTCACACTCTCTGTCCTCCTGTCTCTGCTCCTTTCTGTCTGACTCACCTCTTCTCCAGGACCTCACTTGCTCCCTTCCCCAAACAGATCTCCTTTATACAAAAAAATTATCTATTTAAAACCATTTATCTTTGCCCTGAATTTTGTCCACTTCAATTTTCTTGGTTTTCTGCATACTTAACTGTTAGATTTTCTTATTTAAAATGTAGCCTTGACTTGATTTTAGAATAATAGTTCAAGGTTTTAAATAAATTATTGATTTCAATGTCTTCTCTATTTCTCTAAAACTCATTTGCTAGAGTATGAGCAGGTACCAGTAATTTTAACTATTGACATTTTTTACTTCCAGAATTTCTATTCATTATTTTCTAAATTGGCATACTACACTTTATTGATTCTGTTGTTGTTGTTCAGATATTTCAGTTTTGTTTCTCGTGAGTTTACAGCATGAGTTTGATAATTTCAGTATCTCTTTCTTGTCTTTGACATGGATATAATTGTGTAAAATTCTTAGATTAATTTCAATCCAACTTGACAGAAAGCCTTCTCAGTGAGAAAGTTCATTCATTTTAGTTAGGAGCCTATGAATTCATTCAAACAAATTACTGTTACATTTTATATGTCAAAATCACTCTGTCACTCAGATGACAAAATCCTGTTTCTCTATTGATGATGAATTCAAATCTAGGTTACTTGTATCACAAAATTCAAGCCCCACAGAGTTCCAGCTTAATTGGGGAAGCTTCAATTACTTTACTTTGTGCAGGTCCTGGGATTACATTCTTACCTAATTTTCACTTGAAATGCCCCCCTCCCAAAAAAAAACCCCACAGCTCAGTTTCTCAACAGTTTGCATAAGTTGGTCCACAACCAAACCAATCATCAATCAATCAATCAATCAATAATAAAAAGTAGTAAAATAAGGCAAAACAGCTTCTAAAGTCTGCTTTGAATATCTAAATTGTTTTCCTTATCAGATTTTGAAATTAAAAGTACACAATAATTTGTTGGTAATTCTGTAAGAAGCTTTAGAAAGATTTATTGAACATATAGAAGTTTGTCTAAGGAGAAGTGGAGTAATTAAACACATGGTTTTCATCTGGCTATTTCTTTTGATAGCCTTTTACTGATGGAATTCATTGGTCCTATCTTAGAATAAAATGAAACTGTGACAATTATGAAAAAAAAAGAGAGATACTAAGTCATTCTACACACAGAAAAGCCCAATAAACTTTAGTGGAGATCACTCTTAAGCTTATTTAATTAAGTTCTAAAAGTTATCAACATAAAGAAATTCATAAGTGGGCTGCTAACAGCTCTGTCTGGGACAGCCTCAAAAAAGTATGCTTATAGTTCTATATGTAAAAATTACTATAGTTTATAATTGTAAACAGTATTAATAGTGACAGCGATACTCTTTCTTCATCAAAGTAAGTAATCTTGCCTGACAAATATATAACAAAGAGGATAAAGGCACACTAACATAACCATTTTATGAAGTGTAGTCTAATGCATCCAAGTGAAATTGGATTCTCTCTCCATTTGAGTTATATATTCAGTTTCAGATACCCAAACTACAAATGCGTTTCAGATCTTTTGCAGGCTATGTGCTAACATGCAGTTTCATTTTGGCTTTTAAACCTGACTTCTAATCTATGCAAATACTGACTATGTAAAACAAGTAATCTAGTAACTTATTACAGAAGAGTCAGCTGCTGGTGCAAATTATGCTTTTATTATTCAAACAGAGTTATGTTTGATGCATCTGAATTCTGAATTATGCAATAACTTGACTTTTCATATTCTACAAAACAAATAAAAGTTAGTTATGATCACTATTCTTTTAACTCAAAACAACATTTATTCTTCTTAATTCAAGATGTCTTCTGCGTTAATGACTTAAAAATAAGAATTCATAAATGTAACAAAATATTTGACAACTGTGTTAGGTTATAAAGTTTATTTTTTATACAATTTTTTAAGGTCTAATCTCTAAAACATTGGCCTCAACTTCTATTAAATATCTATAAGACAAAATTATATCAATCTCTAAAGGATGTCTTAATGCAATTCATGTGTTATCTAAGTCATAATTTTTAGGCATAAGAGCCAGCTACTCTGTTTTATTATAGCTAAGAGTGTTGTGTGCAACTCTTGAGTCTTATGTTTCTACATATGGTCTATCTTTTATAATATAATACATGAACTCTCAGCCATTGCGCCATTGTTGGATAAATTCATTCCCCCCACACAGATCATCAACAAAATATACAGAATTTGTTAATTCTGTAATCTATGTAATTGTAATCTAAATCTATACTTGCTCAATATTGGTTGCTTCTTTCATTCCCTGGAATTATTTATGAAAATTACATTAATTGCTATGGGAAGTCATACTGTAAAGGTGGAAGGCAACATATTGATGCACCCCTCAGAATGAATATATTTTAGACAGGACCAAACATATCTCTTAATCATTTTTTCCTCTCCTCCTATCCCACACCCTTTGAAATCATGGTCTATTTTTTCTTTAGTTGTTATTGTTTCATATGCACATATATAAATACAACCTTCAGAATCAAAAAAATTACCTCAGAAAATATAAATTTCCTTAGTCTTTCTGAAATGGAAATCTATAAAATCGACTAAACCAGTTTTTCAAACTAGGATTACCTTTCTCAACCACTTATAATCAATCTTTCAAATATTAATTGACTAGGAAGACAGTATCAGTTTTTTGTCAATTTCTATGATTGTGATACAATACCTAAAAATACAATTTAAAGGGACAATGGTCATTTTGAGTCATAGCTTATTGGTTTCATCCTAAAGTTGCATGTCTCTTTTGTACATGGGCTTGTAAGAAGGCAGGCAGGGTATCATGGTCTGAAGCATGGAACAGAGTAACCATCGTATGCCCATGAGTAGGAGTCAGAGAGAAGATGCAAATAAGACATCTTCAAAGACATACCCCAGGGATCTTGTTACTAGGCATATTGTTCCTAGAACTGTCACTGAGTTGTGAATACAACAGTGTATTAATCCTTTGCTCAGGTCAGAACCATTATAATCTAATCATAACCCCAAAGTTCTGTCTCTAGATACTGCAACTAAGACCATGATTTCAATACAGGAGTGCAGGTAGGGAAAATTTTCTAACTGAATGACAGCTTCCCTCTATGCTGACTACTATATGAGGGCAGGAGCCAAATTTCTCTGGTTCCCTTTCTCCTAGCTGTGAAAACACATAGTGTAATGACTACAAACTAAATTTAGTTTAACACTGGAAAAGGACAATGGGAGGGAGTATGGTGGGTCTACATTATACCTCATCCAGTTCTGAAAACATTTCATGGGGTTTTTGCTGTATCTCTAGTGTCATCCTTCTGCTTGGTGGAATTTTTGATTTAATATCACCTTTATTTTCAGTTTGATGGTGATAATAATAATATGTTGTCCTTATGAGAGTTACCTTGGTCACGGTGTCTGTTCACATCAGTAAAACCCTAACTAAGACAATGACCAACTGAGCGTCAATCATTCAGTATTTGAGCATCTGGGGAATATTCATCAACTCTATTACAGAATCTCTCACTTAGCCTATTGCAATCTATGGTCTGTGTAATCCACTCCTTGGTCAAATTGAACAAGTGATAAACTGTGACAGCTAATATTATCTTTCTCTGAAATGCTATCACAAACTATTTATCATGGAGCTCACACATATTCCACTTATGATAAACATAAAAAATAAAGAAAGATTTATATATCTATGAAAAGAAAACTGCTTTTGTAATATGTTAGATACTGAATTACTAAGGAGTTTGTCAATTTTTTTTTCTCAGTTTGACAGACTAGACAGGGTTTTTTTTCTGCCAATTATATTTGTCTAGTGAATTCCTTGAATTCTTCTTCGTAGTTTGGATATGAAATATTCCCCAGATGCTCAAATACTGAATGATTGATGCTCAGTTGGTCATTATATTAGTTAGAGTTTTACTGATATGAACAGACACCATGAGCGAAATGCTTTGCTTTACCTCTTTGCCAAGTTTTTTTTTTTTTTTTTTTTTTTTTTTTTTTTTTCATTCTCCATCTCCTATACTAAAATGTTCTTCATGATCTAGAGCTTTTATTTGTTCTTGTTCTTAAATCCCAGGAGCTAATTAAATTCTTTCGTAAGTTGACACAAACATTTTGTGTTTCTCACAAGTCATGGTGTTACATCATTTGTTGTTTCTGTGCTGCTAATAAAGAAGTCTGAATATTAATAGATTCACAGTATTTTCTGTTTCCTGATTTCTTAAATACAGATTTATTTAAAGATTTATTTATAGCTAGAGATTTTTGGCTTACAGTTTCAGCTTTTACATAAAACCCACAATAGTGTTTCTAAAAACAAGCTTAAGAAACATATACATATAGTCTATGAAGGCCTGTTGATGCTTTTATTATATAATAATTAATTCAAACAAAATGTGACATTAAAAATAAATGCAGAAAAAACCAATGACAATTTACTACTCAGTTTAATACTGAGTAAAACATTAACTGTTTCTTTTTCTTTCTTTCCTTCATTTATTATGCTACCTCCTTCCATCCTTTAAGATAAAATAGCTGGTCTTTAGACCTAGCTTGTGTATTCACAGTTTCCTTCTTTAAAATACAAATTTAAAAACAAAAATAAAACAAAACTTGTTGAGGGAGACGAGGGGTTGAACATTATCATTTAAGCAATGAGCACCTTCTGACAATCTCTGCCTCCCTGCCCAGTCAAACTTGGATTGTCAACTTTCTAGTTTGGGCTAACTGAAAAAGTAGAAACCAGAGCAGTGAATTCTGAATTTTAATATCCCTAATCAGCAATAAACTTTCTAAAGTGTAATAAAACACCGCTATGACCAAGAGCAGAGTAAGAAAGAAGAGTGTCACCTGGCCAATTGCAATTCATCATTGAGAGGAATCAACTAGAGAAACCTGAAGGCAGGAACTGAAACAAAGGCCTTTGAAGCATGATGCTTGCTAACTTGCTCCACATGGCTTGCTTAACCCATGCATGCATGCATGGGCACATGCCCATGCGCGCGCGCACACACACAAACACACACACACACACTCACACACACACACACTCCAAGAAAGAAGAACTGAGGCATAGTTAAAAATCAAATCAAATCAAAACAAAACAAAAAATTCAACAACATAAAAAGCACAGTGCTTGACTCCCTGGTGATCATCCAGGCTCCAAAGGACTTAGCAGTTCCTTTCCCCCTTTTCTGCCATCTGAAGTTCATATATCTTGTCTCCTCATCCCCGGCCAACTCCATTCCACAAGTGCTGCTGTCCTTACTGGCCATCCCATGGCCTAGCATCTCCAAAATGCCATGCTTTCGACTGCAATTACTCTGTACCCTCACCGTAGCCTTTCCTAGTCTCCCTTCAGGGATTCTAACCCTGCTGCATGGCACCGAGTTTCGACTTATTTCTATGGGCTCTTCAATCATGAGACTTACATTGCAAATGAAGCTGAACCTTAACTTATGGCTTCTCCTGTCCTTTCACAGTATCAAGCTTCATCTACTACCCATAAAACCTTTATGGTTTCAAAACCACCTGGAAAACCCTAATACATTATTAAGTTTGGTTGTACAGTTTTAGACATCTCTGGACCAAACTTTGTGCACTAACTTTGAAGAAGCACTTCTAAGAATATTTTGCCCACTGGTGTTTGTTTAGTGTTAATATAGGTGATTCTTCAGCTCTAACTAACAGGACACCATAGATCCTTAATACAAAATAGCATACAAACAGTCCTCCTAGAGTATTTAAAGGACTTTCAAAACCATTCTCTGAAACTTCATGAGCCATGGTTCCACCATCTGCAATGCTCCCAGCATTATATCCTTACTTCATTATGCTTGAATACTCAATGACTTTCAAGCCCCAAATCACAAAATGGTTCCATAATTATCCCCAAAATTGTGTGTTGCAGCAACATTCCCTGAACCTGCTACAGTTTTTTTGTCTTTGGTAGGGTTTCTGTTGCTGTGATAAAATTTTGTGACCAAGTGCAACTTGGGAAAGAAAGAATTTATTTGTCTAGCAGATTACAGTCTATCATTGAGGAGAGTAAGGGCGAAAACTCGAGTCAGGATCCTAAAGGAATGAACAAATAAAGGTCATGGAGGGGTGCTCCTTCCTGGTTGGCTTCCTATGGTTTCCTCAGCCTGTAATCTTACACTACTCAGGACTATCTGCACAGGTGTGGCTCTGCCCAATGTGAGCTGAAGATGAGGAATTCAATCATCAATGAATAAAATGCAGCATATAATTGGCAACAAGCACATCTTACTGAAGCACTTTCTCAAATTAGGAGTTCCTCTTCCCAAGTGATTCTAGTTTTTCAAGTTTTCATAAACCTAAGCAAAATCATGATTTTTTTTGTTGATTAAAACGAAATCAATATGTTCTGCTTATTGATTGGTACTATTCAATATCTATTTCTATAACAAGATTATGTTTTTATTAATCATATGATAAGTTCAGTCGAGTAATTCTGAAAGCAATTAAAAAGAGTTGTCTTTTTCTTTTAATTAAGAAAACAAATGAAAAAAAGAAATTTCATAAAATAATGTATTCTACTTTTCTCATCAATACATATTGAGCAATGGAAGTTATATACACAATTTCAACTTGATCCCCAAAGCTCAGGGAAAATAGAAAAGAGAGGATGAACAGAATGATAAAATCCCAGCATGTGTAATTAGAGTTGGGGGGGGGGGCAGACACAAAGACAGACAGTAGAAAGACAGAAAGACAGAGACACAGACAGAAACAGAGAGAATCAGACAAATACACAGATAGAAATAGAGAGAACATGAGGGTGGGAGGTGACATGTTGTGGATGTCAGGGGGGGGACAAACTTAGGGATAAGTACTGATAAGATACATTGAATACACATGTGAAATAATATGAAGTATCTGAAAGACTCACATTGATACCTTCTAGGATAAGTGGTGATAATGTGTCCCAAAGCAATGAATTTTTAAAGTGTAATATGGAGGTGAATGCTCACAGCCAGCCATTGGACTGAGCACTGGGTCCCCAATGGAGGAGTTAAAGAAAGAACTGAAGGAGTTGAAGGGGTTTGCAACCCCATAGGAAGAACAACAGTATCAACCAACCAGACACCCCCTACCCCAGAACTCCCAGTGAATAAGCCATCAACAAAGGAAAATAAATGGCTCCAGCTGCATATGTAGCAGAAGATGGCCTTGTCATGAATCAATGGGAGGAGAAGTCCTTGGTCCTATGAAGGCTCAATAGATGCCCCAGTGCAGGGGAATTGAGGGCAGGGAGGTGAGAGTGGGCGAGTGGGTGGAGGGACACCTTTATAGAAGCATAGGGAGACAGGATGTATTAGGGTGTTTCCAGGAGGGAGGGAAAGTGAGAAAGGGGATAACATTTGAAATGTAAATAGAGAAAATGCCCAATTAAAAACTGAAACTGTAACAAAAAAGAAAAGAAAAACATGATGATATAATTTAATGAAAGTTGTAGAAATAAAATGTAGTTACTGGTAGTCAGGTGGCTCTCCTTCGGAGAAACAGCTGATGGGAACTTGCTCATGCCATACTGCAGGGTCACATACCCATGCACATTTGGAAACCACTAACTTGACTCAGAGATTTTGTAAAACAAATCAGAAAAATTGCAAAAGAGCTAAAGTTGGGAGGGAAATGAGACAAGCGGAAGTAAGAAGAATTGAAGGAAGGTCATTGTGAACAGATATGGCTAGTAGACGCTGAATAAATACATGAAACCTGCAAAGAATAAAATGTGCTTATGAAGAAATAGTAGAAGTGAGTCTAAATCAAAGTCTATACCTCACTGCTATTAGTTCAGGTTCTATGCTGTCTGCAGAAACGAAAGTAGTTTGTAATAGGCTTAGAAAAGATTAGAAGTCAATGAGTGCTTAGAGATAAAACTCAGCAGGATATTAATCCTCTGTTTCTATCTTTAGCTACTCTGATGCATTAATAGGTGACTGCTGGAAGTGGAAAAACTTCAGTTGTACTGAATGTCTCTAATATAATATCTTACTGATATTTTTACAAAGGAATACAATATGGAAGATCCTATATAAATATCACAATAGCAGAACTTGAAATCTCTAATTGAATATTCCCTCACACTTAGGTCTGAAGGCACATGCTTCTAATTGCAGAGTTGGAAAGATGAATACAAGAGGATTAGATGTCAGGGCTATTCTTACATTCACATCAAGATCCCTCCAAAGAACAGAAACAAAGAAATGAATATAGACAAATCAGTAAAAAAAAAAAATTTTTAAAAATAGTCATTATTTTTGAGATTATTAAAATTGTACTATAATTTTTAGAATAAAGATAGTAATTTGAACCTCCTAAATTTGTCAAATCAATACCAGGCACCATATTAATAAATTTCTGTGAAAAACCATTTTAAATTATTTTAGTGTATCTCTTGCTCAGTCTCTGAAATTTAAAATGTTGTGATAGATATCTTTATGTATAGTAACAATAACAGATTAAAATTGAGGATCTCTCATTACAATAATTAGATGAAATTTACAAACAAATATATAACACACTACTATAAAAGAGTTAACATATATTATCTGTGTGCTAGTTGATGGATAGTTTCTGAAAAGTTAATTTCCCTGGAGATAACGAGAAAAGCTGAATATACCAAAACCCACTAATACATCAGATTCCTCTAGATGTTTATAATTTTAATTGGTAATTCTAACTTAAAAAATTATACAAGTCAAATTAATTCCAGTTCATCTTGTTAGCACATTTTAATAAACTTTTAGTACACTGTCAGAGACAATAGAACAGTTACTGTGAAATACATTGTGTTTTTTTTAATGAAAGATAACTTGAAGGAATAAGCATAAGTATCTAGAAACTGGATATAAATTACAGGATAGAAAACATGAAATTTGTGTATAGCTTACTCAAACCATTATCCAAAGTGTGTGTTTATGACTATAATTAATGAAATATTGATTTTTTTTCTTCTAGGCTTTTGTGCTTGTCCCTTTACCTGGCTAGTAATCTCATAAAATTAGAGATGTAGCATGGCATTAACAATAGAATAAACAACTTAGGCATGCTTCTTTTAAAACCAGTTGTAACCTGACATATTCTGTTCCCGATGCTTGCTAATAAACATCACATATATGTGTGCATCATTTCCACTTGAGTATAAGGAACATTCATACAGCAAGACCACAGATGCCATTTTTGACTACAGCCAAGAATAAAGGAAAAAGCTTCTCAAAGCAACAATTATTTTCCTCCTTTAAGGAAAAAATTTCAACATTGTTATCATTTGCCTAAATCAACAGAAGGATCTATCGGCCTTATTTGTGATAGCCAGAAGCTGGAAACAACCCAAACATCCCACTAAAGAAAGAAAATGTGGTTCACTTACACAATGAATTACTACACAGCTATTAAGAATGAGGACATCCTGAGTTTTGCAGGCAAATGGATGGACTAGAAAATATAATCCTGAGTGAGGTAACTCAGACCCAAAAGGACATGCATAACCTGTATGGTATGTACTGACTAATAAGAGGATATTAGCAGCCGGGCATGGTGGCACACACTTTTAATCCCAGCACTTGGGAGGCAGAGGCAGAGGCAAGCGGATTTCTGAGTTCGAGGCCAGCCTGGCCTACAAAGTGAGTTCCAGGACAGCCAG
>NC_034597.1:77960905-77995656 GCF_900095145.1 Mus pahari | reverse complement strand
TCCTTTGGTGATCAACAGCAGTATGGAAATGTAAGCTGAATGAACCCTTTCCTCCCCAACTTGCTTCTTGGTCATGATGTTTGTGCAGGAATAGAAACCCTGACTAAGACATAGATAGATAGATAGATAGATAGATAGATAGATAGATAGATAGATAGATAGATAGATAGATAGATGTAGATACCTCATAGTGCATCAATAGTTGTTCATGGAACAGAAATAAAAATGAGAAGATAATGCCTACAATATCCTTCATGCTTCACTTTAGAATAAAACAATTACATACTTCTTTTGTGAACTATATTAAAATGAACCAAATTGTGTCTTAAATCTGGTATAATAATGTGAAATTATTGATTATTAAATGTGAAGAGTATATATCACACATTTTAAAAAATCTACTAGATAAATTCAAATTACTGTGAAAATTAGAAAGACCAGTTTGGCACATTATCTAAAGTGACAGAGTAATGTGCGTCAAGTAAATTAATATCTATACTATTAGTGAAACTTACAAGTTTTCTAACAATAAATATTTAAAGATATTATTGCATCTAGTGCTTAATAGTTATTAGAAGGACATTTTAACTACACACATGATCTGTACTTAATATTTCTATTAAATCTTGCCATTTTCAACCAATTTTAAAAAGTAACATTGTAAAGATATGTCAAGATACAGCTCTATGTAAGACGCATCAAAAACTTAAAAGGGAAAATGTGGCACTTGAATTTTTTGATGTAGCAATGGCAACACCATCAATTAGTCAAAAGAACATTATAGAAGACAGTTTCCACTTATAAAATTACTTATATCTCTAAATTAATAATAAATAATCATATTAAAATGAAACCTAGATATGTTAATTATTAGCATTTATATAAATATATTAATAAAACTTTCATAGTATACAAATTATCAAAATTTTAGATGTAATTTAAAACATTCAGAAATTCTTAAAATTTTCCAGTCATACTATGAATACATAGCAGTTTACACTAGTAGTCTCAAATATATAAAAACATATGAATAAAGGAAGCATGGCTGAAAATCTATCTAGATAAAATATTGAGGTAAGAGAATGTTTATGTCCATTTAGCATAAATATATATAAAGTATATATCAGAAATTATTTATAGAAAGTATATAAAATAAAAAACATAAATTAAATATTGTGAAAAATCTCTAAGCTAAATAAGAACTCTTAGGAATTCAAATTGATAAACAAATTGATAGAACAAATTGAATTGAAGTAAGTCACATAAAACATGCTGTGAAATAATAATCATATTTTGTAAGAATCCAAGCAAGTAATGTAGAGAAATTTCAGTTCAGAAAAATATGCTGACAGGATGAAGAAATAGCAATAATTATACAGAAATAAATAATACAGGAGGAAGGGAAAGGAAAGAATTGAAATGCTTTTATTATGGGTGCCATTTGCTGAATGTGGTTGTGTCAAAAACTGTGGTAAGAAATTAAGTAATTTTTATTTTTTTTCAACTTTTTATTACATATTTTCTTCATTTACATTTCAAATGCTATCCTGAAAGTCCCCTATACCCTCCTGGTAACCTGCTCCCCTACCCACCCACTCCCACTTCTTGGTCCTGGCATTTCCCTGTACTGGGGCATATAAAGCTTGCAAGAACAAAGGACCTCTCTTCCCAATGATGGCCAACTAGGCCATCTTCTGCTATATATGCAGCTAGAGACACGAGCTCTGGGGGGTACTGGTTCAGTTCATGTTGTTGTTCCACCTATAGGGTTGCAGACCCCTTCAGCTCCTTGGGTACTTTATCTCCTCCATTGGGGGCCCTGTGTTCCATCCAATAGATGACTGTGAGCATCCACTTCTACACTTGCCAGGCACTGGCATAGCCTCACAAGAGACAGCTATATCAGGGTCCTGTCAGCAAAATCTTGCTGGCATATGCAATAGTGTCTGGGTTTAGTGGCTGATTATGGGATGGATCTTCGGGTGGGGCAGTCTCTGGATGGTCCATCCTTTCATCTCGGCTCCAAACTTTGTCTCTGTAACTCCTTCCATGGGTATTTTGTTCCCTACTCAAAGAAGGAATGAAGTATCCACGCGATGGTCTTCCTTCTTGATTTTCTTGTGTTTTGTAAATTGTATCTTGGATATTCTAAGTTTCTGGGCTCATATCCACTTATCAGTGAGTGCATATCAAGTGACTTATTTGTGATTTGGTTACCCCACTCAGGATGATATCCTCCAGATTCATCCAATTGCCTAAGAAGATAAAAAATTCTTTTTTTTTAATAGCTGAGTAGTACTCCATTGTGCAAATGTACCACAGTTTCTGTATCCATTCCTCTGTTGAGGGACATNTGGGTTCTTTCCAGCTTCTGCCTATTATAAATAAGGCTGCTATGAACATAGTGGAGCATGTGTCCTTATTACCACATAAAAAAAGACAGCATTTTCAACAAACGGTGCTGGCACAACTGGTGGTTATCGTGTAGAAAAATGTGAATTGATCCATTCTTATCTCATTGTACAAAGCTTAAGTCTAAGTGGATCAAAGAACTCCACATAAAATCAGAGACACTGAAATTTATAGAGGAGAAAGTGGGGAAAAGCCTCAAAGATATGGGCACAGGGAAAATATGTCTCAACAGAACACCAATGGATTGTGTTGTAAAATCAAGAATTGACAAATGGGACATTATAAAATTGCAAAGCTTCTGTAAGGCAAAAGATACTGTCAATAAGACAAAAAGGCCACCAACAGATTGGGAAAGAGTTTTTACCACTCCCAAATCTGATAGTGAACTAATAGCCAATATATACAAAGAGCTCAAGAAGCTGGACTCCAGAAATTCAAATAACCTCGTTAAAAAATGGGGTATAGAACTAAACAAAGAATTCTCAACTGAGGAATACCAAAGGGCTGAGAAGCACCTGAAAAAAATGTTCAACATCTGTAATCATCAGGGAAATGCAAATCAAAACAACCCTGAGAATTAACCTCACATCAGTCAGAATGGCTAAGGTCAAAAATTCAGGTGACAGCAGATGCTGATGAGGGTGTGGAGAAAGAGGAACACTCCTCCATTGCTGGTGGGATTGCAAGCTTGTACAACCACTGTGGAAATCAGTATGGTGGTTCCTCAGAAAATTGGACATAGTACTACTGGAAGATCCAGCAATACCTCTCCATATACCCAGTAATTTTCACTCTATAAATAAATATCAATATATCATAGGATGGGTTCTTACTCAGAATCCTGCTTTACAGGACCAATACAGAATAACATATGAAGGAGAGAGCTGAATGTGGTCTGCCCCATTTCCCCAGTGAAAGATCCATGCAAGCTACATAGTTTCTTTAATGGCTCATAATAAAAGTAGTGATGATATCAGCACCTAGCACATATTTTGTCATGAGAATTACATTTTAAGGTGAGAATGGTGTTTTTAATCTGGAGAATAAATGCTGAAAAAATTTCAACTCCTTCTATGGAATGGAAATATGGAGTCTTTTAAAGATTCTAAGAAGTATTCATGCAGCCCCACAAGTTACATGCAGCTTGACGACTTGAATCTAGATCGTTTTCTTATTTAAAGCCTAATTTCACAATCAAAACACTTTTCTTTGTTTGACTGTCTTTCCTTGCAGTTTATAGTGAAATGCCATCTCTTATGCTAAAAATGAGGAAACATTGTGCAGTTCCTTTGATATGCTCTCATGAAAGTGTGCTTCATTTATTTTCATTTTATTCATTATTTCATTTATTTTACAGCTTGATTCCTCCTCATTTCTCTTTTGCTTTTCATTTTCATCTTCAGGAAGAAAACTAATTACATGCCACATCAGTGTTGACATCTTTACATTGGTTATCTTCTTGAAATGCATATTATATTTTGTTATATATTGATTATATGTACCAAATTTCTAAATTCACTTAATTTAAGTTGTCCACATATTTTATTATTCAAAGCACAAAACTTTTTACATGTGGGTGAGAATTATTAATGTCACTGGAAAATAAGCTAAAAGTGACTGTCCTTGGAAAGTTGGTATACCCAAATTAGGTCATATGCATGAATTAAAAACTACAGCTTGAGACTATTTTCTCAAATAGTCCTTTTTCCTCCAAAATATACTGCTCAGACTATTAGGCCTTATAGCAATGTATACTCTAGAGTATACTAACAGGATAAAGGCAAGGCGTGATTTAAATTTTGACTGTTCAAAATTGAAATTTTAAATTTTGAAATAATTACTTTAAATGAAAAACATTACCTGAAATGGCTACTGTGAGAATTTTTACCCCAACCCCATATGGAATGAAGCATACATGTAAACATATTAGTCTAATAAAATGCACACAACCCAGTAATTGTTGCTATTTTCTCATCATTCTATTTAATGCTACTCTGAGTCTCTTATGGGGTGGGTAGATCAATTTCCCTAGGCAGCAATACCCTATTCTACTATGCATTTTCATTAAATCTTAACCAGTATTATTTGTTCCTCTGTGCATTGATATCAGAAGAGTAAAGCTATGGGCCTCAATTCAGCCTTCCACCAACAGATGGCGCATGTGGTTGTTTTCCTAAATGAATGTTAGACTAATACTGATGAACAGATGACATGCTTGTGTATACGGGTGATTTTTTTCTTGTGCTAAACACATTTCCGTATGCTAGTTATCTGTCCTAGATCAGCCAACAACCTTTGTTTTAAGTGTCACCTGGAAAGAAAGACCTTCTTAACCATAGCTAATATCCCATAATCACAGGAAAACTGAGGCTGCATAGAATTTGAAGACATTGGAGAGGACTTAGAACACCTGCATCGAGGACCAGATAAAGTAGGATTACAATAAAAGAACTCCACAGAGAGCAAACAGGAGTCCTTCAGAAGGAACTAGAACTACATGGTGAAAACAAGGACAAGAAAAATGCAGCAAAGACAAAACAGAGCAAGATTAAAAATTGATCAAATATCATGAAGTGTAATCTCACAAAAGGCAGGCGAAGAGGTTTACATGTGTGTAAAGAAGACACATTAGGAAAGCCACGGACACCAAGAATCTGGAAATTGCTATGTTGTTACTAGCTTTTTTTCAGCTTCTGAAAATTACTAAGGAATGTTTTCTTTAAATAGTAGAAATATATAAATGTAATTGAAGTTACTATTAATCCTAAAGATTCAAGGAGAAAGTCCTTCCTAACCCTAACCCTAACCCAAATCATCATGGTCAAATTAATTAAAGCAAGCTGGGTTTGGATTGGTTTTCTTTGTTTAAATTTCTTGAATAATATATGCACACAGGCTGCCTCCCTTTAAGGAGGGGTTCAAGAGGTCCGCATTGAACATGGGGAAGAGAAGGGCTTTATAGCTCAGGGATAGTGGGGATCCAAATGGGGGATGTGGTGGGCATATAAGCAGGGTTAAAAAAAAAAAGGGCAAAGATAACAAGGTGGACATAACAATGTAGTCATTACAGCCTTTTGAAACAAAGGTAGGTCTGCAATATGGTCCTTGCAGCTTTTTAAAAAAAGGCATGGTTGCCATTTCCTCTAACAGGCAGTACAGAAAGAACCTTTGGTGGTTAAGATTACAGGTGGGGTATAACTCAGATTCTCCTCCAACCTATGTTGAACATGTAATTCAAGTAATTTAATCCACTACACAACACAAAAGACCATGGAAAATACTGTGAACTACATAACGATCCTAATCACTTTTGTAAATTCTCTTTCTAAAAATCTTTCTTTTTTAATTGAAATTAATTGTTTTTACATAATATGTTCTGATCACAATTTCTTGTCCCCACTCCTCTCAGATCCTGCCTGACTCAATTAATCCAAACCTTCCCCAGTTCTCTCTCATAATATTAAAAATAACATAGACAAAGCACAAGAAACACATTTTAACTGTCTTTTCTAATTTGTTTACTTGTGTTGAATTATACAAGGTCTAAATTCTGGTCAACATTATGAATATATTACCTTTAATATATTTATCTATGTGTTTGACTTATTTAAAGTTCAAAAATAGCATAAAATATTTAAAATGAATTTACTAATAAATTTTTGCCACTAGCTATCAATTCTCTTTAAATCTAATGCATATATCTACAACAGTGAACAACCCACAAAAATATAATTATTGTTACTGCATCCTTAAAAAACATTAATATAAATATTTTTCCTGATTTACATTTTATCTAGAGCTAAGAATTTTAGAATTGCTGGGCGTGGTGGCGCACACCTTTAATCCCAGCACTTGGGAGGCAGAGGCAGGGGTATTTCTGAGTTCAAGGCCAGCCTGATCTACAAAGTGAGTTCCAGGACAGCCAGGGCTACACAGGAGTCTGTCTTTAAAAAAAAAAAAAGGATTTTAGAATTGTGTGATACTTACATGACTATTATCAGTGTAACCCCCCCCCCTTTTTAACCAAATAATTGTTTTACTGATCTATGATTCTAAATAATGAAAATATCCTTTCTGGATAGTCCAAATAATTTGCAAAGACAATATCCTTTCCTGGATATAATGTATGTACAAGCATATTAAAATTCATAATTGTTTAGTGTTTTGCTGTTGTTCTTGTTGTTTTTCTTGCTTCTAGAAATTTAGTACCTTTTCATCACTGAATGTATCAACCACATTCTAGTACAGTCCCCATGCTCACGAAAGTGTGCCTACATGAAATGACCTATGATGTTTTTGTGGACTTTTGGGGTCTTTTGTTTTGTTTTGTTTTGTTTTGTTTTGGCATGTTTATCATATTATTCTTTTGCTCTTTTTTTTTCTCATCTAGGGTTTTGTAGGTTTTGTGTGTGTGTGTGTATTTCTTGGTTTTTGTTTTCGTTTCTTATTTTTGATGTTTGCTTGTTTGTTTAGGAAACAAAGTTGGGTGAGGAGGCATGTGGGGAGGAGTAGAGAGGATTTGGGGAGGATGATCAAAATATATTCTATGAAAAAATTTAGCTAAAAGTTAGTTTCATGGTTTTGAAGTAGCTTTGTTACTATAAGGTTCTAATTACTGTAAGTAAGTGCTATCAGTACAATAATCAATAAATATCTATATCTAGTGGACACATAAAAAATTACTACAACCAATAAATGCTGCATAATCACTATAGCAGATGATCCCAAGTATCCTTTATTTAATCCCAACATAGCCACTTCCATGTTTAAACTCTAGCAACCTACTAAACATCTGAGAACCTTCAGTCCTCCATTTCCCCCAATAAAATCATTGTTTAAACACCAAGTGATGATGATAGGTAATGTCTACCGTTCATCTGACAAAATCTTAAGGTGAACAATACTTACAGCTTTAGTAATAAATAAACTCAAATGCAAAAGTCTACAGAAATGATACCCCAAAGGAGGCAGAACTTAATGAGAGTCATTCCAACATGAGAATGCTGATGTTCTACTTGGTGCCCAACACTTGTCACTGACCCTACAGTACTCCTTTGATGCTTTTATGTTCACATGTACGGGTCAGACAGGCTATGCAGTGTTTAGCAATCCAGCTTAGATTTACAAAAAGAAATAAAATGATGTTTTGTAAAGCTAGGTGAAAATCTCTGTAAAAAATATTACCTTAGCATAAATATGCTTTAATTTTTCCTACATGAAACATTCTGCTTGTGAGAATGAAGAATAGATGTCAGAAAATACACAAGTTCTATGCCCTAAACTATGAACTTAAAATTCTTTCTGTCCTTCAATAGATTTGTGATGGCCGTGACCTAATTTCTATGCTAATTTATAGGGTTTACAATTGCTTTATTCTGTGCACAGCCTGTATTTCTCCTTCTTTGAAGTCTCCAAGGTACTGACTCTAAGGAGTAATGCACATACATCACGAATAAAATGAATTCAGTAAGCCGTTCATCAGTGAGCAGTTGCTGATCCACGTTTTTGGATTTTCCATGCCCCTCATTTCTTTTCCTCAACCCAACCACCTTACTACTGATGATTTTCCTGCTCATTATCACCTCTGCCAAAAGTGAGAAAGAAGAACGTGAAATTCAAATGAGTTGAAAATGGCTTTTAAATTTTATTTTGAGTATAAGGAGAGAAAGTTGAAAATGTTAGCTATAATTAAGCCTGGGTTTTAATAGTGATTTCATCCAGATATACTTATCTCTGTTATGTGATGTTCAATTTTGAAAAGAACTATTTGCCCCAATACCTTCCCTCTTCTACTTACACAAAATTTCCTGAAATGTAAAAGATACTAGTAAAGAAAAATATTTACAAAAGTTCTGTTTATGTACACAGAATAGCAATACATGCTATAGAATGTAAATTGTTATTAAAACAATTTGACTTATCTGCCAGGCTTGGTTTGTAAATGTCATTTATTTATTTTGTTGAAGATATAGATTTTTTAGCAAAGAACTAATGATTCCCTACTAGCTTCATAATTTAATTTTTAAATTGCATAGAGAACTAAAACAGCATATTTTAGTTTTCCTAATATACTTTACCAAAATTAATAGCTTCTTCTAAAAATTGCATATTTGAAAATTAGTAAATAATTGAAAAAAAGGGGAATCATTGCTTAATGAAATACTTGAAATCAGGATTTGATCATAAAATTAGAGAGTAAGAAAGAGTGCTATTTATTTAAGCTATCTTTAATATCAAAAATTCTTGATTTCAAAATTTAGTACATTTTTTTAAATGGGTTAATTTTAAAACTGGCTATTTTGAGCCCATGGATATGTCTCTCTCACTTTTAGTTAATAAGTAAAAAAGAAAATAAGCTATGTGGGCCTAAGGTCTGAAAAAGTACTTAAAGGGCTGTTGATATTGCTTAACCTATAATTTCACTTGTCTCAGAGTTCAAGCAACTTACTTTGGACCCCTGAAATGAATGTGATGGTGGAGAACGAGAATTGACACCCTCAAGTTGCACTCTAGCCTCCATATATGGTCCATGATACATATGCCCCCTCCACACACAGTCACATACTAAATGAAAATTATTCATGTTTTCAGTATATATACAATTACACATAGGATATATATTTAAGTCCTCAAATTGAGAGAGCTAAGCTATTCAAACATAGGCAAAATTGTTGAATCACATTAATGTGTTAAAGACTTTTAAAAAATGAGATCTTTAACTCATTCTTACTTTAATTTATGTTTGAAAATCATAAGAATCTATCACAAATCTATGTCACTATTACTGTTTCGGTAGTTACCAGTTTGTTGTTTGAATGTTTAAATGTTGAAACACATTTAGATGACAGGTGGGTACAGTACTTGATTGATCAATTGATTGATTGGTTGGTTGATTAGTCAGTCCATCCACTCATGAAAGAAGGGTATATAGTAGAATAAAAGATCATATATAGTCTAGGTCACAGATGTGGTCCAGTAGCCACAGTGGATAACATGCAATTTTGTAAAATTGGTATAGTGTTAATTATATCATAAAATGCCATGAGGATTGAGAAAATAGCAAATAAATTACTTCACTGCATATTCAGAACCTAGATACAAAAAATGATCATTTTAACATGTTACAAATATTTGTATTCTGAAATACAGTCAGCATTAACATTGATTAATCAATCAAATAAGATTTTGTATTGCATACCATGTGTTTAACTATAAATGCTCATATATTAGTATATGTGATATACATCCATGCGTAGCATACATTCTCAATCATCATGCTATTCATGGTATAAACAAGTGGTCTCAAAATATGGTAATATAATTCACATTATTTTATAATTTTAAAGAAGATTAAACATATATCAGGCTGTGCTTCAAAGTACATTATATATTAATATTAATAGATTAGTTAATTGAACCTTTGTGAATACCGTGATATTACTAAAATACCTTAAAATGTATAATGAAAATTAATTACAGGCATATTCAATAACACAGATAGTATATTAAGATTTCAAATATTTCAGAATATGCTTATTAAAGAACAATGTTTGAAACTGATGTCTTGATAGAAATATAGAAACGTGTTTGCTGAATTATAACAAGGAAAAACACTAGGAAGGGAAGGTTTGCAGCAAGGGAAAGGCATTACTACCATTTACTTATGTAACATGATGCATAACAAGCAAACTAATCGGTATATTATCATGAAGCATCTGTTAATAACAAAAATCATGGAAGCCGGTTCAGGCATATATGTGCTTGTGGTATGTGGGAATGTTCAGAAGAAAACTGAATCAGAGGTGTGACGATGTGCCTAAAGTCACACAGGAAATAAGCAAAAATCCAAAGACTAAGATCCAAATCCCCAGCTCTGTTCAAAATGCCGACCATTATTTCATGCTGTGCCCTTTGTCCACAGCAGAAATAGGCCTGGGAGGCATATAATCTAACTATTCTTCTAGATCCATTTTTACAAAACACCTGGGAAGCAGGCCCACAGCGATTGAGACATCTGAGAAGCTCATGAGTATTATTTTCAAAGGACTCATAGCATGGAAGCTCTCTAAATCATCTTTAAAAAGAAATCTGTGGCACCAGATGGTAGGTCACAAGGCTACCTCCAGAAGGAACAGTAGTCTGGGGGTGCTTTTACAACGCCCAGGAAAATAGTGCATATAACCAAAGAAGCTCATTTGGTTCTGTCTCCCAGTCAAAAAACAAAATGCTGCATAAAGCTTTTCCTTAGATCCTCAAAGAGGGAAGATGGTAATGAGTAGTATGTTTAACACCATGCATGTCCCATGTAAGATGTCACCTAGTGTTGTGCCAAGATTTCAAGTTTTTGTGACAAACAAAAATTATTCAGGGGCATGACAACCAGCATAGTGACTCAAAACAAAAGTGCTTCACATTGTCCCTCCAAAGAGTACTTTCAGAACCTGTTTAATTCCGGTCTGTCTACTCATTGTAATAGCTTTTCCTATCGTTCTTATATCCATTCATTTTAGAAACACTGGAGACAAATTATAGTCTAGTAGGGAGATTTAATTTCCACTCACCTTAACAAAGAGGAACAGTAGTAATGTAGTTTTCTATAGAGACAGATAGATAATATGGTGAAAGAGTAGAATCTGCTGTAGTGGGTGGCAGGGATTTCTTTAAAATGTAGACTTGGAGTAAAGAAGGGAATGACACCAGAGAAAAGAAAAGTCAATTGTGAAAATAGATTGTCTCCAGTTTGTCTTTCTAAAAATAATAATGATAAAAAAGAGCTCTACAGCAATATTATTAATAAAAGAAAATCTAACACCCACAGAGCTAGAGACAAAAGACTTAACCAGCTGAGATTATGAGGTATGTGAATGTACACAGTCCAATGTGTTTACTATCTGTACAGCATTTCAATTGTTGCATATTGTGGGTTTTATGCCCATTAAAGGTATTCTAACTCTAAGCATATGCTCCTGGCTTCTTCGAGGCTAAGGGTATTGCATCAAGGCATAAACACAGTTTAGATGGAGCATGGTACACATTTTTAGAGTCTGGTAATGTCTTGACTACAGACTCCAAGGTAAATATTTACCAGTGTTGGAAAAGTTCAGCTGTAGGGCAGAAGACAGAGGACTAAGGAAGAAGAGGCAAACGTGCCTCCCTGGATGTGGTTTGTTTACCAGATGCATGATGACCTTTTACTCAGAAGACTATGTCCAGATGTGTACATGTGTACTGGCTACTTCATCTACACTCCCAATGGGCTGTAAAGAGCTATGCTCATAATATTTGTAGATTTGTAGTATAGCGTCTTCTCTTTTTCATATACAACACAACTTTTCAATAACAAGCATCAGAACACACCAGATGTTCTGATGTAGTACTTTATCAATGTTCATGAGTTTCCATCTAGGATGAATGGAATCAAGGAGAAAAATATGGCCATGAGCTGAACAATTACCTTAGCCAAACAATTTCTATTTTAGTTAGTACAAGGTAGAAGAAAATTAAATTAGCTTTCCTTTGGAAAGTACAGAGAATTGCTGTTTCTGATGCCAGAGGCAGAGATTTTTCTGGTCTTAACTCAGTCGCTAGTCACTTGGCTGACAAGACTTTATGTTCAGGGCAGTTAGGGGGAAATTTGGAAGCCTGGTGAAGAGAATATAGACTTGAAGAGAAGCCGAATGCCGTTGGCCGATACTTATATGACACCCTGTAGATCTGCCAGGTCTACAGACTGAATGTACTGGACTCTCCCACCAACTGATTTCATGAAAGATTGCTGGTCACAGACTGTTGAAGATCAGAATCAGAAAAGATAGCAAAGCATTTTGGAGGCTGGATCTGGACAGCTCCAGGACCTCTTTGTAAAGGGGCCCATCCCCCATAGACATTTAGGAGAGCAGAGTGAGGAGGGAAATGAGAACATTTGAAGAGCAACCCCTATTTTATTTAAGCTTCAGTGACTGCACTCTCTGTTTCCCTTCCAGAATAATAGCTGATATTACTCACAATACACAAACACACACACACATACACACACTCACACACACACACACATACACACACACACACACACACACACACACACACCATNACACACACACACACACACACACACACACACACACACCATGTCCCACTAGTCTTTAGTCTTTCAGCTAGAAACTGGAGCTACCTTTAAAATTAAACCTCCAGGCAGACACCGGAGCAAAAGTTGTGCCTGGGAAACTATCAGCTTTGCCATCACCAATAGCGAAGATTAAAATGAAGACGGGAAGAGCCTCCACGGATTTCATAGCTTTGCTTTTCTGGCTTGCGTCTTTGGCACCAAGAAGTTGAAACTGCTCTTGTTTGAGAAAAGTGTGTTTTCTTGCTCAGTGCAAAGAACTGCTGGATCCACATTGACAAGGAGGAACTGGTTGGCAAAGCAGGGATTTGTGGGAACAGGTCTGTGCATTCAGACACCAACTGGGGTTTGTTTATTTATTTTAATTCTCTCCTTCTTGCTAACAACCTGTAGACTTGGGATTTAAGTGGTGCAGTAAGGAGCCAGGCTTGTCAAGGCTAGTAGTCATGCGCTCTGGTCCCCAACCTGGTGGCATCTCCTCCCCGCTGTAAAGAGCCAGTCCTTATTCTGGCTCTTTTGGTGGGTTGTCCGGGAGCGGACACTGTAAATGTCCCCTTCTGGCCCTGGGCTTTCCAGTCCATCCTAGTTTCTGTTCTTAATTGACAGACCAGTGACTATTGGCTGAAGTTCCTCGGCGATTTGCATGAACAGAGAGGGAGTGTCCTCTGCCACCCTCCCTTCTGGAGCGCTCTGACTGCAGCCTCCCAGGGAATGCGCGGCCGAAGGAACCCGCGCAGCTCGCTGGTCCAGGCAGTGAGCTTGCGCCCGGCGACCTGGCACCCTTGCCTGGATATGGGGCATCTACATCGTCCCAGCAGCAGGACCAGTCACAGAAACCTGCCGGTAAGGATGCTCGATCCATGGGTCCTCTAGAAGTTACAATGCTCTCCATCTGTTTCTACTCCTTGACGGTATTTTCAAGCGTTTTCCCAGAATGCAAACTTCAGGAGAGGACAGGGGGAGGGAAAGGAGTTTGGGATACCGAGCCGAAGGTATTTTAAAAAATAGCTTGGTCCCTCGGGTCCATAGAGGAAGTTTCTGAAGCAGAAATGTTGCATGAGGTGGAGGGTCGAGGATGCGCTCAATCCTCTTTATATTAGAGGCTGTAAAGATCGATTCCTGTGTCAGCTTAGTTAGAATCGTCTGTCTACTGGTACTGACAAATGCTTTCGCATAACAATTTTTCGCGTTTATTTGGCTGGCTTGTCAGCTTAGCAGGAGGTAGAGGGCATAATAAGAGGTAGAGACCCAGATCACTTTGTTTGATTTCGTGTACGGATTAAAATGAAAAATCTTTTTCCTCCCTAAAGCAGGTAGAGAGTATGGCTCAATTTTCCATGTTGTTGTTGTTGTTGTTGTTGTTGTTGTTGTTACAACTGATGCTGCTGTCCTTATTGGCCTCATAGAAAACGGGTGTAACACATTAGATGTTCTGGGACTTTAATGGCAGAATCATTTCAATGAGCAGTAAATCCTGCACTGCTCAGTCCTTTTCGCCACCTTCCCCTCCTTTCTTCCCCATAACCTACGGAGAGGTTTCCCTGTCTAGTTGCGCAGCCAGCAATTTGAGTCAAAGTATGCTCTGTTCTGTGTTTCCAGAGACCTAAGCCTTAAAGTTTGAGATTCTAAACCTTAACTAGAGAAGCTAGTTACCAGAAGATGCGGGGAGCTGGGTTGGGGGCAGGAGAGGGATGCAGAATAGAAGATGAAGAGAAAGGAGTTAAGTTTCAGAGACCTCTCTCTCTCACAGATCTTTCCCGTCTGGCAGCAAGTTTCTCTGCTCAGTTCAGATTAGGGGCTTTGTGTTGTGTTAATAGGGATGAAGGTTAGCATTGTCGGGGGTGGGGGGGTGGGGGCGTCACTACTTCCTAGCTCTGATCTCTCCTTCCTGGAGTGTGTAATCACCTTTGTCCCCTTCCTTCACTCCAGCACGTTTTTCTGCTTTTCCTCTTCGTGGGACCCTTCAATTGCCTCGCGAGTTACAGCCGTGCTACGGAGCTTCTGTACAGCCTAAACGAGGGACTGCCCGCGGGAGTGCTCATAGGCAGCCTGGCGGAGGACCTGAGGCTGCTGCCTAGGGCCTCTGGGCGACAGAGCCAGCAGCTGCTGCATCCAGAGCGCACTGCCGCTGAGGGGAACCCCCCTCTCTCTTTCAGCTTGGCCTCTGGGGGACTGAGTGGCCAGTATGTGACCCTAAACAACCGCTCCGGGGAGCTGCACACTTCTGCACAGGAGATTGACAGAGAAGCATTGTGCCTGGATGGGGGCGGTGGGGCTGCCTGGGGCGGCAGTACCTCCATTGCCTCCTCTCCATCTTCTGACTCTTGCCTTTTGCTTCTGGATGTGCTGGTCCTGCCTCAGGAATATTTTAGGTTTGTGAAGGTGAAAATTGCCATCAGGGATATCAATGACAATGCTCCGCAGTTCCCCATTTCTGAAATCTCTGTTTGGGTCCCAGAAAATTCACCTGTAAATACCCGACTGGCGATAGAGCATCCTGCTGTGGACCCTGATGTAGGCATTAATGGTGTGCAAACCTATCGCTTACTAGACTACCATGGCATGTTTACCCTGGATGTGGAGGAGAATGAGAATGGGGAGCGCACACCCTACTTGATTGTCATGGGCGCTTTGGACAGAGAAACCCAGGACCAGTATGTGAGCATCATCATAGCTGAGGATGGTGGGTCTCCACCACTACTGGGCAGTGCCACCCTCACCATTGGCATAAGTGACATTAATGACAATTGTCCTCTCTTTGTAGACTCACAAATTAATGTCACCGTTTATGGAAATGCTACAGTGGGCACCCCAGTTGCAACAGTCCAGGCTGTGGATAGAGACTTGGGGACAAATGCACAGATCACTTACAGTTACAGCCAGAAAGTTCCACAGGAAACCAAGGATTTATTCCACCTCGATGAAGTTACTGGAGTCGTTAAGCTTGCCAGTAAGATTGGTGGGAGTGTTCTACAGACACATAAGCTCACCATCCTAGCTAATGGACCCGGCTGTATCCCTGCAGTGATCACTGCTCTTGTATCGATCATCAAAGTCATTTTCAGACCCCCAGAAATCGTCCCACGTTATATCGCAAACGAGGTGGATGGTGTTGTGTATCTGAAAGAACTGGAGCCTGTTAATACTCCAATTGCATTTTTTACCATCAGAGATCCGGAAGGTAAATACAAGATTAACTGCTTCTTGGATGGTGAAGGGCCATTCAGGTTAGCACCCTACAAGCCGTACAACAATGAGTATTTGTTGGAGACCACAAAGCCTATGGACTATGAGGTGCAGCCCTTCTACGAAATAGCTGTAGTGGCCTGGAACTCAGAGGGGTTTCATGTCAAGAGAATCATTAAAGTACAACTTTTAGATGACAATGACAATGCCCCTGTTTTCCTTCAGCCCTTGATTGAACTGACCATTGAAGAAAACAATGCACCCAATGCCTTTCTGACAAAGCTCTATGCTACAGATGCTGACAGTGGAGAGATGGGACGAGTTTCCTACTTCTTGGGACCCGACGCTCCGTCATATTTTTCCTTAGACAGTGTCACAGGAATTCTGACAGTTTCTACTCAGCTGGACAGAGAAGAGAAAGAGAAGTACAGGTATACTGTCCGAGCAGTGGACTGTGGGACGCCACCCAGAGAATCAGTGGCTACAGTGGCCCTCACTGTGTTGGATAAAAATGACAACAGTCCGAGGTTCATCAACAAGGACTTCAGCTTTTTTGTGCCAGAAAACTTTCCGGGATATGGTGAAATTGGAGTCATTAGTGTAACAGATGCCGATGCTGGGAGGAACGGATGGGTAGCCCTCTCTGTAATGAACCAGAGTGACATTTTTGTCATAGATACAGGCAAGGGTATGTTGAGAGCTAAAGTCTCTTTAGACAGAGAACAGCAAAGCTCTTATACTCTGTGGGTGGAGGCTGTTGACGGGGGTGAGCCTGCCCTTTCTTCTACCACAAAAATCACAATTCTCCTTCTAGACATCAACGATAACCCTCCTCTTGTTTTATTTCCTCAATCTAATATGTCTTATCTGCTGGTCCTACCGTCTACTCTCCCTGGCTCACCAGTAACAGAGGTCTATGCGGTTGACAAAGATACAGGCATGAATGCTGTCATAGCTTATAGCATCATAGGCAGAAGAGGTCCCAGGCCTGAGTCCTTCAGAATTGACCCCAAGACTGGCAACATCACTCTGGAGGAAGCCTTGCTTCAGACAGATTATGGGTTGCATCGCTTACTGGTGAAAGTAAGTGATCACGGATACCCCGAGCCTCTCTACTCCACGGTCATGGTGAACTTATTTGTCAATGACACTGTCAGTAATGAGAGCTACATTGAGAGCCTTTTGAGAAAGGAGCCAGAAATTAATATAGAAGAGAAAGAACCACAAATCTCAATAGAGCCAACTCACAGGAAGGTAGAATCTATGTCCTGTATGCCCACATTGGTAGCTCTGTCAGTCATAAGCTTGGGCTCCATCACGCTAGTTACAGGGATGGGAATATACATCTGCTTACGGAAAGGTAAAAAACATCACAGGGAAGATGACAATTTGGAAGTACAAATTCCATTGAAAGGAAAAATTGACTTGTGTATGCGAGAGAAAAAACCAGTGGATATTTCTAACATTTGATATGGCATTGTGGAATAACATGGAGGGACATTATAACTGCCATAGGTAGTTTTTGTCACGCAGACAACATTGTGCTGATGAAGTTCCACTAAGGGACACTTAATTTATAACTTGTACTATATTGTAAATAGCTGTTTACAGGTTTTTAATGCAAAATCAGAAGTTATAAAATGTGTACAGGATTTTTAAATGAAAATTAGTACTAACAGCTATATCATTGTTATTTATATATATATATAACTGCATATATATACATATAAAATGTTGGATATAACTGGCAGCTCTAATATACCAAGCAGATGACTGGCAAAACTCAAGACTAAGGTAAGAGAAGTACATTTTTGTTGTTTCTAAAATGTCTTTTCACCACAAGAGGGCACCAGCTTCCCCTTTGCAGGGAACTGTGGCATTGTACATGATAGTTGTTGTACAGGAAATTAAGGAGAGAGTATATTTTAAATATATTGTTTTTAACATTAAATGTAAAAATTAAGGAAAATTGAATTCTCTACTTAAATACATGACAAGAAAGAAAAGAAATCCACTTGTAAACAGAAAATGTATTACCTCATAGGTACATCAATTATAGTTTGAAAGAGAAAGCATTTTAAAAAGAAGTACAATTACTTAGGGGCAAGCATCCAAACATTGCCATGTGTTATAAATTTGACCTGCTGAAGAGTGCGATGTTTCGTGTAACTCCACCCGCTCTCTGTTTGCTTTACTCCTGCGCTTGCTAGACTTAAAGGGGTTAGGAATCATCTGTGTGTTCTTCCTTTTGTGAAAAGCATCTAGACATTGTACTCAGTAAAAGAGCAAGACACACATCAGTGTGTCAATCTCTACTTGCTTGCTTGGTGTTTATGATATCTTAGTGCACTCTTCATTGGTCAGCAGCAATTTTCCCGTGGGTTTTATGTTAGCTTGTGTACACTTCTGTTCATCTACCCTATAAGAAAAATAAAAGTTGTATTCAAATTGAATTCCTCAAAAGGCTACTGTACACTGTTAGCTGTTTGAGTTAGGCATTTTATATGAAAGTTATACTTTTTGTAGTTGTTTTTGGACGATTGGCTAAAGTTCTAGCTTCTTTATTTGGTTCTGGAATACATCCAAAGTTTTATTGGTAAGCCCATCTGCAGATTCTTTTGATAATTTAGTTTTTACCAGTCTTTTGCAATGAAGAAACCTAGTTTGTCAGTGATTTCTATCGCTTCCTTCTTTGCATGAGATGGAAATTTTATTTTATGTAAGAACTGTAGCAAAGTTGTTTGTGTAAACAAGAAATGTGTTAGCTTCAAAATGAGTCACTTTACTTATCATCCTCATGTGTCTGTACCATACCAAAATTGTTTATATGTCTGCAAATTAAAAGTTTATATTTTCATATTTTCTTGATTATTTTTACCATTTTGTATTTGAAAATTGGCTTGTTCTTTCACTGAAGTGCCTGCTATTAGTGTCTGTTTCTAGGATTAAGTATGAGAAATGGTAGTATTCTGCTATGCTAAAGTTTATATTAAACTAATCCATGACCTAATTAAGCACTGGGTAAATTATTAAGGGTGTATAAATTGTAGACATATATAGAAGAGAATTTGCTTTTATTTTTAAGTTCCTATGAAAATTTGCAGTCATGCATGTCTATATTCCCATTAGCTAATTATAGACTTAATATCATTGTGAGTGTTCCCTCACATTCCAGCAACCTCTGTGCTTGTTGTGTTTCACTAACTTGCAGTATTTTAAGATAATAGCACACCATAAAGAAAAAGCTTAAACATAAACACAGGACATATTAGATTTATATTAATTGTGTATTCTTGTTTTCTTCACTTTGATAATATAGATAAATATATAAGACATCAGAATCTAAGACAAAAAATCAATATATTTTCATGAATGTTCCTTTTGTATGATAGACACTTGAACTAAGAGACTTATAAGACCATTTAAGCCCATAAACTGTTCATTCACAACTCTTACATAACAAAGAAGGAGCACATTATTTCCAGTCAAGTTTTGCTTATTTTTTTAATAAAAGGAGAAGCTAAATAAAAGACATGTAGCATCATTAATAAAATAAATAAGTCCTCCACAAGCTTCATGACTTTTAGCATCATTATAAAAAGAGAAAAACATTCCATTCATTTCACAATTTGAGCATGGTTCATGTGTTTGGGGGGGGGTGGTTATTGAAATTCATTTCTTGCATGAGAAATATCAATGACCTTAATAAAGTTATGTATTCATAAATAATTTTGTTGTAGGATTTCCTTTACATATTATTTTGTTCCCATTAAAAGCAGACATAGCAGGGAAAGCTAAAGTAAATTAAGCTTAGAGATAAAAGCTTCTTTTTCCTGAGACCCTGTGCTAGAACAGTTGCCAAAATGTATGCTAATCATGTCAATGTTGTTAGTTAAGCTGGCACCAAGATAACTGTTCCATTCATTAAAAGACCTAATATCCATTTAACAGTTTGAGAGCCAGTGAGTTCCCTTGCACAATTTAATGATGAAGGGATGTCTCTGATATTTGCCCTGCCAAATACATCTTACACTATGGAGGAGAGGGTTCATTAATTTGAACTTGAAAATATAAAACCAATATAGCAATTTCATCTAGGTATGTAAATAATTTGCATTATTTTTTCAATATTTGATTCTTGTCCATAAACTTTTTTAAAGGTATTTTTTTTCTGGCAGATACACTTTTATCAAGAAGAACTCAAAACTAACACACACATACACACATACACACAAACATACATACACACAAACACACATACTTACACAAACATACACACACAAAAACACGCATGCTCACAATTAAACATACACAAACACACATACACACACACACACACACACACACACACACATACACACACCTTAAAACCAACTCAAGGAACTGGTACATTAGTAAAAACCAAATCCCTAGTACTTTGGATGCTGGTCCAGTGTTTTAGAAAATAGCAGGCTTGATTGTACTGTCAGAAAAAGAAGCATTAAGAACAGTATATAAAGTTGACTTGATTGCAATAAGAAGTCTCACAAAGATTCTAATTTTGCACCCCTGGAAGATGTCTATCTTAACAATCAAAAAGAAAAAAAAAAGAAAAAGAAAAGGAAAAAAGAAAGAGAGAGAGAAATCAAGCATTTCTCCTTGAAGACTAATTTCAAAATATTGACCTTTGGCACAGGAGAGAAAAATGCAATCAAAACGTAGCTGTGGAAGGGGGTGTTCTCCGGCTCCATGGGGCAGCCTCAGTTCACGGATACATAAAACACACATACCTGGGATGGTTTTCTACTGAATTTACACACACAAGGTAAAGCAGTCTGCTATTACAAAATATCTACATTGCTGACACACATACTCTCTATCACTGACAAGAGAGCTGCCGGTAGTGCAAAAAAGTTTAAAAAGTTACTAAGTAAATGTATTCCTAATGCTGGGAGATACAGATCGGTCATCTTTTTCCTGGTTATTGTAATTAAAATATCATGTAGATTTTGAGATATGCTCAAATCAACCTTTAATAAATTTCAAATGTCACATATTTATATAGTAGTTCTTAATAGTTCCACTTTTCTTTCTGTAATAAACCCCTAAATTTACATTATTTTCCATTACATTTATTTTATTTTTAGTGGGGCCATGGTGTTCCCATATGTGGAGGTCAGAAGACAACTTGAACCAGTTAGTCCCAGGGATCAAACCCAGATTGTGAAAGGTATCAAGCCTCTTTACCCACTGAGCCACCCCACTTAGCCTCTGGATTGCCTTTAATGGTATCACACAAAGTATATGAACCTCACTGACCCTAATAATGTACAAAGTCAGAACACTATGCTAGTTAAAAACATTTGGCTTCTCATTTTACATATATTTTCCATGCATAATTAGCACAGAATTAACAGTCAAGGAGACAGAGTCCCTTACAAATATGCATTATGATGTGGAAGGCCTATAAGAAAACAAAATTTAAAAACCTTCTACCTAATAAAACTTCCTATTTTATGGGTATCATGGAAACAGGACTTACCCTAATCCTAGAAAATTCCAGAAGACCTCAAAACAGAAGTGATTTCTATTCTGTGTCCCTCTCAAAACTTCAAAACTGTCTAATAGTATTTCAAAGTGTCCTCTTAGGCAGCAGGATATAGAAAGAGAGAAAGCTATCTGAGAATGACAGAACTATGTACCAGAAAGAGAAGTGTGAGCATGTGTGTGTCCAGAGTTACCACCCTTCCAGGCTTCAAAGGAAAAAAAAAACAACGAAAGAAATCAAAAAGTGGTTTGGTAAGTTAGAATCTTAATTAAAATAAAAAAAACTCTATTTAAAAGATCATTTTAATCATGTGTATAAATTTTGTAGAAAAGTAAACACATAGTGGACAAAATATTTAACTAAAAAAATCTTTACACTATAACATATGAAACATGTCATAGGAACTGATAAAACTAGTAGTAATATAGGAATTTGCATATGATAACCAGCAAGTTGTTTCTGAAATTTACCTTGAGCTTATTTTATTTTGTTTTATTTTACAAAATTGAAAAGCGTAAGGAATTGCATTCACATTAAATCAATAATGAGAGAGTTGAGGCAGTAGCTGCCATGCCTAATGTTGGCTTTTATGAGAGATGAAATTACAAAGGCATTGATTTCCCCAGTTTATTTCAACTTTATGTCTGTCAATTGTATTCAATTTACCAAACATTACTCGGTGTCCATGTGGTAGATATTTCATTATGAGAATAATGTTGCCAACTATATCTTATTCTAAACATTTGCTGCTGTATTTGGCAGGCAGGCGTGATATAAATGCTCATACACTAAGGTTTCATGCTGAAAACTTGGGGGAAAGATAGTGAGATGTGAATAGATGGTATTCAGGATAACATTGTTTTGGGTCTTTTTTTTTTGAAGAATTTATCTGTACTTATTAGTCAATAAGAACGTTTCAATTCACAGTTTAAAAATTATAGAATTGGTACAAAACAGTATTATAGGCAGTCGCAGGTTCTCTTCCATACACTTTCCCTTTCTGTGATTCTCTTATGTAAATTATTATTATAAATATAAAATTACAAAGACACTAGTTTTCCCAGTTTATTTCATCTATACATCTGTCTGTTCTATTCAATTTACCAAACCTTACTGTGTGTCCATGTGGTAGGTATCTTATACTAAGTACCTACAATTAAATAGAACTTCAGAAATTTAATGAGATTACTAATTTTTTTCACAAATGAAGTTCTCTATGACATTGGTTATTGTTGCTACTGAAATTTTAAATGTGCCATGAAGTGGTCATAACGGTTTATTCTCTCATTTTTTTATCCCAACAATATTCTTTATTACATAACAAAAGCCCATGATTTTAACAATGTTTTAAAGTCCTTACTTAACCCCTGCTATGATATAACTATCCTCCTTTTACATACAGTAAGTTTCAGTTTTCTTTTTCTCTGACAATGACAATGACATTCCTTTTCTTTGAGGAAATAGCCACAGGCCCAGAATTTGATTTGAAATTTTAAACTGTGATAAGAGAGATACTTGAAGCAACTAAGACATTTAATGTTAGAAAAAGGTTTACGGAGTGGAAATGTAGCTCAGAGATAGGACAAAAGAGTGTCATATATAAGGGCTGGGGTTCAATCTCATAAGAAAGAGAGAGATAAAGGAGCAAGGAAAAAATAATAATAACACACCTGTGGTGGTTTGAATAAGAATACCCCTCATAGGCACATGTATTTGAGTACTTGGTCCCCAGTTGTTGAAGCTGTTTTGAGAAGGATCCGTGTGTATGTCCTTGTTGGAGTAGGTTTGGTCTTTTAGAAGAAGCATGTCACTCAAGTTGGGCTTTGAGATTTCAAAGCAGTAAACACATCCAGAGTTACTGTTTTCTGCTTATGGATCTGGATATAAGCTCTCAGCTACTGCTTCTGTGCCATGCTGACTGCCAGCTGCCATGTTCCCTGCCATGAAGATCATGTATGCACTCTAACCGTCCGGAGATATGAATCCCAAATTAAACTCTGTCATATCTTTCCTTAGCCACGGTGTTTCAACAAAGGAACAGAAAAGTAATTAAGAAAGAAGTGGGTGATCGCTGTGACAGGCCTGTCCACAATGTGAATTGGAGGCACGTGGAAGGCTTTGTGACTTTGGACTAGAGAAACAGTTAAATGCTGTAAGTGGGGTTTAATGGGCCATTTAAGTAAGAACTTGGAAGACAGTAGTGCTGAGCAAAGTGGACTATGGAGACCCAAATCAAGAGGGTGTAGAGGTTAATAATATTAGCAGCTAGGCTAGAGAACATTCTTGTAACATTTTGGCAAAGAGAGTAGATGTTTTTGCACTAGTTCTAAGAACCTGCTTGAGGCAAATCAAAGAGTTTTGGAATGCTCTCAGTGGCAGAGGAGATGTCAAGAGAGCCTAATATTGAGTCTGTTGTATGATTATTAGCGATCACTTTGTGCAGGTCTCAAAGAAAAAGAGCAAGCATGACAAAAAGAAATTTTAAAAAAATGCAATTTTGTGAGAAAAAAAAGAGCACTAAGAAATGAAGTCAATGATTTTGCAGGAAATGAAAATATAGGCCCCAAATGAGGTGGAATAAAGGGAGTGGTGCCCTCAGAACAATAACCTACCCAGTCAATCCACATCTTGTGAGGAGAAGAAGAGATCCAAAGTTATCTATTCCTAAAGAACAATGAAAAAGACAAAGGTTGTGAAACTTTTCATTAAAGGAGTAGACCAAATAATCAGGCAGGCACAATTGGTAGCATCAACAATTTAGTTCTGTTTCAAGAGTGATGAAGGATACTGAACTAAAGGCATTGTGGATACTTCCTCCTCTGTTAAGGAAAGCTACTGAGGCGAAGCCTGTGAACAATGACTTCTTCATGAAAGACCTGAGGTATCATTGAGTAAAGTGTGACATGAACGGCTGGAGTCCCCAGAATGTTAGCGGTGATAGTCTGTGGCATATCTTCCAGGGAGCTATGTACAGGGAGTGAAACCAGCCCAACAAAGAGAAGAGTATGTCATAATCATCAAACCTACAAGGTACAAGGACAAAGCCACCTGAGGCTTTTGACATCAGACATGGAGTTACAAGATTTGAAATTTTCTCTTCTTGTCTCGGTCTTGTTTTGTTCTCATATTTCTTCACTATACCTCTTTCCTCTATTTTTGAATTATAATGTATGTTCTGTGTCATTGTACTTTGGAAGATCCTAATTTTGCTTTTTATTTTACATGGGTTAAAACTGAGAGATTGCCTTGATTCTCAGAAAAAGCCTTAACTTTCAAACTACATTGAGACAGAAAGATTATTGGGGGTGGGGGCCATGGCTTTTGAGGTTGAAATCAAATTTATTTTGCATCATGGTAAGGCCAGGAACCTGTGGAGAATAGGGAGTGAGTGATATGTGGTAGTTTGAGTGAGAATGCCTCCCACAGGCACACATGTTTGAATACTGGGTCCCAGGTTAGTGGAATTGTTTGAGAAGCATTTTGGAGGACTGTGCTTGTTGAGTAAGAAATGTCACTGGAAGTGAACTTTGTGGTGTTAAACGTCCACACCATTCTCAGTGTCTCCCTCAGGATGGCAGCTCTCAGCTTTGGCTTCAGCATTCTGACACTTTCTCCATCATAATATTCATGGAACCATCTAGAACCATAAAGACCATATTAACCAAGTTAGTCCTTCTAAGTTGCCTTGGTCATGGGGTTTTGTTGGAGTAATAAAAAAGTTAATAAGGCAAAAGGTTAGTAGGTAAAAGGACAGCAATCATGAATTTAAAAATATTTAAAAGACCAATGAAAACTCAAGGTATCCTGAGAGAACTCCACACTATAGAAGATATCCCTGCATTTCTATATACGTTCGACTCTATTCACAATCCTGGAGAAACATATGCCTAGCTTAGATGTCCAACAACTGATGAGTTCATAATTTAAATGTGGAACACATACACAACAAAATTTTATTCAAGGTGAAAAAAAAGAATTTAAGAAATTTGAAGAAAAATGGGTGGATTCTGAATACTTTTCTTGCAAAATACTATGTTGAGTGAAGTAACTCAGGCTCAGAGACACAAACTCATCATATTCTCTGTTATTTGAATATTCAAGCTATGCATCTTTTAAAAATGTGTACTTTACACTGAATGCTGGTAAAGGTCAGACAGATAAAAAGGGGTGGTTAGATGGAGGGAGATAAATTGTAGAACACAGTGGTCTGGGAATGGAAGAAGAGTGGAAGAAGAGACAGTCAAAGGTGGAGAAAAGGTGGCAAGAAATAACCAAACCTAGGGATATATGAAATGTGTATGAAAAACTTTTAAAGATTTATATTTATTATTTTTCATGTATGTGTGTGTGTGTGTGTGTGTGTGTGTGTGTGTGTATACAGATGATCATGTGAATACAGGTTCCTACAAGAGGTGTCATAATCCACTAGAGTTAGAGTTATAAGTGGTTTTGAACTGATTAAGTCCTTGTAGGAAATGTGGGAATGAATCCAATGGAAGAAAAAGTGGGAGGGAAAAGGAAAGGGCATGCTCTCCTGTGCCTGCTAGAACACTTTTGTCCTAGCCCTGCACAGCCATTTGAAATGTCTCCCTGCACAACAAAGGACCCAAGACCTCCCCTAGAGCTTCATGGTGAAGCCAATTAAATTTAGCTCCTGTAATGCCCCATTTGGCCTTTGATGTAACTGCACCCTTATTTGCTGAAACATCGCATCTAAGTTATTGTACTTAAGAGTACCTGTTAGATCTGCACCTCTGTGCTGGTCTCCAGAGTCTGAACTCTGGGGCATCTTTGTGGGCTCCATCTCTGCTTTTCACCACTTTTTTTTTTTCTTCAGGTTCCAGTTCCAACATGTCCTAAGATCCAAACTAGGTAGGGTTCTTTGCAACAGGAGCACATTCTCTTAACTGCTGAACCCCTCAAACCCCTGAAATCTACTATTTAATATGCAAATTTGAAAATAAAATCTAAAAAAGAGAATAATGCTCCTCCAAGAAGCTGCTGCTTATTAAGTGAAAATTGCAGTATGAGGTTTGGGATATTTTTCTAGGATTTCTTTTTTCTTTCATTTTTTCTTTTCTTTATATCTTTTTTTTTTACATTTCATTTTTTATTAGATGTTTTCTTCATTTACATTTCAAATGTTATCCCGAAACTCTCCTAAACCCCCCCTGCCCTGTTCCCCAACCCACCCACTCCAGTTTCCTGGCCCTAAACAATATAGGCTATTGCTATTTGGTTTTTCATAGTAATTTAGAAATTCGTAGGTTCATTTAGAAATTCATAGTAAGGCTCTATTGCTGAAGACAACACAGTTTCTTCACAGGATATAAATAAACCAAGCTGGAAATGATCTGGAAGTATACTCTACATTGGATAACATTATTAGTGATAGAAGTTTCAGGGGGGTAAAAAAAAATGTCCTAAACATTCTTATCCAGTTTTAAGTCCTGTGAGCTACAATAACGAATCAGTCAAATTGTGTCCTCTAGTGTGTTAATGGTATGACTGTTTTGGGTAACTGTCTTAGATAATTTTCTATTGGTGTCAAGAGACAAAGACAACTTGTAAAAGCTTATTTGGGGCTTCAGGTTCACAAGGATTAGGGTTTGTGATCATCTTGGTGAAGAGCATGGTAGAAGTCAGGCAGGCAAGGTACTACAGCTTACATTTTGATCCACAGGTTGGAGGCAGAGAAGGGAAGGAAGAGGGAGGGGAGGGGAAGTAGGAGAGGGAGAGGGAGATAACTCAGAAGAGCTTTGAAATCTTCAAACCATGTCCCTTGTGACATACTTCTTCCAACAAATCCAACCTTTCATTTCTTCCCCAACTCTTCCACTGGCTCAGGACCTAAGCATCAAATATATGAACCCATGAGCCATTTTCTTCCAAATCAACACAATAGTCAAAGACTTTTGGATTGGGGTTCAGACAATCTCTTAGAATAGAACCCATGCTTATCTCCAAAAACTTGTCCAAGAACTCATTACTAGAAAAGTCATGGATCCCAAGAAAGAACGTACTACTGTTGTTTTTGCTCAGTGCTCAGGATGTCAAGCTGCTATTCACATTCTCATGTATAGATTCATAGATTAGTGTTGCTTATAGCCATCATCAGGAAAGTCTATTACTTCACCAAGCCATGAAGGGTTAATGAAGAAACTCATAACTGGCCAAAGTGCTAAGAATACATGATAGTAGCATGATCCACTTTAAGTGGAACAGGTATATTGTCCTGTAAAAATCTCAGAAAACAATTCAGAGGCTGAAGAGGAGATGAAATTCAAAAGTAGGTAGAGGGGTAGACGGATATGTAGCAAAAATATTTCTTCACTAAATGACATCTTCACTACATGACATCAATGGTATAGTCGTGAACATATAGTAGCTGCCATTATCTGCACAGGTCTTATAAAAGATTGGGCTTGTAGATATTTCCTCACCTGTGGAAGAGCTGCAGGAGACTCCACTCCTGCCTGAGGGTCTATTGGTAGTTAATGGTTGTCCTCTTAGGGAATGTCATTTACTAGCCTCTGGTTAATTGTTCCACCCACACTTCCTCATGAAACTCAAATTAAACTCAATGTGTCACACAGAAATAGAAGACATGAAAATGGAAAGGGACCTGGTTGAGAAGAGTGTTCTAGAGGAACAAGATGAGTGAAGCTAAAATGACAGAAAACCATTATATAAATGAATGTGTTAGTCACAGTTCTCTAGAGTCATAGAATATATGGAATGTCTCTATATATTAAGGGAATTTATTGTGAAGGCATACAGTCTGTAGTCCAACTAACCCAACAATGGGCAGATCTCAATGGGAAGCCCAAGAATGTAGTAGTTACTCAGTCCCAGGAGGCTATCTGTTTCAGCTGTTCTTTTGCAGAAGTAGGATCCAACAGATGTGCTGGCAAGTAAGTGCAAGCAGTCAAAGAAGAGTGAATCTTCCTTCTTCCAATGTCTTTATGTGAACCTCCAGCAGAAGGTGTGGCCCAGATTAAAGGTATGTACCACCATGCTTGAATCTTGGACTTGCTTTGTCCCAGGCTGACCATAAAGAGATCTCCTTGCCTCAGTCTCCTGGGATTAAAGGCACATACTATCTTAGCTGGGCCTAGGCTTTCCAGGGCCATTGTGCCTCAAGATCTCCATGCCAAGATCCAGGTCAGAAAATTGTGTCTTCCAGCCTCAAAATCTGAAACACACCTGAGCCCTCCAATTCTGCATTGTAGTTTATTTCAGATATAGTCAAGTTGACAACCAGGAATATCTAGCTATCATGGTAAATAAAACTGTCAAAACATTAAAAAAAAAAGTTAAGAAAAAAAAAGTTAGTCCAGATTCTGTTCTTTCAGCATTGTTGTAAGATGATTCTTCAAAATTTGCTTTCATTGGGTATATTCTTAGGGTTAGTTTTAGATTCTTAGGGATAAAGTATCTAATTAGTCAGTCAATATAAATGTAATAATTATATATTTTACAAGGGAGATGAAAAATGTTTAAAAATGGAAATTTTGATACTCCCTAAATAGAAATAACTATACAAGAAAACATGAAGTTAAGCATTTTGCAAACCAACTTCAGAAAATTACAAAAAGGTAGACTATAGAATAAGTGAAAATAATCAAGCAAAGCTATTTAAGCCCTGAAAAAAATTAAAAGTAATAACATTGACTTGTGATAGGGGTACACACTATACTTAAAATCCTTTTGCCTATCAGATTTATAAAAGTGGATTGAAGGATGATTACAATGAATGTGGTGAATTTTAAATTAACAATGTTGACATTCTGGTTAAAGGAGGAAAAGTGAAAGCAAGACAGTAGAAACAGACACAGCAGTTCAGTTATTATTAGTCCACGTGGAACTGCATGAGAATTAAAGACCACACTGCAATTTTAAAATTTAATGTTAAAAAGCAAACTGATATGACCAGGCTTTGGGGCTTGTAAGGCTTGTCTTCTGTAGATGTGGAGAGAAATAAGGAGGTACATCCTAATAGGCACAGGAACTCAGTATGTCAGTATGGGTTCATGATTCTTTCCTTACAGCTTGGAGTATAAATACTCTGGAACTTTAGAAAAGCTAAACAAAATATGCAATATACATTAGTCCTTATTGCATCAAATGTGCTCAGTTTGTACTTTTAAAAAACAGTTCATTATGCTCAACACAGAAGGAAACTCTCTTCTGTTTTCTTAAGAATGATTCTTTTGTTAGAAAAGCCCATAAAACTCTTTGTATGTACAGTGGGGCTTGCACCTCTTCCATAGACTTTCCACTGTGACACTCTATGAACACGCTTACTCAAGACAGGTAAGCTCCAGATAACATAAAACATGTTCTCAAGAGGTAAGTGCTGCATATTGAAGTTAAAAAAAATAAAATATACAATCTTTATAATGAGCTGCAAAGTAATTTGTGAATGCTTTCAGTGGACAAATTTAAACATTTTATAACATTTATTTCTGGTGTGCTTTTGGAAAACTAAATTCTTTATAGCTCCAAGGACCCAGGACTATTCAAGGACTATGTACCCAGACACTGGACCAGATGACCTCCCCAGAAAGATATAAATTTGCATTTCAACACGAGTAAAATACAATTATTATGTTAATTGACTTAGCCATGTAAAAATAACCCTGGAACTATGCTCCAAAAATAGCACTTTCTTTCATTTCAAATTAGGCTTTGTCTTTTCTTAATGTGTTTAATAGTGGGCCAACACAAAATGAACTTCATTTTTTTCTGCCCTTTTTATTTTGTTTTTGTTTGCTTATTTACTTGCTTGGGTATTTTTTCTTACTATTCTGTTAAGTTTGTTTTATTTCTGTAGAGGTTTTTGTATGATATAATGTGAGGTTTGATTTACTGGAGTATAAAAGAGACCCTGGGAACTGTTGGATGTAATCTTCGAAATACTACTGTATAATATTTTAATGCTTTGATATCTAGTAAAATATGATGGATATTAATATTAATATTAATGTTAATATTAATATGTATCCTCTTTGTATTTAAGTACATTGTAAACAAAGAATTCCTACAGAAAAGACAACTATAGATAAGTCATTTAAAAAATGCTGCAGTTAGATGAAGGGTAAAGTAAGGCGATGAAGACAAACCACTGGATATGACTTTTAAAATTCTGAATAGAAAGAAGGGCTGTGACTGTAGCTCATGGAGTAGTACTTGCCTAGCCTGTCTGAGACCTTATGTTTAATCATCATTACTGCCCAAAAAATAAATAAATAAATTCTGGAAATAAATACAATTTCTCAACTGACATTTTCCTCTAAAAAAAAAAAAAAAGCATCATCTACTATACTGGCTAGTTTTGTGTCAACTTGACACTGGCTGGAGTTTTCACAGAGAGAGGAGCTTCAGTTGGGGAAATGCCTCCACAAGATCCAGCTGTAAGGCATTTTCTCAATTAATGATCGGGGGGGGGGGGTTCCCTTGTGGGTGGTGCCATCTCTGGGCTGGTAGTCTTGGTTCTAGAAGAGAGCAGGCTGAGCAAGCCAGGGGAAGCAAGCCAGCAAAGAACATCCTTCCATGTCCTCTGCATCAGCTCCTGCTTCCTGACCTGCTTGAGTTCCAGTCCTGACTTCCTTGGTGATGAACAACGGTATGGAAATGTAAGCCAAATAAAGCCTTTCCTCCCCAACTTGCTTCTTGGTCATGTTGTTTGTGCAGGAATAGAAACCCTGACTAAGACATCTACCCAGTTACTGTTCTTAATCAACTGCCTTGTTCTATGAGAAACTAGTTTCCTTCATGTCTTCTGTTTAAATTATGCATTTATTTAAATTATAGTTTTCAACAGCTATAGGTGATGGTGGAGGCTTCTGAGCCCAGTACCCCTGAAGCAGAAGCACAGATGAGGAAAGACACTAACACAAATAGTTTGCCAATCACGAGACTCCCAATCATGTGTTTTCAAGTTAAGAAATTCTATTCAACTCCCCTTTTAGTATGGGATTTAGTCTGGCTTGAACCTGTGCAGGGCTTTGCAAGTTGCCACACTCTAAATAATTTCATATGTACATCAGCTCTGTCTTTTGTGGAAGACACCATACCCTTCCAGTCATTTGCCACCTCTGACTTTAAAAGACAGAAAGAAAGAAAGAAAGAAAGAAAGAAAGAAAGAAAGAAAGAAAGAAAGAAAGAAAGAAAGAAAGAAAACAAAAATCTCCTTTTCTCTTTTCCATAGATTCCTGAGCCTTGAGGGGAGTGGTTTGATGAATATATCCCGTTTGAGGCTGAGTGCTCCAAAGTCTCTCATTTTCTGAAAATTATCCAGTGGAGTCTCACTCCTAACCAAGAAGCTATCATAAGTTGATACATTCTGGGAAAAGAAAAATCTGTTCTCTCCAACTGAGTATCACTGGGTATATCAACTACATTCCGGGACAGATTCTTTGCCAAGAAATAGTGGCCCAACACCAAATGAACTTCATATTTTTCTGCCCTTTTTATTTTGTTTTTGTTTGCTTATTTCCTTGCTTGGGTATTTTTTTCTTACTATTCTGTTAAGTTCGTTTTGTTTCTGTAGAGGTTTTTGTATGATTAATAGAGGCTAGGGAGTGGCATTAGTAGGGAGGAGATTAGGGAGGGAATCAGAATATATTGTAGGAAAATCTTTTAAGTAAAACACTTTTATTTCATTTATAGATTTTTTTCTATAAGTAGAAATTAAAATATTCAGTGCAAGAACTGCTCTAACCTGTATTTGGCCTCTTTCTAAAATACTTAAATTGAATAATGAGCTCAAATTCAGCAAAGTTAAGTGTTCTGCACGTGCTTGATTTCTCAGACTCAACTTTTCAAAGACAATTTTCCTACAAAATGCACTGTAGTGCATACTCATCTCCTTTACCAACGCATTCAGCATCCAAGTGCACAAATTTCTGTCAAGAATAGCTGACTAAAGTTGGCCCATACTTTACCTTTGAATATTAGTCTAACTTGGGTGACATGAACTTCATTTACTTTTGTTTGACTTGGGAATTGCTCTTTGAGGTTCCTTGGCACATCAAATTTTCCACTGAAAGTATCGAGGGTGGGGGAGTCGGGAAATTAATCAGCTCAAATGAAGAGTATTGCTAAAAGACCTCACTAATGAATTTACATAATACAAAATGGTAATTTTTAATATCTCAGAGTATATGCAGCCTGCCTCTTAGAACCAGGAGGAATTCTGAAATCTAATTCATTCTTCACCTTTGAGCTTCCATGGGAAACATCAGTTGTGAGACTGTTAATCCACTCAGTAAGGGAAATGGTTCAGAACCTATTCATTGTTTTATCCAGTAGGAAGACTAGTTCCCTAGAGTTTTCTATATCTTAATTCATGGTTTCTGTCAGTACACTATGTTATATGACAAAAGGCAAAGTACATTTAAATCCCAAGACAGTTAACAAAGATTGCCCTAATGTAGGAACCCAGAAAATTTCCTAACAGAAATAAATGTTCTAGCTATTCTTTGCTCTTTCTGTAATAAAACACCATGACCTAATAATAGAGGTTACATTCACCTCAAAATATTTCACTATCCCGAAAAAATTTGCATGAACAGTCGATCAATGGGCAGTTTAGTTGACTAATTTTATTTTATTTTTTAAAAAAAATACCAACATTGTACTTGAATAAATATTACAGTAGCTGTTTTAAACATTCTCCCCAGAATAAGAGTGTTAAGTACATGCCTAATTATTTGCTAAGTGAAGAATATTTAACAAAGCTTATAATAAGTAACACAAGAGGAAACTGAAGTGAGAGACATGTACCAATGCTGGATAAACGTATTCACATTAATTAATGAAGTCACAGTATTCCATAGGCAATCACAGGTGTTTTTATTTCTGTGAAAGCTTTTGCCAGTTAATTATCACTGACACGAATAACACGAGTTGAGACTCTGACTCAGACACAATATAGCATGAGATGATAAATTGCATGGACATGAGGAGATTGCATTTGTAAAAGGTTGCTAGAATTAAGAAAAAGCAATGTGTCAAGATGTGTCGTTATATGATATTTCAGAAAAATACCTTTGTCTCTAGCAGATGGCTCTCTTGATTGATGGATTTTTTTGAAATGATTCATATTTTCTAATTCTTCAACAAACAAGCAAACAAACAACAATAATAAAAATCATCTTGGGATTTCCCCCCCCCCAGAAATCTTTTTATTTCAACTTTCCATCATCTCTAGTTCAAAACTGCTTCACACTGTGCGTAGTACCTCTAAAGCAGAAGAAGAAGTTTATTTGAGTCATCATTTTAGGCTGCACTAAGCTATACAAGTCATCTCTTACTACACTTCCAATACCTAACACAGGAAGTACAGAATACATCTTGGACTACTAAACGATATCAGTCTGCAAATATTGTCCAATGCAGCTGACTTGATATCAGTACCCATCCCCTTGAAAAGCTAAAACAAACACAAAAAAGAGTTTTTCCTTCATTTTAGAGAAAGAAATCTATCTTAAACCAGCATATTTCTTTCTCATTTTCTTCCTCATTTTCTACTGGATATTTTACTTATTTACATTTCAAATGTTATCCCCTTCCCCAGTTTCCCATCCGGAACCCCCCTATCCCCTCCCCCTCCCCCCGGCTTCTATGAGGGTGCTCCCCCACTCCCCCATGAACTCCCACCTCCCGCCCAGGCATTCTCCTACACTGGGGCATCGAGCCTTCATAGAACCAAGGGCCTCTCCTCCCATTGATGTCAGACAAGGCCATCCTTTTCTACATATGCAACTGGCATGGGTCACTCATGTGTACTTTTTGGTTAGTGGTTTAATTCCTGGAAGTTCTTGAGGGTGGGGTGGGGGAGGTTAGTTGATATTGTTGTTCTTCCTATGGGTTTGCAAGCCCCTTCAGCTTCTTGGGTCCTTTCTCTAACTCCTCCATTGGGAACCTTGTACTCTGTCCAATGATTGGCTGTGAGCATCCACCTCTATTTGTCAGGCTCTGGCAGAGACTCTCAGGAGATAGCTATATCAGGTTCCTGTAAGCAAGCACTTCTTGGCATCTGCTATAGTACCTGCGTTTGCTGTCTGTGTATGGGTTGGATCCCCAGGTGAGTCAGTCTCTGGATGGCCTTTCCTTAAGTCTCTGCACAACACTTGTCTCCATATTTCCTCCCATGAATATTTTATTTCCCCTTCGAAAAAGGACTGAAGCGTCCACACTTTGGTCTTCCTTCTGATTGAGCTTCATGTGGTCTGTGAATTGTATCTTGGGTATTCTGAGCTTTTGGGCTAATATCCACTTATCAGTGAGTGCATGCCATGTGTGTTCTTTTGTGACTGGAACCTTTTTTTTTCCATAAATTTTCATATGGAACAAAAATGGGGACATACAAACTTTAAAAGAACATACTTTAAGAATAAAATTTTTACAGAGTGAATACAGAAAGAATTGAACAGGGAAGCGGGGAGGACTTAATAGATAGTCCATGACATATTTTAGATAGAAATTGGATGTTTG
>NC_034597.1:77955063-77959800 GCF_900095145.1 Mus pahari | reverse complement strand
GAGAGAGAGAGAGAGAGAGAGAGAGAGAGAGAGAGAGAGAGAGAGAGAGAGAAAGCTTTCTTTCACACTACCACAATCAACATCATCACTCTCATCACCATAGTGCTGCAATCCTCACCAAAACCAGGCACAGTAACTAGAATGTCTGTTCATAAAACATGGATATTTTCGTCTAAGACAGAATACTTGCAGAAATGAAAGCCTGGTAAGCAGAGAAATTTTATTGTCTACTCCCATGCCAACTGACACCTTCTCTAATTCTTCCCCATCCTCTCTCCTTCTCCTTATGCAATAATCTCAGAACCTAGTATCATATCTGACACAGAAAATAAACACAAGAGAAATATCTGTGGAGAAAATGAGTAAACAAATAATTGGGAAATAGTTCTAACATATAAATTGGAGTGTTTGTGTATGTTAGGATTCTGTGTCTTGACCTTTGAAGTTAATGTCACAGTAGCTGGGAGCCGAATCTAAGGTGCTATTATGAGGAAGATCTGAAATGAGAAAAAATATGTGCTGTCATCTTATGTATGTTTATTATTTGAGTAGAGAGCAAGACATAGCCCAGAGGATACAAGTGAGGAACAGAACAGAAGACTCACTTGTAGCTCCAGATGTAAAAGTGGCTTTTATTTCCATGTTTGTAAACTATTTCAGTTACCAATAGAAGATGTGTCTGAAAAAATATTCATATAAAATAAAAAAGAAGCAAATATAATTTTAAAACAATGTAAAGGTGAGTTTTAGCAATAAACCTGAAGTAAACTAAAATGCAATTACTATCAAAGAAGCTGACAACTATGTGAAGCTCACTACTTACCCGATTTATTTGACATAACTGAAGATAAAAGTTTTGCTCAACTTGATGAAGTCAAAAGCATTGGGCCATTGAAATGGCTCAGTAGATTAAGGACAGCGCTTATGTAACCAAGTGACTCTAGTTCAATATCTTGCACAGATGTAATAGAAATCTCATGGCCATGTGTTTTGTACCTTCAGAAGTAAGCATTAAATGTTTATTGACTGAATAAAGAGGTAGTGAGTATTATTTCAGGTGTTCATTGCTTTTAGTGAATATGCAAAACGACTATATCAAGATATGAAATCAATTAACAGTTCAAGAAACTTTCACCTACCCCACAGAGAGTTACTTTTAAATTATGCAAGTGAAATTACTCATTGGAGATGAGAGTTTAGTTAAGGACATTGCAATAAAACTGCAATTTAATGGGATAAAGTCTCAATAGGAGACAAAACAAACCAAGAGAATTGATTCTAGCATTTGGTTTACAATATTTTGTGTGCAGCTGGCTTCAATTTCAAGATTATTAATAATCTCAAGGCTGAGTACATTTCAGTGGGTGTCCACATGTATTGTCACAGTAGAACAGACAGGAAATGCAGACTGAAAGGTTTGAGGACATGAGAGGACAGAAGCATCATCTGTGCCTTATTTCCCAGACTTTTCCTTTCTTTTCTCTGCCTCCTGCTCTCTAATTATATCCAAATGGTCCCCTCATTTGTTTTCTTGGCCATTCCATCGGAGGCAGGCTGCCAGAAATACATGCCATCTTCATCCTGGCTTCTCCCTTCTTATCTACACTGCTGACCTATTGAGATTTGTAAAACTATGGGATTTGTCAATTATCTCTCACACCTGTCATACTACAGGTTAATATAGTGACAAAAGTGTAAGTGGACAGAAAAATCAAATGTGGATAGATCCTTATATATTTTGTAAAAAAAAAAAAAGTAAGTAAAGATATTTTCTTCCACTATAACTGCCTTAGACATTATACAGATTCATCATTTCAAAGACCTCAAGCTGCTACAAAACTGATGTAAGAACAGGTAACCGAAACTCAAATTATGTTTTTCTGGAGGGGTTATCTGTCAGTGTTTTTACATTTAAAAGAGTACACAATCACCTACTTTTGCATTTTCACTTTCAAAGTAACAGGGACTAATAATTAAAATATAACAAAAGCTGGCTTGTCTGTGTAAGCTTACTGCCTAATGCCGAGTAACGGGAAGAGCATATTAGGTTCCTATAAATGCATAATCCATTGAGTAAATTAGTATGTGCACCCAAAGTATAATACAGAAAAATATTCTCTGATTTTGCAAAAAATAATGTGTCCAAACCACAAGCAACATAATGATAATGACCCAAGCTATGTATCACTTTTGTAATACTAAGTTATTTTTCTCACCTAATTTATTATATCTCTAAGAAATAGATTAGCATCAATTTAGAACAAAGAGTCCTTTTTCTGGAGTATATGCAACAGCAACATGATTGGAAAACAGGAATAGCACCAAATAAAAAACTAAAGTGCATACAGTCAAATTTTTTTATTATTATGAAGAATGTATCCTAAAATGTATGCAGGTATTGGAATCCAGTAATGTGAGTTGCACTTAACCTAGGACCATTAAGGTCTGTCTTAGTTCCTTTGCAGTAAGCATCATTCTGTGGATCACACTAACCATGAGTAAAAACAGACAAAAGGAGAAACAAACAGGAAGAAGGAAAGGTGAGAGGGAAATAAGGAGATAAGAATTAAAACAGAACTTGTGACATCTTTTTTTTTTTTTTGCCTTATTTTCTTTTTTTAATTTAATTTAATTTTATTTTTAATTTATTTTTTGCATTCCATATTCCATTCTCCCCTCCCCTCATCCACCCTCCAACTGCTTCAGATCCCATACCTCCTCTCAAACCCACCCTGTCTCCAAGTGGATGTCCCCACAGGGATGTCCCCACTCCCCTACCCCACCTGACCTCTAAACTCCCTGGGGCCTCCAGTCTCTTGAAGGTTGGGTGCATCATCTCTGAAAGAACACAGACCAGACGTCCTCTACTGTGTGTTAGGGACCTCATATTAGCTGGTGTACTTGTGATATCTTTGAACCATCAGCTCCATCTGTGCGTAGAGCTGGCTTCCCAGGCATGTTCCACTTCACCACAGGAGCAATGAACACATCCTGCTGTCTTAGTCCTCCAAAGTATTTCATTTTCTCCCAAGAATTTAAAATGCTTTCCCCTTCTTAGGAGTCTTAAGTAGTGTTTCATTAAACCTAGTTGTGGATTCCCACACACCCATGACAACCTGAAGGTTGTGCTTGGTTACTGTCCCTGTTAGCATCAGTCTTTCTATCTGAAGCATGTCTCTATTCTTTGAAGCATTTGTTGGGTTGTCACTCTTTCTGGGAAGCTTCTTCCTTGGAAACCCATTTCTTCTCCTTGGGCATTATGATATATTTCAACACTGAAGCAGTTAGTGGAAAATTGTTCAAACTTTTTCAACTTGAAAATTATTCAGACTGTTCTTAGGCATAATTTTCTTATCAAAAATGCATTCATCATGGAAAAAACATTATATAAGCAAAGAAAATAAAATAATTGTTTCTTCTTATGTGTTCAGAGACACATCAGAGCTCAGTATTTGGCCTTTTAAACTAATGAAAGGACTGTTGAAGAACAGATGAAATTTTATCTCTGCAGTGCTTTTTATATGAGCTGATTTCTATGACTTAACACATTGTTTTTAATGATTTGTTTATTCTCTCTATCTTTACTTGGACATTCACAAACTCTCCCTCTAGCTTTTTGTGATACCCATATATTTCTGAAATAAAACAATTGGGATTTTATTCCCAGTATAGTTTATAAAAATATTCTATCTCAAGTAAAAAACTATGTTTTATGTAGGCATGGAATAAATATACACTTAACCATGTGAATTGAGCTTATGTTGTTATATATAAAAGCAGAGGCTGGAGAGGTGGTTTAGCTATTAAGAGCATATAGCTACTCTTGTTAAAGACTGAAACTCAGTTCCCAGCACCAGTTCAAGTAGCTCACAACCACTGGTTAACTCCAGCTTCCAGTGGAAATATTATTTCTGTTGTCACAAAGAACTACCATCCCCTCCCAGAGACACACACTTACACATAAAAATAAAAAGAATATTGCCACTGGAGTAGGAGCCTGAATTAGAAGCCATTCATTCTCCATCAATATTTTGTTCCTAAGGCTATAATTTTGTAATTTCGACTACATATGTTTCAGAATCAAGCGAATGTTTCAGAAATATTATTAACACAAAAGACTAAAGTGAATTGAAATACAGTGAGATCATTCCTGCACCCCAAGTGCCTGACTGATGTTGTTACTGTGAACCAGACAAAGGGAGTTCTAGTAGAGTGGCAGAAGTGCAGCAAATACGGAAATTGAAGTGGAAATGAATGAAGTTGGACAAATAATTGAAGGACTTTTGGTGGATGAGGTATAAAGACAAATTTAAATAGAGCAATCAGCAAAGGTTTTCTTCCTGTGTGTCCTCAAAAGGGGGAGAGTGGAGGTGGAGAGATTGAGAGAGGGAGCGAGGGAGGAGAAGAGGGAGAGAGGGAGAGAGGAGGACTAGTATGTGAAAGCAAAGCAACAAGGATGAAGACTTAAAGAAAGTAGTAAAGAATGACTTTACTCCCTTTAAGATTGTTCAGGATTGCTTGATATCCAGGAATTGGGAAGGGACTGTGGCAGTGGGACGCATGAAAAATACCACATAAAGCAGAAGAAACCTAAGAAGGACCCATGTGAAACTGTTGAATGTGATGAGGCTGTGAGGAAATGTGTGACGTCTCCAGAGGGGGAAAAGAGAGAGAGGGAGAGAGAGAGAGAGAGAAAGAGAGAGAGAGAGAGAGAGAGAGAGAGAGAGAGAGAGAGAG
>NC_034597.1:77927965-77954506 GCF_900095145.1 Mus pahari | reverse complement strand
CCCCTTATATTTTATGTTCTGAGAACTCTATGTCAATTTTATGCTCTGATTTTTCTTTTTGTTTTTATTATTTTTAATTTACATTTCAAATGTCTCCTCTTCCAGGCTTCCCCTCCATGAAACCTGACCCCATCCTTGCTTCTAAGTACCCCATCTTTGCCTCTAAGAGGGTGTTCCCCCACCCACCCACCTAATCCCTCCTCACCCTTCTATCACGCCCCTTCTCTAGAGCATCAAGCCTCCAGAGGACCAAGCGCCCCCCCCCACTGATGCCAGATAAGGCAATCCTCTGCTATATATGTTGTAGGAGTAATGGACCCATCCATGTATACACTTTGGTTAGTGGTTTAGTCTCTAGGAGCTCTGAGGGGTTGGGTTAGTTGTACTATTGTTCTTCCTATGAGGTTGCAAACCCCTTCAGCTCCTTCAGTTCTTCCCCTAACACTTCCATTGGGGTACCTGGGCTCAATTTGGCTGTGAGTATCTGCATCTCTTAGGTTCTGGCAGAACCTCTTAGAGAATAGCCATACCAGGCTCTTGTCTGCAAGCACATCTTGGTATCAGCAATAGTGTTGAAGTTTGGTGTCTGCAGATGGGATGGATTCCAAGGAGGAGAGGTCTCTAGATTGGCTTTCCTTCAGTCTAGGCATCATTTGTTGTTCATGCATTCCCATTAGACATTATGTTGTTTTATTAATGGAGACTTGTATGTGGGCTCTCAGTTCTATTTCTTCGATTAAAATACTTAATTTTATGAAAGCACTAGTTGTTTTATTACTAGATTTCTATAATGTATTCTACAAAATATATTAGCTATAATTCCAGCCCAGTTTTTCTTGTTCAGAATTACTTTGCCTATACTTGTTCTTTTGTAGTTCTTTGTGAAATTGAAGATTATTTTTTAAATTACTATGACTAGATAAATTGGACTTTTATGTGGATTGTGTTGAATCTATAGATTGCTTTTGGTAGGACTGCCATTTTCACAACATAGATTTGTGAACCCATTCTCTGGTACCATGATTGCTGCTGTAATTATAATGTTCAAGATGGAAACAGCCTGAATGTTCATCAACTGATGAGTGAGTAATGAAAATGTGCTACATTTAATCAGTGGAATACTACTCAGCTATTAAGAAAATGAAATTAAGTTAAAATAGAGAGAGGGAAGAGAAGCTAACACTAGAGCAGAAACTTCTTAAAATATATGCACATATGAATGAAATATAAATAGAATCACCAAATAATGGGAAAGTCAAAGCCTCAACATGATATCCCTTCCCAACAAGTTAAATCTCAGTGGCAGAAATGGGTTAAATCAACTTGTGTTGTTGGATAAGGAGATCCCAGGTAAAACTCCAGACAATTCAGACTATTGCCAAGGCTATTGGTTGATTTCCAAATACTAATATATATATAGAAAAGAAGACCTACTGCTGAATTAAATACCTATATATCTCAAAAAACACATGCTGCATATTTCTCTAATGTGTAGATTTTTTCTTTGAAGATGTATATACGCATATATATGTATATATGTGATATATATGAAATAGCCATATAAATAATGAAATCAATAAAGGTGCATAGTGTTGTTTGAGAGAAAGATGTGGCCTCTGGCAGGTTGACTATACTCTAGTGCATCTGCACATCTAAAACTATGTATATGCAGCACAAACATAAAACAATGACACAAAATTGAATGGATTGGGAGCTGATATGGGTCTTTGAGTTGTTGGGTGCTGCAAATATGATCAAAATACATTGCATGAAACAGGCAAAGGCTGACTTTAAAAGTGATTGGACTTACAACGTTCTTTGTCTTTTGATACAACCTTGAAGTTGTAATCAGATGGGAACACAGAGTTTTGTGTAAACTAAATCAGAACTATTGTAGCATAGGTACCACATTTTACTTAAGCTATTCTTTATTCTCCTTGTCTTGACAGTTCTATTCTTTGCTTCAACACACAATTAACTGATTTCTTTATGAAGCAGGGAAATATTATCTGTTGAAAAATTAAGTGAAGACAGGGACTTTTAGAAAATTTTGGCTGTGGGGATATTTGAAATAACAGCCTTTAAGCACAGGATAAGAAGGGGTAGGAAGAATGGTGGATCTGGAAGGAGATGGTGTTATAGAACAAATATAATTTTTAAAAGCTATGTAGAAAATTATCAAAATCAATAAAATTATGCACATATTCTATTTAGAGAATGTAGGCAAGTAAGTACTATTTAAGGGTAGGGGGTTGCCAGATAATAGATAAACAGAGACATAAAAGAATGAAGATGCATAATCAAGTGTTTTTGAGGTAGACAAAAAGTAATTTTAGAAAAAAAAATATATATATATGACAAGAAAGCCTTTATAAAGAAATTAAAGGAATATGTACATTATAATATGAGTCTTTTTTTACTAAATTAAATGAGATAAGAAAGTTATGGTAAGAACAAAACAGCTGTTTTTTTTTTGGAAGAGGATCAGTTTTGGCTCATTATATGGGAAAGGAGAATTTTGATGGTGCAGGATGAGCAGAGTGAAGTCAAATGCCAGAAAACTGACTCCATTTCATACAGGAAGATGAGAATTCTAGGATTTTTGGGGATTCTAGGATCCCAGCTAGGGCTTGATCAGGGGCTGTGTCTTCAGACAATGAGTTGGACTCTGACAAGAAGCTTTGAGGCTGACAGTGAGACAACCTATAAGAGAAGGAAAATGCTTCATCCTAGAATCCTACTTATACTTTAAGAGCATGAAACTTTGTGTATTCTACTACTCTTTAATAACTTACTACAGGATGCCACATATGATATTTTCAAAATAAAAAATAATCACACTGGCTTCATGAATAATATTATACATTAATGTTTAAGAAAATTAATTTTAATCCAGCCACAGTTTGTCATTTCTAAATACCAAGACACTGTTTTAAAACAGACGTCTTTTCTGCTATGGCCTTTATACTTGACTCTTCCATATTCTCAAGTTGAGTGGACATTTATACTTATAAACATTGAAAGCTGTCACATTTGCTATCAGATTTGAAAATGGTATCAATCATGTCACACTAAATCACAGTCTATTCTAAAATTCAATGTCATGAGCATCCTGGATCTTAAAGTAGCAGATGTTTCAAGATGTTACAAGGATAATTGCTGTTTCCAGCATCATAACAGAGACAATGCACTCTGTATTCTTAACTCTGAACCATGTGTGATGTAAGAAGATATGGAAATAAGTGGGCTGTAGAGCAGCAAAGCTCTTAACAATGAATCTTGTTTCTTTTAGTTCAGGAAGTGAATTTATAAGCACAGAAGATCATGAAGATTTTAACCTTTCATATAGGACACACATCTGAAACAGTTATGTTTGAACTCTTTATCCTCCACCGACAACTAAATTTCAGACAGTGGGAGTCAGGAATACAGGTTGGGTGTCCTCCTTCATATTTAGACTCACTGATTTGAGCCTGTCTGCATGTCTGTTCCTGACTGCACTTGAGCCTTATACTTTTATCATTAGAAATATCATATCAAAGATTAATTTCATTTCAAAGTTGGTGGTAATCATAAGAATCCACACTAACTTTTAAAATGGCAACATATATGAAATTGCTTACTTGAAAATGTTGATGTTCAGAAATTAATTGGCAGGGAATACCTACTAGGGATGTCAGGTCACCATTTGACTAAGACAGTATGGCCTTCTCCTTCTCGAGCCTATGGGAACAAAAGCAATACACTAAATACTATCAAAGGGAATTGGACATTTTTATATCACTTACATTGTTATGTGTATGTGAAAGACTTCATATAGATTTTATGGTCTCAAGACTCAAGAGAGTGCTATCTTCTCAATTAACACACTTTGCATCAGAAGCAGTTTTTAATCTTGACATGATACAACTATAAGAACACATTAAACAGAAACAACGAGGTTGGCTTAATTTACTTTAAATAGTCCAGATAATTTTTTTTACTACAAGGTAAAATGAGGCTTAAAAATAAAAGTTAAATTGAATAGTATGAGATTAAAGTAATAATTCTGTGTGGGGAAGCATGGGCATGTGTTCAATATGTAAAACTGAGCAGGTATTATATCAGGCTAGTTAATGCCAGGAGAGGAGTAGAGAGAGAAAAAGTGCCTCTAGGAAAAGATCCATATGAGAAGCTACAACCCAACAGATATACATAGTAAGTGTAGACCAGGAAACGATAGGATAGTGGAATTTGATGGGTCTTCTTGGAAGCACAGGGGCACAGGCAGTGTCAGGTAGATCTCTAAGTTATAGTCCAGCCTGGTCTACAGAGCAAGTTCCAGGGCAGCCAGGAATACACGAAGAAACCTTGTCTCAAAACAAAAAGAACAAAATAGTGAAATTAAAAGAAATAATAAACCACAAGTATCCATAATGAAGAAAAGGTGAGAACTGCAAAGGAGAAACTGAAGCTACATACGGTTCACCTGGAGTTAAATTCCTCAAGGAATTAGTAATCTATGGATACTTCAATCTTTTTGAAATGTACTAACTTTTGCTTACCAGCAATCAAGAGCTTGTCAAAGAAAACAGACTCAATACCAAAGCTCTAAATATTAAACACATATGAAGGGCTCAGGGGTTGATATTTTATCAAATCTTTGTTGTAAGCACTTGTATAAGTTTAAAAACATAAGTTTTATTTGTTAATTGGCATTGATTTTGCTATCTGAATAGTAGATATATGATCCATGACACTCACTCATTTCAATGAAATACAATATGCGACACAAAGATGGTCATTGATTAAGTCACAATTCTATAGCAGATCTTCTTAATTTTCAATGGCAAAAAATATAAAAGTCATTGGCTTTTTTATTCAAGTTATCAAGTTACAGTCTCTCATATGAAAGCCACAATTGAATAGAATGTGCTTGCTAAAGGATGGACACAAACATACAGACTTAAGAGGCAGATGGAAAGTCCTGTTAATTGACGCATCTACAAGACTTTCTGTGCTAAAATTTTGCTTCCAATAAGTAAAGGAACATACAACATATACCTCAAACATAACATAAGCATTTCAACTTTAGTTGAAATCGCTTAGAATTTTAAACAATATCAAAACTGAGTCCCTTCGAAGTGATTCGAATACATTGGCTGACATTGGTGGCTCTCTGGCTCAATATTCCATGTGTCCCTCAATATTATGTGTGTCATGCCTACAAAAGTAGCACATTGTGGATGGTGAAGCAGATTTCTACTAACAAATTGGTAAAGAAGGACCTTGACCACAGTTCCAGCCGCCTCCCTTGCTAAGTCCTAGGCTAATATTTTTAAGGACCAGAGAACTCTTTTGAATAGCATTCTAAATTTCTGCTCTCTCATTTAAAGTAAAATTGTATATCACAGGTTGGAGCCTTTGGTGGGTAAGGTTTTGCTATAGGAGCACTTTTCCTTTTGTCCCAGTGAAAAGCAGATTTCACTTTAATCATTGTATCCTCTTTTTCAGCATGCATCTTTGAGCTTGGCTAAGTTGTTTGTTTTGTTTTGTTTTTTGTTTTTTTGAGACAGGGTTTCTCTGTTTAGCTCTGGCTGTCCTGGAACTCATTCTGTAGACCAGGCTGGCCTCGAACTCAGAAATCCACCTGCTTCTACGTGTACATCTTCTACACCTGTCTATGCTATCTTTGAACCTATCTACCTTTAGGTGCAGATGCGAGCATAAGCAGTAGCTATGACACAGTCTAAAGCTGTGATTCTCGACCTTCTTAGTGCTGTGGTGCTCTATGATAGTTCCTCATGTTGGAGTTACCCCCACCATAAAGTTACTTTCATTGCCATTTCATAACTGTAATTTGTTACAGTTATGAATTGTAATTCAGATATTTGGTACTCAGGATATATGATATGCAGCCCCTATAGGAAGTGGAACTCACTGGTTGAGAAACACTGAAATGGTACCCTGTCTTGCAATTTGTAATGTCCAATTAGTCCATTACCATTCGAATCAGGGTCACCCATTTCTCAGTATACTGAATGAATATAAAAAGGGTGGTTTTGTTGTTGTTTTGTTTGTGAGAATATTATGTGAATGGCTTCAAGCCAAATTTCCCGTGAAGTTTTTGAAGCCTCTAAAACTTTATGAACTGGGAATCCACTGTCTGTATTTTTTATTTTTATTTTTGTAGTGCTTTTGTCTTCCAAATTTCCATATAATGGCTCACTAAGTTCTGTTTACAGTATTCAAGAATATTTCTAACCCGAAGTTCTAAACTTTTATATCCTTCTTCAGAAAACGTTTTCAAACGACCTAAGAACTAACTATATGGTCAGATTTATCACAATAGCAGCCCGAATAACCACATTTGTTATTTGTATTGTTGATTTCAGGTAAAAGCAACTGAAGTATGCCTATATTGTGGCTCATAGTTCCAGTGCACAGCCCTCATTGCAAGGGAGTGACAGCTGACAACTTGAAGCAGCCACATTGCACCTTCAGTCAGGAAGCAGAGGGTAGTGAATACTAGTTCTCAGTTCATTTCCGCTTTTCCTTCAGGCCAAGAGGGCAGCCCAAGCCATGGTACATTAGTTGGTTAGGTCCACCTTCCTAGTGGAACTACACTGGACTACCCTTCACAGATATGCCCAGAGATTTCTTCAGGTAGTTCTATATGCTGCCAAGTTGATAACCAAACTGAATCACCACAATCACTAATTTTGAGATTGCTCAGTATGACTCAGTCATTTCTTCAGAGGCTTATTCTCAGAGCTAACTATGCATCTCCTGCTTCCCCAAAGTGTCTGGCGCCAAGTAGGCAGTATAAAAATTTTAAAACGAGATGAAGTAAAACAGTGCCAACGCTTCCAGGGAAACCACCACTGCTGGGATACATCACATGAAACCACCACTGCCGGGATACATCACATACATTTACAAGGACAAGACTTTCTTCCTTGACGTGGTGATCAAAACTCACAGTGTTGCCTATTGGTTGCTGAGATTTCACTAGGAAGGAGCTTGCTATGACTCGCCAGAGCACCCGTGGCCACACATGCCCTAACAGCCATGAGTTTATACAGATGAGCTTGCTTGTTCAGCATTACAACATCGCAAGTTGGTTACGTTCTGAGAAAGACTGATACACTCTAAACAAATCTCTCAGGTGGTTGAGAAAGACTGATACACTCTAAACAAATCTCTCAGGAGGCCAAATGCTTTCAGACAGAGGGTGCTGTGCTCACACGCTTCACACAGATGATCTGTTTACTGCTATGGAGACAACCAATCGCAATACCCATCACCTATCTAACCTGTGAACACAGATTTTGTTCTTTCTTAGGGTCCTGAGGACTCTCTGACAGAAACGTGCCCCCCAGACTTAGGTCCACAGAAAACTAGTTTCTCCTCACCTCCAGCAAACCCTGCACAGTACTGTCCACATTCTCTGTAACTCAATTTGGATTACACTGAGTTCACTGTACATTTCTTTGCCCGTCTCCAAAATATCATAGATTGCATAAACTGTACGATCCTTCCAGTTTCTGCTTTAGCATTAGCATTAAATTTTCTCTACAAAATATTTCTGAATGATTATATAATTTATCTAAATAAAATGTCACAAAGTGTGAATTATAACAAAAATTAGTTTCAATTTTATAGCAACTAGAACATGTGCTTTTTGTTAAACTATTATTGTAATCATATTTAATGTTTAACCATTTTATCAATTTTCAAGGCAACTAGTCATTTACCTTACCCTTTAATCAAAGAACTGGTCACTTCACTCATCTTATAAAAAGAGGTGCGTGGTAATCAATTTAGATAAATAAAATCTCAGAAATTTTCATTTTAGTTTTCAAATGTGCAGCTATTTTCCTGGAAAAGGTAAAAATCAAACATTTTCAAAGAACCAGCAGCTTGTATTTCAAGGTAAAAATCATTCATTTCCTCTGATCCTCTTAGTACATTGTGTCCTCAATAGGAAAACAATAGAGTATCTCAATGGCAAAGAACATCTTTATATTTTAGAGTGTTTGTTTTTGGAAAAGCTTTTTAATTCTTGGTATCAGTACTGAGGTTTAGTAACTGGCATTGGACACATTTGAAATAGTGCCTCTTAGTACTTACAATATAGTATCACAATAGGTACTTGAATAGGGTAACAACATATTATAAAATGAGGATACTTTAATAATCTACATCATTTATTATTACCTTTAAAAAATCAGCTCTCTATATTTCATTATTTGCTTCATTCTATTTTTTCCTGATTTCTGAAATTTGCATTTCAGCTTCATTCTGATCTTCTTAATACTGTGACATAACAGATTCAAATCCTTTTTTCTCATTTTTACAACTGCCTAAAAATATTCAGGTGAAGCTCACAACACATGGTGTTTAATATGTCAATTTTGAGGCTATCTGCTTCGACTCCCTGAGACTGATACCCAAAATAAAATGAATTATTATTTCTGTTTTTCTCCTTAAAGGATAAAGTTTATCAGTATTTTCTTAAAAATAAGCCTATACATTAAAAATTTATGCCTAGCTAATTTTTCTGGACCACTAAATAGCATACAAAGTAAATATGAATCATAAAGATTGGAATAGAAATTAATTAACATATTTAAATAACAGAAATTGCATTTACTGGACATCTGGTATTTGGTAAATACAATTAAGTTTGAGGCTTATCCAAGTATTCTGAGAAAGAACATAAAAAGCAACATATGCCATATATTTAAAAAAAAAATTCTCTCCTAAGAGGAAGCACAGCTTTGTTGACAATAAAAGAAAATTAAATTCAGGAATTTATGCAAATGGTTTATGTAAATCAATCACCTAGCCAAGACTGGTTATTGCCTTGGAAGTATGGTATCTTGTGATGACCTCATACTGTAAGGTGGGTTGCTTTCCTTTTTGGTGTTAGGTACCTAATGACCATATTAAAAGTTTGGTTTCATCTATTCTAAAGCTAGTTGTGAAAATATCTCAAACACAAATGTATTTCTAAAGAAATAGAAGTATTTAAGTCGCCAAACACTTCAGAAAGGAGTGACATAGTTTACCCAACATGACTAAAAGAAAGAGTTTCTGCGAAAGTGGCCTTTGATATACCTGACTCATAAAAGCCTTATTTCTTTTTTAATGTCTTAGAGTATGTTCTGCATGGGTATCTCCATGGGTTTATTCTGCATGGGTATCTCCATGGGTTTATTCTGCATGGGTATTCTGCGTGCAAGTGCTTGTGAGGTTAAGGGAGGTCAATGGATCTCCTAGAGCTGCAATTGCAGATGCTGGTGAGCACATGATACATGATCTTGTGTGCTGCAGTACCAACCTGCCTGGTAAAGCATGCCCACCAGTATAATAGTACCATAATTGCTATGCCGTAACTAATGCCCACCAGTATAATAGTACCATAATTGCTATGGAGGAACTAATTACATTATTTTCCAATGGATGCCTGTTCTCCAAAAGGAAACATCATGCCTGATAGTATAATAATTGTCAAAAGCCTATGGCTTTAGGCTTTAGGAAAAACAAACACAGCAAAACAAAACAAGACAAAACAAAACAAAACGTCATTACTGTGTTGCTAAACAGTCACATCAAATTGCTTTCTAAATGTGCATGTTTATCCTATAGACCAGGGCTGCTCTTACCTTTGTCAGAGATGTTTCTTCTCCCAGAGACCAACAGTCAAGGCAGATACACCTAACTGCTCAAAGTACTGAGAAGAAGAGCACTGAGTGCTTACCCACAAACAAGACACCTTCATTACCCACTCTTCCACCCCAATCCTACAAGACTCAGGGAACACTGTGTGCTAGGTCTAGGCAGAATGGAATAGTTGGAGGTCAGGTGGGTAAAACTCCTGTGAAATGCTGTCTTTTGCATATTCGGTGACTATTGAATTCATAAGCTCACACCATCCATAATTACTTGCATAAGACCATTCTATTCAGGCTTACAGACTTTCAATACAGATGGAGCACTAGTGTCCAGGTCCCTCTCATTATTATAGGCAGTTGATGACTGCTTGAAAAGACAGAATCATTCTTACTTGAAATGTGTGGCTTTTGGTAGGTTTTTCCAGGTGATGTAGATAAAACCATACCAATCCACAAACTAACAATATTAATTGAATGTAATAGGTTATTTACCTTTTTTTTAACAGTCAAAGAAAATGTAGAGAAGATGAAAAAATGAATTTAGGAGAGGAAGGTGTTTAGAGACTCTCAGTGTGAGGTGGATGGGAAAGGGGGTAAATATGCTCCTATTTCACTGCATACATGAGTCAAATTTTCTAAGAATAAAATATATGATAAACACATTGAAACCTAGAATGGCTCTTTGGAATCTTATTTCTAAACCAAAAGTCATGAAGAAATGGTGGCTGTGAGGGCAAAAGAAAATCCAATAGCATGCTAATGTTTAAGGCTCACAGTAGTTGGATGAGCCAGGGTAACCCAAGTCATTGTAAGATTTTAGTCTTTATTATAAGCATGGTTAGAAGCAATATGAGAGATTTAATATGAAATATATTAGGATGACCTTCAATAATATACACCGGGGAAAGGGAATGTGAAGAATATTTAAAGAATGAAGATGTATATTTTTACTACTTTTAAAGTTGTCTTTCCCAGCTCTCTCTCCCTTATTCTTTCCTACATTTGATTCCTCTTTTTCACCTCCCTATCTCCTCTCCCACCTAGTTGCCTACCTCCATCCAGTTCCAATATGCATTTTATTTCCTGTAATGGGTGAGATTCAAAATCCTCCTTTGGGACCTCCTTATCAGCTTCTTTGAGTCTGTGGACTGTAGCCTGGTCATCCTTTACTTTGTGACTACTATCCACTTATCAGGGAGAACACACCATGTATGTCTTCGAGCTCTGCATTACGTTACTCATTTTCTAGTTCCATCCATTAGGCCAGCAAATTTCATGATATCCTTGTTTTCAATAGCTGAGTAGTATTCCATTGTCTAAATGCAACACATTTTCTTTATTCGTTCTTCAGTAGAGAGACATTTCGGTTGTTTCCAGTTTCTGTTTATTACAAATAAAGTTGCTATGAAACATGGTTGAGCTAGTATCATTGTGGTATTTTGGAGTATCTTTTGGGTCTATGCCCAGGAGCAGTATAGCTGGATCTTGAGGTAGAACTATTCCCAATTTTCTGAGAAAGTATGCTGATGGTACAAGTTTGCTCTCCCACCAGCAATAGAGGAGTGTTCCTCTTGCTCCGCATCCTCACCAGCATGGGCTGTATATTTTTACAACAGCTCTTCCTTATAATTTTGCTGTTTGTTCCGAGTCTTTTAAAGTCAAGCACAATCTGAAGATATTAAGTGGGAAATCCAACAACAAGCAATAAGTTCAAGCTGCATGAGATTCTATTAAGTGGAAAAATATTCCTTTGTCTTGTGTGTATACATTTTATTTTATTACCAGGTCCAAATATCACAGTGCTAAATATCACATTTATCATTTATAAATGACCATCATCTTACTTAATAATGGCCTTGCGGTGTTTTGTTTTAATTGTCAACTTTATGCAATCTTTAGTCCCCTAGGGATAGATTCTCTAAGAGGAATTGTAATATCAGGTTCACCTGTTGGCATGCCGATTACATCTGTTGCAGTGGGAATATCTACCTACTATGAGTGTCCTTACTTCCTTGGAGGAAGACTCTGAACTGTAAAACTTGCAAAAGTGAGGTAACTACAAACAAATATGCATTAGTTCTAAAGAACTAACTGCTCTTTAAAAACCACTGTTCTTAAGCTATCGTAAGAACTTTATCTTAATTGGGTAAAACTCCTACCTCTGGTTCTTTTCAGGCTGTAAGCGACCTCTTGTCATCTTGCCCTTTGAACTCATATATAGATATCCAGTCCTAATTCCTAGTCTTTCATGTAAATGCTATCCCCTCTACTCACTGCATTACTTTGCCACCTCCTTTCTCTCCTATAGAACTTTGTTGACCACCATCTACCATGGCTACACTCTGTTTCCAGTTCACTGCCTGTCAACATTGGATAACAAGTCCTTTTATCCCCTCCAGATCATTGGCCCTCATCCTTCTCTCCCAAATAGCAGTGCCCTTTTAAGGTAATCTTCATGACCCCTACAGCTGCTAACCTCAAGGGACTCTCTCATTGGGTCCATCTGCCTCACTTCAAACCTTTCATTCTTCCACCTAAAAATGACCCTTCTTCATACACATCTACCTTAACAGGACTATGATCTGTTAAGTGCCAGAAGACATCGAGACTACCCGTCTTATCCCCTATCCCAGAAAATGAGACTTCACTTGGGCAACTGAGCTATACCTCACTGGATTAGACAAGAGTTTCTCGTTTTACCCCTGCTGTTCATTTCCATCCAGGGTAGCCCTTACATCTGGGTGTTTGAAGTCCAAGAAACCCTCACAGATAAAAGTCTTTCTCAATAGGGTAAGGAAACTGCTCTAGTCAGATGCCAGGAACCAATCCGATTTGCTATCATCCCTGTATCTGTTATCCCATTCAAATATTATGACCTCTATACTTGCTTTCTCTTTGACCAGACAAAAGATTATTGTAGCAAATGGCCAGACGAATCTGGAGGCTGCCCACATTGGTCCTGTCAGACACATATTCTAGGATCACGGACCAATCATTCCGTCTATCAACACCACAAGCCACTCTTTTTCTACATACAATACCCATGGGATTCCAGGTGAGAAACAGGAGTTGTTGGGAAGCTTTACTGTAAAAATAAGCCCAGTTCCCCAATAAGTACCATCCATATCCAGAGAAAATATGCCTCAATCGCCTAACCTTTGGATATAGGAGATGTTGGAGAGATAATCAAACATTCCTCTGAGGTCTATACCTCTTTGACATCACTCCTCATAAATGGAACTAGCTTGCCATTTCGCCTTTTGCTTCAGACCTTGACTTTGGCTTACCAACTCCTTAATGTCACCAGGCCTGAATGCTTTAAGGATTGCTTGTTATGTGTACTCCCTGGAACTAACTCAAAATTGTCACTTACAGAATCTCTGATGATGCTGCCAAGAAACCTTACCTAACTTTTATCAGCTGCCCTGACTTTGATATTGCCACGACTCCATACGCTATCCCCCTCTTTGGGTGGCAAACTATTTTAAGACCTCTGGGACTCATTCTGTAGGAAAACTGAGCTCCCTAGACTGCAATAGAACCATAACTCTCGATATATCATCTCTGCCACAATGCCCTGCAGTCCAGAACATGTCAGTTCTCTGTGCCACTCAAGCATATCATTGCCTACCCGCCAGCTGGCCAGGAGTTTGCATGTTGGTATTCTTTTTCCCTGAACTGGCAGTAATCCAGGGAAACGAGCCCCTGCCAATTCCAATTGTAGATATGATAGCTGCTCAACATAAGAGGGAAGTTCAAGTCGTGCCAGTCTTGGTCACTACAGGAATAGTCATAGGTGCTGGTACTGGAATTGCAGGGATAATGACTTCCATGACCCAATATCATTCATTTCCCAGTTTAAAAGTGATCTTCAAGAAATGACTGAAATTATGCTTACTGTCCAGAAACAGATCGATTATTTGGCAGCTGTGGTGCTGCAGAACTGATGGGGGCTAGATGTTCTGACAGCTAAAGAAGGTGGTCTTTGCCTGTTCCTCCAAGAAGAATGCTGTTTCTACATCAACAAAAACAGAAGAGTGAGAAATAAAATCTAGAAGCTACAGTCAGAGACCATGAGACCTTCAGTTCTGGGATTTTCGATAATTCAATATGGAAGTGGATACTCCCTTCCATGACACCTTTCCTAGTCATCTTCCTGGCGTTATTATTTGTTCCTTGTCTCATTAAACTTGTTTCTACACTTTTTAACAACAAATACAAAACAATTTCTAACCAAACTATTAATCAGCTCCTATTAAACGATTACCAGCTGCTGTCCAGAGAGAAACCTGTTGAGAACGTTTACCAAGTGGACCCAGATGGTGAAAGCCAGCTACACCCCCAAATGAATGACGCCTCTAGAGAACAGGAAGCAGCTCAAGAGACACGGCACCCTCGTTCCCTTTTTACCATCAGCTTCCCACTCCCAGTTTTCTTTCCTTCTCTTTATAATAACAAGAAGGGAGGTATGTTGGCATCAGGACCTCCCAGACCTATGACATCACATAGGCGACAGTGTGACCTGCAGCCTGCAGACAGGTTGCCAAGGCAACCAGCACCATAGTCCCAATATCCACTTGGCTCCCCTCCCACGTTTACCTGTGCCAAGCTCCCTATAAATAAGAACAGCCCTCCCTCCCTCTCTCTTCCTCTCTTCTCTTTCTGCCACTTCCTTGTATCTTCCCTCCACTAAATCCTCTCCCACATGGAACTGTCTTGGCCTAGTGTGCTGTTCTAACACATCCAACCAGATCTTACTTTCAGAAAACAGTTGTTACACAATTAACCTGAGATAGTCAATCTAAATTTTTCTGGCTCTTCCAAGAATTCTCAAACAGACTCTAAATATGTCTGCCAATCCAGAGCCTAAGATTTTCTCCCCATTGCCTATTCCTGAGGGTAGGATCTTACTCCCTCTTCCATAGGTCTTGGGACTCCTCAGCTACGACAACCATGAACCTAAAAGACTCAAATGTTCAGTTTTCTCTAAACTTCTTAATTTTATCTTTTTCCATATTCTATCTGTTCCAAAATATTTCAAGTCAACTGTAGACTGCTGCAACAACCCCAGTGTTTCCTCAGAATTTACACCCTGGTCCAGCCACATAACTGTACGTCCCTAACCCTCAGATGTTGACCCATAACCTGGACATTAACTGACACAGCCTGCTCTCCATGTCCTCTAACAACAACCTTGGCCCCCTAACAATGACTCCCTAATGTCAGCAGGAAGTAGCCATTTACCCAATACCCAGTGACCCAATAATAAGACAAAAAGATGTGAATGAGGGAGCACCAGCCCAAGCACACAGTAAAACGCTGTCAGGCCTTGTCCTTCCCCCTCGTTTCCTCTGCTTTACTAAAAACTAATAGATTATGTCCCTAAAGCAAGCCCCTCAACCCCCTGAGTCAATACTAATCCTTTCAGTACACACCCATGCCTTTAATCCCAGCACTTGAATGTCAAAGAAAGGTGGATCTCTGTGAGTCTGAGGCTAGATTCATTTATGTAGCAACTTCTAGGCTCACGAGTGCTACATATTGAGACCACCTTTAAAAAGAAGAAGATATGCTGGTGAGATGGCTCAGTGGGTAAGAGCACCCGACTGCTCTTCCGAAGGTCCAGAGTTCAAATCCCAGCAACCACATGGTGGCTCACAACCATCCGTAACAAGATCTGATGCCCTCTTCTAAATAAATAAATAAATAATAAATAAATTCTAAATAATAAATAAATCTTAAAAAAAAAAAGAAGAAGAAGAAGATATCACAGACCCAATTCAAGTGACAGAAAAGAGAGCTAAAAGTGATTGGCCAACAGCAGAGGTACAAAGCATGGACTATTAACTACAAATTTAAGAAATAGGACAAAAATCAAACAAGCGGACCCAGGGGAAGAGAAAATACAGTTGTCCAGAGAAGAATATAAATGTTACTTATATGAAATAATACCAACATTAAAATTTTAGTCCAAAATTCTCAATAGTGTCTTGTGTTTTAACACTTAATCCTTCGTTGTTGAGATGGTTTCCAATAACTGTGAAACCTTTGGAAAATAAGACCTAGCTAGAGGAACAGCAGGTTTCCAGTTCCATCTTCTACCTCCAATCCCATGCCCAGCTTCCTAATATTCCCCTGATGGGAGGAGATGCCAGGTGATGTTTCCATTGCTATGCTTGGAGCCTCTCTGGATGCTATGCTTTCCTTATTATGATGGACCAGCTCTTCTGAAACCATGATCTTAAATAAAGCTTCTCTTTCTTAAATTGCTTGTCTCTGGTATTTGGTCATGGTACCAAGAGATGTGGTAACTGTACACAAGAAAGTATTTCTGAATGTCATAGTAAGCTATATAAAAATATATTTATGAAATTGATAAGAGAAAAAGCACAAGATTCTTAAATGTCTTTTCCAGTTCTGCCCACTGAAAGGTCTGCACTCACCAAGGACCATGAAAAGGTTCTTTTCCAATAAGGTCAAATGAGCAGGATTCAGACATGGAAAACTAAAAATCAAAGTGCAGTTCTGAAGTCTAATTCAAATAAACCATATTTCCCCTCTGCTGAAGTCCCAGGTCCCCTTTCCCCCATTTCCTACTGACACCTATAGTATTAGATCTATAGCTACTGCAGTGACCCTGGATGAAGATGGTAATTGAAATTATGACTTATATAGAAATAATGATTGTTCATCAAGATTTAGAAAAAGAAGAAATAAATTGCATAACCACTGGTCTAATCAAGTTGAAGAAGTGAGAACATGATATCGATATATTTTAAGTCAAAAACTAAAAAAAAGTATTAAAAGTAATAATACATAAAAGAGTATGTTTGCTTTTGTTGTGAAAATGATTGACAAGAAAAAAGAAGCAAAGTTAGAATGTTGACACTTCTTAATATCTGATACAGTTTAAAGTCAAAAGATAATAAAATGCAGCTGGACACATGAGGTTGAGCAAAGTATGTAGATACCTTTATTAATGAATAAAATCTGCTTCCCTGTCTTCTAAGCAAATTGAAAAAAATCTGTGTTTGCAATGATGTGTTATGAAAACTACTGATAATTGCAGTATTTCTTTGGTCAAGTAGCCTGTAACATTTAATAGTGCAAAATTTACAGTCTGTGATTGGTCACACACCATCACAAAACTAATGTGGTTCAAAAAGTAAGAGTACACATGTTTATTATGCGATACATTATTATACGCCATTGTCATTTATTCTTAGAACTGTGCAGTTTAGTTGATAAAAGACAAACTCCACAGAGAAATGTACCCATGTCTGGTGCCATTCAGATATAACCACCTGGGATGCCTGAGTCGCGGGCACTCTGGATTGAACAACTATGGTTTAGAGTATGATTTGAAACACAGAAAAATAATATTTTAAACTTTGCTGGTTTTGAAGATTGACTATTTGAGAGCATTTAGAATTTTCATAATCTTTTTAGAAACAGAAAATATTAATTTCTGAAAATAATTCAGTTGGCTCTACATTAAAGGCAGTCCCTAAATCACCACCTTTGGATTTTTGAACACGCAGTGTTCTTTTATTTACTTGTATTTACTTGTATCTTCCTTTATTCTAAAATGTTTATTATTTCACCATGTGTATAATTGTGTAATTTATTATTAAATTAAGACTTGTATAATTAATTCTTTTAATATTATTTCATGTAAATTTCTTTATTAATTTCCTTGTTATATTATTCATTGCCCATAAACAGAAATCCAACTGACTTTTGTATATTGATCTTTTGAACATAGCTAAGCTCCTTTACAATTCTGAATCTGGCATGTAATTGGAATACTGTTTACCAGATAGCTATAGTAGGATATCTAAAGTCTACCTAGTACTTAAATGGATTTTAGGGTCAAGCAGTTGAAGAGAATAGAATTACCAGAGTAAAGGTTCCACTTCACTAGAATTTAGTTGTTTAGAGAACATTACAAAAATGTGCTAAATGTTTGAAGGATCAAATGAACAAAGAAAAGTATAAGAAATAAATCTTTAGAGTCATTGAGAGAGAAAAAAATTGACTATATCAAAACCGCAAAGAATTAAAAAGAGATTGCTTTTCTCTCATAATGACTTAGGCAACAATATATGAACAATAATTGAAGCCTAAATAGAAGAATCATTTTACTTTCCTGTCTGTAAGGTCTTGGAGGATAAAACCCAAACATTTATCACAAATTGTCAACATTATACAAAGAATTCACCTGTCAGCGGGCATTCTATAAATGCATATTTAATGAATAATGAATGAATGGATTGTGAGTTTGTCAGAATAAATTAAATAAAATTGCACTTGAATTCAGGCACTGCTTGAATGGTGTAATTAAGTATTGTTCATTTAAAGAGTTTCAGAATAATTCCCAAGACTATAAAATAGTCAACTGGGAATTTGAGAAAGACCAATGCTCAGGCCTCCCCAGGGGCTTTTGATTTATTCTGTAGCATTTTCAAAGTCTCATAATTACAATAGTTTTGCTGTAAACTGTGCAGTGATCTTTACTGTTTGCCAACTCTTGTGGTTTTTCACTGAAATATACATAATGTTGATATTAAAAGTTATTTTGATCACTAGAGTCACTATGTTTTACTACACTTAAATGAGGAACACTTTTCTACATTGAGATCTGTGTGGTGAATAGAACAGAAGGCTCAGCGGTTCGGCAGCTTGTTTTGACTTTGTTTGCCATACTGTAATACTGTATGGTTAATGTTTTAATAGCCATGCAAAGTATTATATTTGCAAATTAAAAAGTAAGTGACCCTAGACCATGGTACTGTTTTATACACTTTTCTTTAGAGTCTGTTCTATAGCAGTTCATGAATGGCATCCCCATGAAGAGGATCAGCAGCCTGTGTGGGATAAGGCTTCTTTAAGCAACCAAAAAGTTATAATAAAAGTTGAATGTGCTTAAGGTTTCTGAGGTCCATCTAATTAAAAATCACCTCAAAACCGTACACCTTGATTAAGAAAATCTGTAATATAAATTATAAATTACATTGCAACGAGCCTATCTCCACAAGTCACAGCATGCTGCGCGCACACACATCAAAAATGTGGTACTCACAGAGCATTTTAATTTTGTGTTTGATTTTATTTTTGTGATACTGGGGATTGAACACAGGGTCTCATGGCTACTCCATCAGCCCAAGTACCAAGTTTTAATTGCTAAAAATTAATAATTATTTCTTTTTTATTAGATTATTTTTATTTACATTTCAAATGTTATCCTCTCTCCTAGTTTCTGCTCTGAAAACCCCCTATCTCATCCCCCTTATGCCTGATCACCAAGCCACCCACTCCCACTTCCTGGCTTCTAGACTAATATCTGCTTATCACTGAGTGTATACCATGAATTCATTGTTTTCAATAGCTGAGTAGTACTCCATTGTGTAAATGTACCACATTTTTTTTGTATCCATTACTCTGTTAAGGGACATCTGGGTTCTTTCCAGCTTCTGGCTATTATAAATAAGGCTGCTATGACCATAGTGGAGCATGTGTCCTTATTACATGTTGGAGCATCTTCTTGGTATATGCCCAGGAGTGGTATTGCTGGATCCTCCAGTAGTACTATGTCCAATTTTCTGAGGACCCTCCAAATTTCTTTTTAATGTGTTTTATTTTATTTTTATTAGTTTTTATTTATTACATTTCAAATGTTGTCCCCCTTCCCGGTTTCCTCTCTGAAAGCTCCCTATCCCATTTCCCATCTGCCTCATGAGTGTGCTCCCCCCCCCCCAGTCACTCCCTAGCATCCCTCTATACTGGGGCATGGAGACTCAACTGGACCAACTGCATCCTGTCCCATTGATTCCAGATAAGGTGATCTTCTTCTACATTTCTGGCTGGAGCCATGAGGTCCCTCCACATGTATTCTTTGGTTGATGGTTTAGTCCCTGGGAGCTCTTGGTGGTCCAGTTAGTCTATACTGCTGTTCTTCCTATGGTGTTGCAATCCCCTTCAGCTCCTTGAGACCTTCCCCTAACTCTTCCCTTGGAATCCCCTTGCTCAGTTCAATTGTTGGCCTCAAGCATCATCATTTGTATTTCCAGGCTCTGGCAGAGCCTCTCAGGCGATAGCTATACCAGGCTTCTGTCAGCAAGTGCTTCCTGGCATCAGCCATAGTGTCTGGGTTCTGTGTCTACAGATGGAATGGATCCCTAGGTGGGTCAGTCTCTGGATGGCCTTTCTTTCAGTCTCTGCTCCACTCAGTCCCTGTATATTCTTTAGATAGAAAATATTCTGGATTAAAAATTTTGAGATGGTTGGGTGGCCCCATCCATCAACAGAGGGCTGTACTACCCAGTGGATATGGTTTCTATAGGTTCTTTCTCTCCTGTGTTGGGTATTTTGGCTAATGTCATCCCCTTTGGGTCCTGGAACCTCTTGCTTCCCTGACATCTGGGACTTTCTAGTGGCTACTCCCCCTTTCCCATCCCCCACTGCTTTACACCTGCATTCAATTTCCTGACCCTTTGACCTTATTTTACTGTTCTTGTGTCTGTAGTCTGATTTATACATAATCATTCTCACTAGAAAGGAAAGAATAGGTTAATAGATGTTTAGATCAAAAGAAGCAATCTCGATACTTGTAATTTCTACCTTGTTTTCACAAAAAATTTCAAATTCACTGTGTTGAGAATGTAAAATTCAGCAAGAACAGCAAAACTCACCATCAAGCAGGTGATTCAGGAAAAATTCCACAGGTGTATAAAATATCTAATTTTAGTAGGTTCCCTTTGTGAGTTATTGGTTAGCCAGGAAAGTGGAAATGGCAGAAGTGTTTTTCATACTGCTGGTTTTAGAAAAATTCTGCTTGATTACCACACTAAATGACTGTTTCCTGGGTTGCCTTTAAATCTTTTCTATTCTTGCTGGATCCAATTTAAGTGTAAAACCCATGGGCTGTATAAAACCTTAACATTGTACTGACATTTCTATAATGGCACAACATAGGCAACTTGTAAGTACTTTCCTTTATGGAACTGGTTCAAAAGTAGCAATCCCCCTGGCTTCACTTATATAACTAGTATGTGGTTATATTTCCCAGCCCCAAGAGACCATTCCTTGTAATCATTGCAATATCAGTTTGACAACACTGTCAGATTCCCTGCAAGAAAGAGGAGGACAGATCACAGAGTAAGAGAAACAAATGACAAGATGACTTCTTATTTCTTCTACTGGAGACGTCTTTTCTAAACTGTTTTATTAGAGAATTTTCTCAAATATAATATGACAGGTTAAATTCATGTGAACTGGTATAACCAATCATATTATCAGGAATGTGTCATATCCTAGAAGATGAATGACCTTCACAGAGTTACACATCTTTTTCTTCCTTTATATATCTACTTTCAACAGGTAGACTGAGGTATGTGTGGCAATACTATAGTGACTCCGATTACTACACCCATGACTCTCACCTTTCCAAACCTTGCAAATTGGTTCTATATTCAGATGTTTTGAGTTCAAGACTAGGATTCGTCACTCACTATGCACATGATTTTTAATAAAGTGAGCACATTTATTTCTTGATTTATTAAAAAAAAAACACCACCAATATAGATATTCAGGGGCCTACCCAAGAGTTACAGTAATAAAAGTCAGTTTTGTCAAGGCTTGCAGCACTGACATGTCTTAAGCAGGAATGAAAATTAGAAACAAATCAAATTGCTGAGTTTCTCTGCAGTGATCCACCTTAGTAGAATATATGAAATAAAATAGCTTTATCCCTTAGATCTCATGCCTTAATTATTTCATAATTATTATTTAATAATTATTTTCTTCATACCATCTACTCAAAACTGATTTCAATTGGACAAAGACAAAAGATTCTTCAAAGAAAAGAAACATTGGCATTGTTTTCTGACAAGATGCAATGCTGTGACACTGAGGGATATCTTCACAGGGCAGCATTGTCAAGAGTGGATGGCTAAACTCTGAGGAGGCACTGGACAAACTTGATGTTTTTAGTTCCAGTCTGGCATCATGCATATTAGGAATCAATATAAAAAGAAATGACAGATTGTTATCATCACATTAATTAAGCTTCAGATCAGCTTAACATTTCCCATTGATCACTGAGACTCAGGACAATACTTTTCATGCAGGACTGGCAGAAAAATAAATACAAATTCTCCCTAAAAGAATTGTATGATGTCATAGCAAAAGAGTCCATAAAAAATGTTCAATATACATATCATCAAAAGTCCAAATTACAAACCAAATAAACAATAGAAACTGAAAGGGGCCTAAGGACTCTATGGAAGTTCTTATTTATATCTTTACAATTGAAATTGTAAACTGTAAGACCTGACATAAATATAATTATTTAGATGTTATTTTTACATATTACTCTATTCTTGTCATGTCAATAACAATTATGGCTATATTGATATTCTTGAAAGTGAATATTAAAGAATATATTTAGAACAAAGAAAAAATAAACCAACCAATACAATACACAAGAAGATTTGCAGAAAAGAAGAGACAGTGAAAATATAGCCAAAGAAATCAATTGATACAGAAATTTAAATTCCAACATGTGGATAATTTCAAATATAAAAAACTTAAATATCCCAATGATAAAAGTGTTTTTCTGAGATTGTGTATTGCTTATGTAAGTGGGAGGAAGCAAAGATGAAAACTTTTATTCTATACATAATTTAGCATAAACTATTCAATCCTTCTAAAGTTGTTCTACCAGAGGCATCAAGGCAAAGCATATCCCAGAAAGAAAGAATTTAAAGTACATATTACAAAACAATCAATGAAGCATGTGACACAAGTCATACTTACAGAGTTTTAAAACGTACCAAAGTAGAAATATCACAGGATAAATAAAATTAACAATTTCTGCTTTCAGGTCTGATGCTATATATGAACATATGCATAATCTTATAGCCAACGTTGTTTCAGAAAATGTCATATAGATGGCTTTTGGGGATGAAAATTCCAGATTTCTAGTGTATGCTGATTTATGGTGTAAATTTGGCCACCATGACTGCCTTTGAGTTATCATCAAGATACCATTAACCCAGAGCTGGGAAAGTCAATGCCAGGAGCCCAGAAAAGATAATTTGAGTTGCTATATACAATAAGGCATATCAAAAAGATGAGCCAATTGAATAGTAAGCATAGCCCCCTCTACTAAGTAAAATATACCTTGTGTAATAACAAACATTTACCATTTGTCTATGTTTGGCAATAATTTTTACTAGATGGAAATGATGCAAGATGCTTTGATAACAATTAAACAAGACAATATTTTTAAAACTCTTTATGGACTTGAAATTTAATAAAACACAGATGAAAGAAAAATTCAACATGGAAGTTAAAATGGCATTATTGTAAATGTTCGTGAAAATAACATGTTAAAGTATGTGGGGTAAATTAATACCAAACTTCATTTATAAATAGTAACCTATGTTATTAAATATCATTAATTTATCAAAGATCAGAATGTTGATACTCAGTGGGGTGAGAATCTATCTCAAGAACTTAATGTAAGGAAAACAAATCAATGAATATAAAAGTACAGCATAAAGATCAAAGAGGATAATGATTAAATTTGAAAAATAAATAAATAGAAGAAGATTGGCACAGCCAGTCAAAGCCTGGACAAATGAAGGGTTCTTGATCATGGGCAAGTTTATTATTTGCAAGCCTCACAGGAGGAGTGGTCAATGGCATTATTGTATAAAATTTTCATTCTCTAGATCTCTTTGCCAATGCAGTGTGTCACTGTTGAGCAATTGTTTAACCCATTGGATATAATCACATTCTCCCCTTAGTGTGAACTAAACATTGGTCAGCAAGCAGCTTGTCAGTCTGCACAAGTTTCAGAGCTTGGACTCTATAGAGAGTTAGGCAATTTCAGGTGGTCACGTAACAAGTATTGAAAATGACATTTCTCATTTCAAGTCTGAGAGTAGTAGCATTTATATTTCTTAATCTTCTATATTATTTTTCTTCATTTATGCCTCTTTCTTTCTTTCCTTACTTTTCACAAACGATAAAATTCTACTTTTCAGTGAACTGATTGACCTAAAGATCATCGGGCGAGAGAGATGAATCACCCAGTCAAGCTGGGTAAATCTGAAGGCCCAATCCTTATCCTTACAGTTTAACCTATATCAAAAGCCAAGGATATATGGTCAAACATCTGCAATCTCAGAACACTTATAGAAGAAGAGAGGCAAAATAAGAGAAATACCTAGGAGTTTGCAGGCCAGGTAGGCTAGAGTACACTACCCAGCAGAAGCAAGTGGGATCCTTTCTCAACAAGGCAGAAGGCAGAAGACACTCCAGTAAACTGACCTCTTACCTTCCATTGCAGTCTGTGGCATAAATGCAGGCACACACACAGGGTACACGAATGCATATCGTGAAAAATAGAGATTGTTCAAACAATAGTAACCCCGGAGATTACTGAGAGATGTTCTCCTTTAGCATTTTGAAAGAACAAATATTTAAAATAATCTCATATGTAATATTGACATGCAAAACAACAAAAGCAGGGCAACTGTCTGCATCTGGCTGTGGAGACAAGCTTAGCTAATGTATTTATAAAAGCAGAGATGTGGCTTCAGAAATAGATCTGTGCACATTTGCACTTCTCTCAAAGTCTGAGGCCTGTTTGAAGACCAGCATAAATTTATTACATTATTTTGGCATGCCAAACTCATTGTCCTAGTTAGGATTCTATCTTGTGATAAACAACATGACCAAAACCTTACAGGCTACAGTCCATGATCAAGGGAAAACAAGTCAGAATTAAAAGGGAAGGAACTGAAAGTAAGAAGTGAAGTGAAACAACACAGAGTCTCTACTTACTGGCTGCTCAGCCTGCTTTCCTATACCACACAGCACCATATTAGGGGTGCAATTGTCCACCATGAACAGGTCATCTTACATCAACCACTAATCAAGAAAATGCTCCCCAAAACTGGCTTTCAAGGCAAACTGATGAAGACATTTTCTGACTTGAGGTTCCTCTTCCCAGAAAATTCTAACACTGTCAGATTGATTAAAAAACAAAACAAAACAAAAACAAAAAACAAAAAACAAAAACCCTCAACCAGGGCATCCAACTTCTAAAGCCATCCCCCAGTAATTTTATAAATAGTATGGTTTATTCCAATTATTGCAATGACTTTTCAAATGCAATAATTAGCACTTTATAATCTTGCCATTGTTCTTCTCTGGTACTTAGGAAACATTGTTCATTTTTAAAAATTTTTGTACGTTTTAAATCCAAATAGATATCATTTTCCTGTTCCCTTTCCTCCCTCTATCTAGTCCTAATCCATGGTCCTCCTCACTCTCATCTTGATTGACTATTTTACTTTATTAGTGTGTGTGTGTGTGTGTGTGTGTGTGTGTGTATACACATCAGTATGCATAATTATGTAAATGAAATATTCTGAGTGTGTTTTGATGTGCTAACACGGGAGATGAAAATCTCATGTGTCCTCCAAACAAAGATATATAGGTGACAAATGACCTCTGAGAAAGGGAGAATTAGCCTCTCTCAGCAAAGATCCCTCAAATTCATTATTTAATACAAAGTGTTCTTCCTTAGAACCATATACATAAAAACATAGAAACCATTATAGGCAAAATTCTGAATTAGTAGGCCAAGATGATATACTAACTTGGTTAATTTTATCATTTACTAGACGTGAGAGAGTTATCTAGAAAGCAGTATCCTAACTGAAAAATTGTTTTGATTAGACTGGACTGTGACCATCTCTATGAAAAACTGCCTTGAATGATGATTGGTTTAGAAGGTCCAGATCAATGTCACTGTGTAGGACATCACCCATGGGCAGGTAGTAGTGGGAAATACAAGCAAGCAAGGCTGAGGATTAACCAGGAAACAATGCAAAGACTAAACCAGGAAGCATCTTTAGAAGCTTTTTATTTTATTTTATTTTTTACTACTTTTTATTAGGTATTTTCTTTATTTACATTTCAAATGCAATCCCGAAAATTCCCTATACCCTCCCCCCGCCCTGCTTCCCTACCCACCCACTCCCACTTCTTGGCCCTGGTATTCCCCTGTACTGGGGCATATACAGTTTGCATAGTCTAGGGGCCTCTCTTCCCAATGATGGACAACTAGGCCATCTTCTGCTATATATGCAGCTAGAGACATGAGCTCTGGGGGTACTGGTTAGTTCATATTGTTGTTCCATCTATAGGGTTGCAGACCCCTTCAGAACCATGGGTTCTTTCTCTAGCTCCTCCATTGGGGACCATGTGTCCCATCCTATAGATGACTATGAGCATCCACTTCTGTATTTGCCAGGCACTGGCATAGCCTCATAGGAGACGGTTATATCAGTGTCTCTTCAGCAAAACCTTGCTGGAATATGCAGTAGTGTATGGGTTTGGCTGCTGCTGATGGGGAGGATCATCTGGTAGGGTAGTCTCCTCATAGTCCATCCTTTCGTCTTCGCTCCAAACTTTGTCTCTGTAACTCCTTTCAGGGGTATTATGTTCCCTATTCTAAGGAGGAATGAAGTATCCACAAGTGGGTCTTCATTCTTCATGGTTTTCTTGTGTTTTGCAAATTGTATCTTGGGTATTCTACGTTTCTGGGCTAATATCCACTTATCAGTGAGTGCATATCTAGTGACTTCTTTTGTGATTGGGTTACCTCACTAAGGATGATATCCTCCAGATATATCCATTTGCCCAAGAATTTCATAAATTCATTATTTTTAATAGCTGAGTAGTAGTACTCCACTGTGTAAATGTATCACATTTTCTGTATCCATTCCTCTGTTGAGGGACATCTGGGTTCTTTCCAGCTTCTGGCTATTATAAATAGGACTGCTATGAACATAGTGGAGCATGT
>NC_034597.1:77915014-77923793 GCF_900095145.1 Mus pahari | reverse complement strand
TGTGGTTTAGGTATCAGAGAAATTGTGGCTTCATAGAATGAATTGGGTAGAATANCTTCTGTTTCTATTTTGTGGAATAGTTTGAGAAGGGTTGGGATTAGGTCTTCTTTGAAGGTCTGATAGAACTCTGCACTAAACCCATCTGGTCCTGGGCTTTTTTTGGTTGGGAGATTATTGATGATTGCTTCTATTTCTTTAGGGGAAATGGGACTGTTTAGATCGTTAATCTGATCCTGATTTAACTATGGTACCTGGTATCTGTCTAGGAAATTGTCCATTTCATCCAGGTTTTCTAGTTTTGTTGAGTATAGACTTTTGTAGTAGGATCTGATGATGTTTTGGATTTCCTCTAGTTCTGTTGTTATGTCACCTTTTTCATTTCTGATCTTGTTAACTAGGATACTGTCCCTGTGCCCTCTAGTGAGTCTGGCTAAGGGTTTATCTATCTTGTTGATTTTCTCAAAGAACCAGCTCCTGGTTTGGTTGATTCTTTGAATAGATTTTTGTTTGTTTGTTTCCACTTGGTTGATTTCAGCCCTGAATTTGATTATTTCCTGCCTTCTACTCCTCTTGGGCGAATTGACTTCCTTTAGTTCTAGAGCGTCTAGGTGTGCTGTCAGGCTGCTAGTGTATTCTCTCTCTAGTTTNNTTTTGGAGGCATTCAGGGCTATGAGTTTTCCTCTTAGGACTGCCTTCATTGTGTCCCATAAGTTTGGGTATGTTGTGGCTTCATTTTCATTAAACTATAAAATGTCTTTAATTTCTTTCTTTATTTCATCCTTCATCAAGGAATCATTGTGTAGATGCAGTTCAGTTTCCATGTGAGTGTTGGCTTTCTGTTATGTATGCTGTTATTGAAGATTAGTCCTTAGTCCATGTTGATCTGATAGGATGCATGGGATAATTTCAATATTTTTGTATCTGTGGAGGCCTGTTTTGTGACCAATTATATGGTCAATTTTGGAGGAGGTCCTGTGTGGTGCTGAGAAGAAGGTATATCTTTTGTTTTAGGATAAAATGTTCTGTAGATATCTGTTAGATCCATTTGTTTCATAACTTCTGTTAGTGTCCATGTGTCTGTTTAGTTTCTGTTTCCAGGATCTGTCCATTGGTGAGAGTGGGGTGTTGAAGTCTCCCACTATTATTGTGTGAGGTGCAATGTGTACTTTGAGCTTTACTAAAGTTTCTTTAATGAATGTGGCTGCCCCTGTATTTGGAGCATATATATTCAGAATTGAGAGTTCATCTTGGAAGATTTTACCTTTGATGAGTATGAAGTGTCCCTCCTTGTCTTTTTTGATAACTTTGGGTTGGAAGTCGATTTTATTAGATATTAAAATGGCTACTCCAGCTTGTTTCTTCAGAACATTTGCTTGGAAAATTGTTTTAAATCCTATCCTGATTATTAAGGATGTATTTTGTCCATGGAGTAGACAATTCCATCTCCAAATTGCCTTTGGTCAGTCTTATATGTGTGTAGCAGAATGCAATGAGAACTGTTATTGTCACTGTATTTGTGGTTCTCTGCAAACCTTATACTATGTTGACCCACAACCATAAAGTTATTTCTTCGCTACTTCATAACTATTGCTACTGTTGTGGATCAAAATATAGATATCTGATGTCCAGGATATCTGACATATGACCCCCAAAGAGATGTCTATCCACAGTTTGAGAAATGCTACTCTAATATTTTAGTGAGAAGATGTATATTGATGGGTTGATTATTGTCTTTGTGCTTTTTGAATTCCTGTGCCTATGATAGCCATAGGTTAAGGTTGAAATGCCTCTTTTATCATTTCCTGCTTTATTTTTGATACAGGGTTTTCCACTAAATGAAAAGGAGATTCAGATAGACCCATGAATCTGTTGTTCAGCCCCCAAGGGTCTCAGTGAAATCCCTGTACATAGCATTGTAATTCCAGGCTTCCTGACTTTACCTGAACTCAGGAATCTGATTTCAGATCCCAATATTTCTAAAATGTGCACTTTCCCTACTAAGCCATCTTCCAAAACCAAAGAGTAAAGATACAAAATAGTAGAATAGAAGAATAGAAGAAATTCCGAATCCTTTGTCACTGCTCATTTCTCTGTAACACTCTTCAGAAAATGAAAATTTTCACTAATAAGAAATAATATGTAAATATTAAAATTATTAATATAGATGCTGAGACTTTTTAATATTCAAAACTATGTCACTTTAATTGTTTTCTTTTATAGCTAGCAATGACATTAACATAATATGTAGCAATCCTATTATAAAAAGTTACCCAATACAGTTCTTTTCTCTGGATGGTTCACATTCTGTTGTATGTGAATTTGCAAAATGCACTTTGAAGCACCATCTATATTATATGTGTACTTAAAATTACATGGACCAAAGAGATGGCTTTTTAATGATTTTAATATTCCTTTCTTAAAACAAATCCACATAGTATTGTAAAGTTTACACATACAAAGCAACATTTGTTAACTTTTGGGAGAGTGACAGTTTTGAGAACATGAAGAAGCCATGGATTCTCTTCAGATGATTTTGTACAGAAGGGACTGTAAAAAAGGTAAGGACACTGTTTAATTTTGAAAGTACATGCATAGAATTTTTGAGAGCAGTATGTAGATGATATAAACCAAATTCTGCAATTCTGACAAAACAAATAACTAAAAAACAAATAAAAATATAAGAAAAAATTCAGATAAAATAAATGTTAAAACCCCTATGTTCTTAATGGTACTAAAATAGAATTTCAATTATTTCCTGTCTATTTAGAAAAGCGTAGGAAATGTGAGTTACCTGGGAAGCAAGAGAAATTAAACTTACTTCTTTACTCCTGTGAGTCATCAGGCCTGAGGAAATCCAAAAATAGGCAGTGTATTTTGAATTTGTTTATACTCATGGATGTTTCTCTAAGCAATAGCCTGTAATTAACTTGTCCACAGCATTCTACTGTGGAAGAACACTAGTATAGCAAAGATAAAAATCTCCAGCAATATGAAATAATGACTTTGAAGGCATGATATAACTAGGATGTATTGCTACTTACTGCAGTGATGTAGAATTTGGACACAGTGTACTGGCCATGTGGGAAACTAGTTGCCTCAGTTTCCATATACCAGTTTCCATATACCAGTGCTAAGGTGGAATTATCTTTCAAGCTACTCCTGTCTCTGCATTCATGGAAAAACGTTAACAGTAACAGCAGGTGGAAGAAGAAGTAGACAAAGTCCTGGAAAATGTCACGTATACATTCAGTATTTCAATGACTTGTTTGTGAATTAACAAGCAGCTGCTGGAGCTGAGTTCAATTATTTCACTATCTCTGTATTGAAGTGTGTTATAATCTATCTTAGGCCATCCAGTTTCTGGTTTATACTAGGTAATCTGGACTAATAGATGATCCAAGGATTACAGGTAACAAAAATATCATAATTAGCATAAGTGAACTTAAAAATACAAGCAACAAATCAATAATAATAAAAACAAATTGCACATAGGCAGAAACAACAAACACCAAAAATATTTTTTAGTTATATTTAAAGTAATTTGAAAACTTAGAAAATAATGTTTTCTTATCAGTAAATCAAAAAAATATTAAAATTAAAGACAAATATTGACCTTAGAAATACTTTGATGACTAACAAAGAATGATTTGTCCTAGAACAGAATGACCATGTATTTAAAAAGGTAAGTCAGAAGCTGCAGGCAAAAACAGTATTTTGGGTTTTCTCCATAACTTGTATTCCATTTAACATATTAACCCTTGGAAGGAAATGTTTCTGGGAACAAAAGACATGGTCTTTTTAGTAAGCTAATCTGTTTCTTTTGAAACTCTGCATTTTAGAGGAACTTGAATACAGCAACATGTCTGCTCTGGTAAGGGATCACATCCTAAAACCTTTTTCTGCAGATTATCTGGCTGGAATGCACACATACCACCACACACACTTTAATCCCTCTGGTTGGGATGCAGACAGGCCCTTAATCCTTTAAGGTAGAATAACTGTCGAAGGAAGCATCTGTGTTTGAAAGTGAAATTGAGAGTCAAAGTGGCAAATCAGACTTGCCAGAAAGATTCATAGTTAGGATACATCCAGCTCTCTTGAGAACAGCACAGAAGGGAAAAGCTATTTAAGAGCAGCAAGGAAAGAGAGAATCAGTTGGGAGGCAGTACAATGAGTGTAGTACAATGGTGCTGAGTTCATTCAGGAGTTCCTGCAGTTTAGTGCAGGTCAGCATAGGAAGTTAAAGCCAGAATAAGAAGGGGCCAGAAGATTAAAGCACATTGCTAGAGTTAGTTTGCTACCAAGCAGAACAATTCAGTGAGAAGCTGAGAGAAACCAGGTTGAATCAATCAGCTTGGAGAGCAGTTTGAGCCAGAACAGCTGAGTTTAACCAGGAAGCCATAGTTCAGAAAGAACTAGAAAGAATGAACTTATTCAGCAATAAGCCTCTTAAGTGATAATTATACCTTGCAAATATAATTACTTTTATACTTCGTATCCTCAGAGGTAGAGAAGTGGAACATATTAAATCAGAGGTCAGAAAGCATTTGCAAGTAGAATACAGGGTGCTAGAACAGAGATTACAGAACGTGTTCAAATTCTGCCTTAACACTGACTAGGAATCTTATCCTGGGAGAGCAATTGCACACGTTGAGCTTCATTTTCTTCTCCAAATAATACATTTGGAATGATGAATAATACAATATTACATATATTTTATTGACATATAATACAGCATCACATGTATTTCACTTGGCTATTTCAGTGATAAGATTTTTAAATTGTAAAATCAGTGAAGTAGTGTGCTATGAATGAGGCAAATCCACACAAAAGAAAGCAATGAATGTTAAAATGGCTTATAACTAGAAAAAATAGGATATTGATTCTATAGTCATGATCTAGCATTTTAATAAATACCATCATAGGTTGTTCTCTAGTTTACATGGTGATATTATATTTCCCCAAAGAAATAGTGAAACATTTCAAAGAATGTACAATTTTGTTATTTCTACAAAACCAAGCATAAACAAACAAAAATGAGTTGCATGATACTCACATTCCAATTTTGAGGAAAACCTGAAAGCATTACACTGTTTACCTAATCCTTACTATTTGAAGGTCTTACATCAGTAAGAGTCTTAAAGGACATTTCGTATGTAATCATAATTGAGCTATTACAAGTGAGCATTACCTTTGTTGTAAGACTAATATTTATTTCTATCTTGTACTTGCTTGGAAGGCCTACTCTGTAAGATATACTTCCTAGATTCTGTTCTCTGTGTATATAATATGTTTATGCCAGTTTAGCTATGTGTTGATTTTTGCTTTACATGATAATGCTAAGAATATCTGTGCAGCAAAGAGCATAGTATTGAAAGAAAGAAATGTTTCTCTTCCTTGGATAAAGATAGTCTTGGTTGATGTTTTAGAAGATATGGGCTGGAGTGACTGCTCAACAATTAAGAATACTTCTTCCTTTTTCAGAATTCCAAATTTGTTTTCCAACATCTATGTCTGTCTGGTTGATTTCTATTTATCTGTAACTTTATTTATTTTTTCCTGACACCAGCAACAGATTTTATTATGTGAAAGCTCAGGCATGGACCATGACCTTCTGCAGCAGAGTTTTGTTTTTGTTTTTTTTTTTTTTTTTTTAAGTCTCACATCCCTACTTGTAGCTAAAGAGATGGATGACAGAGTAGCCCAAGTTACATCACAGTTACTGTGCACTTCTTGATTATCTTAAGATCACAAAGAGTGTGATTTGGACCCAAATATTATAAATAAAAGCCCTACAATGAAATTACTCTATGATACCTGTACTGGCTGGTTTTGTGACAACTTGACACAGCTGGAGTTATCACAGAGAAAGGAGCTTCAGTTGAGGAAATGCCCTGATGAGATCCAGCTGTGGGGCATTTTCTCAATTAGTGATCAAGGGGGAGAGGCCCCTTGTAGGTGGGACCATCTCTGGGCTGGTAGTCTTGGATTCTATAAGAGAGCAGGCTGAGCAAGCCAGGGGAGGCAAGCCAGTAAAGAACATCCCTCCATGGCCTCTGCATCAGCTCCTGCTCCCTGTCCTGCTTGAGTTTCAATCCTGACTTCTTTCAGTGATGAACAGCCATGTGGAAATGTAAGCTGAATAAACCCTTTCCTCCCCAACTTGATTCTTGGTCATGATGTTTGTGCAGGAATAGAAACCCTGACTAAGACAATACCCACCCGACAGACATCAACAGCCTCACCCAGCTGAGAAGGGAAGCACCTTCTGATAGCCAGAACTGAATGGAACAGGAAATAATGGCCTGTGAGTGAGCCTGGGAGAGGAGTCTAATCCTGTGAGTGGAAAACTCAAATCCTCCTGTAGCCCTCTTATATGAGTTAGGCAGGATTTAAGCTCTTAGGGTGGGAAAAAAAATTCTCCTGGTTCCCCAGCAACCTACGTACCGCTCCTGCTCATGAATGAGCAGTGTTGGGAAGGTGGGCCTCCATTTTTCAAATGTAAGGACAGAATTCTTAGGAGCTGAAGCAGAGGTGATTTTTGGGCAGAACCGAGTGCCCTTATATTTTCCACATCTGGGGAATGTGAGCTGGTGTACCTCATCTGGGATTTGTCTTATTCTTCTGATCAGTTCCTTGCCTGGATCCAGAAGGCAAGTTCCTTTTCTTATTCCCCTCAAATGATACTTAGCTTGAGAAACACTGTGCTCTGAACAGCTGATTGAAAGTTCAGCCCTGGGGCTACTTCCTTGTTATGAAGCTGTTTCTTCATAAGTCAGCCTCACTCTCTGGCAGCCGCAGTGGAACATGGACAGAGAGACATGCTTTGTCTCCTCATCCAAAGAAGGTACTACAGAAAGGGCATTCCCAGGACCCATCTGCCACACCCTTTGTGCTAGACTTTCTGCAGTAGAAGCATCTCATTCTGGCTACAAGGACCCCCAAGGTGTCCCTACTTCTGTCCTTAAAGCACGCCAACTCCTCTAAGGCTCTCAGCTTATAAGTGTATTATTTTTAACATTCAAAAGAAAGTTCTGCATTAATGGCCTCCCCCTTCTAGCCATTTAGCCCTTAGACGCTGAGAGAGTGGGCTGCGGGCATAAATCAATTCACATTTAGGTGTTCTGGTCATTGGGGTCACACTTGATCATAACGTTCAGCCCCACTCCCTTTTTGGCTGTTTCAAAGGCTTCAACTGTCTTCTCCAGAGGGAATCTATGGGTAGCTAAGGACTTTACCTTCAAAATCTTCGATGCAAGCGTGGAAATTACCATCGGCCACGAGTTGCAATATCGCAACATACCTTTGATATCCACCTCCCGCACCGCTGCATGCACTAGAGCTAAATTGATCCCATTGAGCCCATACCTACTCTCACCAAGGTCCCACCAGAGTGAGTGGCATAGATGACTGTCTGAAGGGAAGACTCTGCTGCTGTGCATTCATTGCTGACCTCCAGCTTGCTCCCTAGCCGACTTTCCACCTGAGGGGTCTCTTTGGCAACCTGGATGGTAAAGTCTGCTCCAACTTCCTTGGCTTTGGTCAACCGAGAAGCAGATAGGTCGGTCACCACCACTTGAGCAGTTCCCATTGCTTTGGCCACAAGCCAACTGGCCCAGCTCCACACACAAGAACCTTGTTCCCCAGGGAAACTGAACTCTAAGGCAGGCATACATCCCCACAGAGAGAGGTTCAGTCAGGGCCCCTTCTTCAAAGGTGACACCTGTCAGGAAGTTTGTAGTAGAGGTCAGCACTATGTTTATAGAAGCAGCAGAGGTTCCTATCAGGCAGGGGTGTGGCACAGACAAAGATTGAAGGTGTCGGATTGTATACTCCAATCTTTCATTATTCATCTACTTTTCTGGGGAATGCCAGGCTTAGTGGCAACCCGGTCTCCTGTCCAGTCTCATGTCCATATTTGACATGATAAATGGATATTTGACATGTTGTTTTCCAAATATTAAAAGAATAATTGAAATTATCCTAATCATTAATGCTGTCGTCATAGTGAATAGTAACATCTCAAAAAGATAAAAATCATTTAAAATCATGAAACAGTATATTTGAACAATTTAATGATTAGTAAATAAATGTATGTTTACTTAACTGAGATTTTGAATACAAGAAATCTTCTTTTCACTGTGATTGGCTTAATCATGTCTAAAATCTTGAAGTATTACTTTAAACCACAGGTTGATTACTGTATATAAGATGATAATAAGCTTTTAATGTGTCAGTTTTAAGTATATCTTCAGTTAAATACAAATTTATTGATTGATAATAGTTTCATTTAGCTTATCAATTTAACTAGCAAGAGAAATTATTTAAACAGGAAGAGAATGGAAATAGAAAAATAGAAACAGTCTCATTCCCATGGAAAGCAAGACTGAATCACATACATGTGTGTAACACAAAATTTTATTAAGAATAAAGGTTGACCTCAAGTTCTTTGAATATCCTGAGATTAAAAATATATGATTTTATTTTTCTGTTTCCTTATGAGTAAGTCCTCTGTCTGCTTGGCCAAATCGTTTCTGTGTCCAGACTTTAGATATGGATACTATGTAATTATGGTCCCTTGAGTCACTCACTTCATAAATAGCTCCTTTCTTATGAGTAATCTGGGCTAGTGTTTACACTCACAGCCAAGTTGCTAGGCAACAAGTAGCACAACTCTCAATTGTTTTAAGGATCCATCTACCACTGAGCTGAGCCTAAACACATTTGTCCATAACACACACACAGACACACACAGACACACACACACACACACACACAC
>NC_034597.1:77893088-77914980 GCF_900095145.1 Mus pahari | reverse complement strand
AGAGAGAGAAGAGAGAGAGAGAGAGAGAGAGAGAGAGAGAGAGAGAGAGAGAAATACACATTTGTACATATGCCTATATTTTTGTGACATGTGGTTTTAAGCAATGTTTGAGCAATTTATCAAGATGTTTCCTACAAAATGCATTTCTCTTGGAACCTTGAAAGTTGCCTAGTTCTGATTTGATTATGAATGCGTGCTCTGTCATGTAGAAAGGATTGTAAAGATTATCCTGGTATACCAATATGATCAAAACAAATGCTAATTGTGGAGTTTCTCATTGAGAGAACTCTGAAAAGTGTAAGCATAAAATAGTGGTGATACCACATCATATTGAATGTATTATTAAGATATTCCACAAGTCCATACATGAGATACACTTGAAATGCACATGAAGTTTACATGTCAACTTGAGTCAGAATATACAAAATCACATTCAGAATAGAGAAAGTTTCTAACTATCCCAAACAGCCAAAATATGAACACATCTGATACCAACCAACTTGAAAAATAATTATAGAATAAATAATGACAGTATCCAGGCAGGCATACCACAGGCAGAGCTGAGAGTTCTATGTCTTCATCCAAAGGCTGCTAGTGGAAGACTGACTTCCAGGCAACTAAGGTAAAGATCTTAAGCCCACACCCACACTGACACATCTATTCCAACCAGCTCACACCTATTCCAACAAGGCCACACTTTCAATTGGTGCCATTCCTGGGCTGGTAGTCTTGGATTCTATAAGAGAGCAGGCTGAGCAATCCAGGGGAGGCAAGCCAGTAAAGAACATCCCTCCATGACCTTTGCATCAGCTCCTGCTTCCTGACCTGCTTGAGTTCCAGTCCTCACTTCCTTTAGTGATGAACAGCAATGTGAAAGTGTAAGTCGAATAAACCCTTTTCTCCCCAACTTGCTTCTTGGTCATGATGTTTGTGCAGGAATAGAAACCTTGACTAAGACAATAGGTAACTTTTTTTTTTTTGCTGTGAAACAACACCATAATGGTATGGAGCTGAGGAATCCAAGAATGGATAATGTCCTGAATGAATGTGTGTTGTTGGCAGAGGCATGGGCATGTCAAAGAGACAAATGCCTTGCACTTGTGGACAATTTGGAAAGCCATTTTTCTCTCTTTTTCCCCAAATGGGCTAGACTCAAGAGCTGTAGCACAGCTTTTCTGGGGCATTCTCAATATACATGTTTATGAAATTTGTTAGTGTACTCAGAGACATACAACTCCGAGGTCCTCCTCTGGAATGTTTGCAGTCTTAGACTGCTTGGCTATAGAGACCTACCGAGTCTATCTATCCACCTCCCTGATGTGTAGCTAATAAAGACTGTGAGGTTCAAGATGGGTTGGTAGCATCTCAGTCGATCCCAATTTAACCGAGAATGTCTGTCCTTTCTCCATTACTGTTTTCACGGCCTATGATGTAAAAAATTACTTATGAAAAAGTTTATTTTGGCCTAATTTTCTAGAGGTAGAGTAGATATGGGTGTCTGGAGTAGGAACTGACAGATATATCTCCAACCATATTCAGAAAAGATTGTGTACTGGAGATGCAGTGAGGCTGTTATCTCACAGAGCCAACCCCCAGAAACGAAGGATTCCTTTCTATACTTTTTCGAAAATTGCTTATATATAACAACCTGTGTTATGTGTGTGTGTGTGTGTGTGTGTGTGTGTGTGTGTGTGTGAATTTTTCAAGTAATTTATTGCTAATATTTTCAGTCACAGCAAATATTCAGGTTGGCAACATTTAATAAAGTGTCTGCTGTTACCTGACAATATTATTTTTATATTTGTCTAAATCTACAGTAATCCCTGAAGATAATATCATCATTAAACTTTAGAGTAGTTAAATTCACCTGAAAGAATTCATTTTATTGTCTTAGAATCTTGGATAAGTATTCTCTTTTTCTGATATTCTGTGCTTTTAAGAATACTTTTAAATTATGTAATAAAACCAAACAAGAAAAGGGACAATTAAAATCCCAAATCAAAGTTTATTGGGTTTTTGTTGTTGTTGTTGTTTTGTTTTGTTTTGTTTTTTAGTTGAAAGATGACATGAGGCACAATCATCACCTTATTATCCATGTTTCCTTCCTTAGACAATTGGGAAATTTGCAATTTCAACTACATTGAGCATTTCTTTTAATAATTTTTTGAGCTGGGCAGTGGTGGTGCATGCCTTTAATCCCAGCACTTGGGAGGCAGGGGCAGGTGGATTTCTGAGTTCAAGGCCATCCTGGGCTACAGAGTGAGTTCCAGGAAAGCCAGGGCTACACAAGAATTTTTTCTTTTTTTTTTTTTTTTGGTAGAAACATCATAGTTACTAAAATAATTCAAATTATTGCAGTTTTTCAAAAACGCATTTGGAAGTACTTTTGTTGAATTTTTTTTTTTAACAGAGACCAAATTGATCCATTTTCACTTCGCAAAATCTATCTGCTGTCATTTTAAGGTTCAGATAAAAAGTTTCCCAGTGAACATCTGAGAAAACTAAGCTTTAGATTTGGTTTCATACTTATCCTCACGTTATCCTCTAATAGGATGCTTTAAACAACAGGCAGCTGAACATTAACTATATATGAACAAGTCAGTAATGGGATGCAAGAAAGTGTTAGTATTAATTATTATTTTTAACAATGAGCAGAGTCCAGGTTGGCAATCATTCATGTGTTAACATAGCTGTTCCAGGAAGCTAGCTATTGTGTATTCTACAAGCTTGCTCTTATAGACTGTCAATCTAAACTGAACCAAATGATGCAAAGAATACAAATATATTCTTATTCAATCTAAGGATGAAGAATTAACAAATAAGCAAAAACAAATACCAATTCTGAGTCCTTATTGTAGTCCAGGAGTATTTGAAATTGTAAAGTATGTGGTATTTGAAATTGTAAAGTGCTGAAAGAACTTGCACTGTATCTTCTAAATTGGAGATTCTGTAACCTTTAATGTAATTAATTACATGAAGAATAGCATGCATTGTTCCCCATGGTCCTCTAGCACGCAGTACCCATGCTGGCAAACCACATGCACACACATCTTTGGTTCATCATTAAATATCAAGCATCTATTTACATGTTTGGAATATTTAGGATCTGTCTCACTGATAATGTTTCTAGTTCATTACACTGTACATTTCCAGTATAAAACTCTCTGCTTCAACTAGATTTAACATGGAGTAGGTAATGTCTGGGAATTCTAAAAGTATGAAGGAGAAAAAAATTATAAACTTCTAGCACTCAACAACGAAACATCCACAAGAAAAATGAGGATATGGACAAAGATCTAAAACTTAAAAGAATAATCTTTAACTTTAGAGATTATTTTCTGTTATGTGATTTAACATATGTATAATGTATGGTATAATACTGATATGTTCACCTTTTTAATTTTTGTAACATGTTTCTCAAAAATTAGTGTCTATTGAGAATCATATTTATTAAGCCTGTAAAATTTTCCTATGAAGTCATCTGTAATAAGGTTTAAAAAGAAATAGCTCCACTAACTGAGACCCTAACTGTCTCAATATACTTTATGGCCAAAAAACAAAAACAAAAAGAAAAACAAAAAAACCCAAAAACAAAAAACAAAACAGAATCAAGAAAATTAAATAACTCTTCTGCTATTAGTAAGATGTTTTAATACAAATGCTGGGCACTTTACACGATAATACTTTAGTTTCTGTGTTGCTACAGAGCAGTGAACTATACTTTATCTATAGAATTGTACTGATGAGAAGATTTAAATATGTGCAGGCATTGATGTACAAATGGTCATATGTCAGTATAAAAGCTAATATCAAGCATAATTTTTTAAAATTATTTCATTAGATATTTTCTTCATTTATATTTCAAATACTATTCCAAATGTCCCCTATATCTTCCCCCACCCTGCTACCCTGCCCACTCACTCCCACTTCTTGGCCCTGGTGTTCCCCTGTATGGGGCATATTAAGTTTGCAAGACCAAGGGGCCTCTCTTCCCAANGATGGCTGACTAGGCCATCTTCTGNTATATATGCAGCTAGAGACACGAGNTCTGTGGGTACTGATTAGTTCATATTGTTGTTCCACCTATAGNGNTGCAGACCCCTTCAGTTCCTTGGGTAATTTCTCTAGCTCCTCCATTGGGGTCTCTGTGTTCTATCCTATAGATGACTGTGGGTATCCACTTCTATAATTGCCAGGCACTGGCATAGCCTCACAAGAGATAGCTATATCAGTGTCCTTTCAGCAAGTTCTTTCAAGCGTAAATTTTTAACAGATCATCTAAAGACAACAGTTTTGGAATTTCAACCTTTTCCAAAACAGTTTGTATGGTTTTTTTTCTGTGTCTTTGTAATTCTGAAAATTTGCTTTGATCACAGCTTTAAATTCTCAGCTTCTATCATCTATCTATCATGTATTTATCTACCTATCTATTTATCTAAATATATATATTCATATATATATACATATATATATTATGTGTTTATATTTGTGTATGTGAATACATATAAAAATATATATTAATTTGATCACCTCATATGTAAATAAAACATTCTCTATATAAGCAAAATTTTAATGAAAAGTATTCAAACAAATCAAAGACAAATGTTCAACTTAAAAATAATGAATTTATTTTGATTTAAAAGATCTAATAGTTTCTATAAGAGTAGAAAATGTAAAGAAAACTAATGAAGTTGAGGAAGTTTATAACTAGTTTAAATGGCTATTTAATGTCCACCTATGTTATTGACTATTTTGATTATATAGTACTATTATGTGATCTCTTAAAGAAAATTTAAAATAAAAATTCACAAAGAAATCATGCTGGCCTTATATGGCATAAGTTTAACTTTGTTCTTGATGTGTTGTATTAGACACAACATTTTGCATATAATTTGAGACAGCTTTGCAATGGTACCATCTGCCAATGTGTATTGTTATTTTGCTCTTCTTTAGTACAGAAAGAAATGAAATGTCAATAATTTACATGGCATTTTACAGTTTATATATAGACTTCCAAGTATCAATGGATTGATTGATAAATATGTTTGATCCCAGCTTTAAATTCTCACCTATCTATATAGGCTCTCACTTGCAGATGGATTAATATTACCTTATCTCATAACAAACCATCTGAAAACTACTATAGATAAAATTACACTACATTATTAATTGTGTAGACAGCCTGACTTTAACAATGATTCTAAGCTGCTCATATTTCTGGAAACACTTTATGCTCCTGCCCATGGCATTGCCAGAAACAATTAGAGGTCTTGAATTGAGAAGGTAAAGTTACACAGATCTGAGATCATAATTAGCCCCTGACCTGCTTTTGATACCAATTAAGTTCTAACCTTGTATTTTCTCCTGAATAATGCAAGCATGCCTTTCTCTTCTTTTCATAAATATTCTTTAATATTTACTACTAAATGATGACTTGTGCCACATGGCTGTAACCTAGAGGTATCACTAATGAGAATTTAATAGTTCTTAATAAGTTTGTGATTAGCCAGTTCTAGTGTCAATAGCCTGAAGAGGTTAAACTAAGTACAAATAAATTAACCATTGCCTTTTCCCGACACTGTTCGATTTATACTGGTGGGGTAGGGGAATTAAAGGGATGGAAATTTATATTTTAATTCTTTTCTCAGAACCCCCAAAGATTATACTACATTAAAAGCTATAACATACGTAGAACAATTTTGATATTGAAATTTGGCAATTGGTAACAGAAATTTGACTGGTCCTGACAATTAAAGAGGAACTAACTGCAGACCCCAAAGGTCATACATGAATTACAGGTACAAAAATGGAGAAGAGACTGAAGGAAAGGCAGTCCAATGATAGTCCCAAGTTGGGATCTATTTCATGGGAGGTTACCAAGGTCTGATACTATTACTGATGCTATAATGTGCTTACAGATGGGAGCCTGGCATGTCTGTCCTCTGAGATCCCTGAGCAGCTGCTGACAGAAAGAGAAACAGATAATTATACCCAACCATTGAACTGAAGTCTGGAACACCTATGATTGATTTAGGGGAAGGAGTGAAGCAGAAGGAGAGAGTGACCCCATAGGAAGACCAGCGATCTCAATGTTAATTACCCAGGCCCTAGGGAGCTCCCAGAGACTGAGCCACCAACGAGGAGTACCAGGAGTATACCCTGGTCATTCCAAGACCCCTGGCACAAATACAGCAGAGGTATGCCTGGTCCATTTAGTTGGAGAAGATGTGGTTAATCCACAAGAGGCTTGAGACCTCAGGGAAGAAGGAGGCCTGGTTGGCAGGGAGCACCCTCTTGGAAGCAAGGGGAGGAAGAATGGGATGAGGAACTGTGGGAGAAGTGACCGAGGGAGATAACAACTGGAATGTAAATAAATAAAATGATGATGATGATGATGATGATGATGATGATGATGATGATAACGATAATAAAATATGCACAGCAAATTCACAGTTAAAAATAAAGAAGAGGAACTAACTGAAGGTATCCTTAGGTAAAATTGCTGTGTGTATATGGTACTAATTAGTAAATGGTGATGTACTCCCTAGTCAATAAAATGGAAAGAAAACAATAATTTCTGACAGTTTTGAACTCTATGTGAACAGATATAAACTATAATAGCAAATTGCCAGGTAGAATGTGCCCACTGGAGCACTAGTGGTGCAATTACTGCAAGAGTAACTAACCCACCAGTCTCTGAGGCTTATACCTATGACTAAAGAAGTTCTAAGCTCTGAGAAAAATTTACTACTGTTGCTTAGCTATATTGACAAAATATCAAATTTCATTCCAACTACATATAATTATAGCAACAAACAAGGTTCAACTTCATTTAGTCAAGCCTGACTTTGCAATAAACTGAGATAAAGGTAGAGACCCAATACTGTACAAGATGCTGAGAATAAAGAATGGTTGATCGTTTGGTTCTAAATAAAGCACTTATCATACCTTCTTAGGGCTAATGGAATATTGCAGAAGTGGAGATGGAGAACTAGTAGAATAGGACTACAGGAAAAGGGGCTATGAAAATCATCTTCTAAGCACGATATGGTCCAGTTAATCACACATTCACAGCATCTTTGGATATTGGCACTGGGTCTACAGAAACTTTCCCTTCCTACAGTAGTTATTGTTGGAGAAATGTACTCATGGATCCTTACCACTTAGTGTAATAATATTGGCAACTAATAGGTTCTGGAAAACAGGGAGGAATAGTATCCAATATTCACAAGTGAGCCCACCAAGGTCCAAAATGTAGGTTCAAGTTCATGTTTACATGTAAAGTTCTTGTGAAACTGGAAGACAGTCATGAATATGGGAAAGAGATATTGAGGAACAGGGATGGATTAGTCAGGGTCCTTTAGTATTACAGAACAAATATATAGTGAATTTACTAAATAACTTTAAGGTTGCAGTCTAGCTAATCCAACAATAGCTGACTGTGAACAGAAAGTCCAAGAATTCAGTATTTGCTCTGTTCACAAATGTGAAAGTCTTATCTGGTCTTCAGTATATAATAGAAATCCATAGAAGTAAGTTCTCTAATGCTAGTGAAGAAGTGGATGTGGTAGCAAAACCTGGATTAAAGCTGTGTGTCTTCCTTACTCAACATTTTAGACTAGAAGTGGATTCACCCACTTCAAACCTAATCAAACATCTCCCACAGGTATGCCCTCCCTATCTGGATTGTAGTTCATTCCAGATGTCAAGTTGACAACCATTAATACACTTCACAGGGTAGGAGACAGGAGCTGGCAAAGGTAGAAGACAAAATCAGGTAGAAGAAGGTAATTATATAGATGTGTGAAATTGTCAAAGAAAAAATTTATTAAGAATAAAACTTGTAAATGTGTTAGGAAATTCTTACCAAACTATTTCACCAGACTTGGGAGATAATAGCTTCTCTTGTGATAGAGTGAACATGTAATTGACATTTCACCTGAAAAAAAAAAAAACAATAACATTATTTTATCAGCAACATAACAGTATTGATCAGTTGCCATTACTCTTTGTGTAGCCTTAATATCACAGACACTATTTTAAAATCATTTCCTGCTGCAAGAAAAACTGATGAAAGAAAATGGTAACAATTAAAAACTCGGATTCTACATTTATAAAAATTCTCCATTCAGTTTTTAAAAGTCTATTCAATTTTAAGAGATTAAACCATATAAAATGACATAGCAGAAGTTTACTACAGTATGAACTGTTACGGGAAAGTAGCATATTTTTAAATTTTACTAGTATCACAAGCAACTTAACAGGATCTGACTTAAGTTTGTATGAGTATAAGAGTATTTATACTATAAGACTCAGGGGTGTCTATGTTCAGACATATAAGCCAATTTCAGCACCACCTAGTGGAACATTCAAGATAATTACATGCCTGGACCTGAGTAGGGTCTTGAAGGCTGTTGAAGATCTCATCTTTCTGAGATTTGAGGAAGTACATGTCTGGCCCAAGTCCCTAATTTCTGGGTGGTCACTCACTCTACACTCTCTATTAGTACTATCAGTAATGCACAAATTGTCACTTGATACCTATATTTATTAATTTCCAAGTGCACAGAATATTTAGCAGGGACATAAGGAAATGTGAAGTACCATATTACTCAAAAACATTATTCTCTCTAGTACCAAAGGCAAAGAAAATAAAATTTGACGTCAAACAGTGCCATACATCTACCTTTGCCTGAATTTTATGTCTTACGAAACATTATTTTTTTACTGAATTTCTCTTTTCATATAAGCTTTAAAAGGCTAATTTTAAATAGGTGTGTAAAATAGCATTGTTTTATTCTTATTTGAACGTTGTCTTCTAATTCATACATTATAAATTTCATTTTCTTCTTCTCCCCACTCCCACATCCCTCTTTTGATTTCAAAAGATGCTCATTATGTTAGCCAGCAGAACACACTATGTAGCCCAAGTTGGCCTTTAACTCATCCTTCTGCAACATTGTCTTGGTGTAAATTAATAAGCATGAGCCCCCATGCCAGCTGATCATGGGAAGTTACTAATATTAGGTAAGTAACTAATGGTAAGAAACCAAAGATACTTGGGATCATGGTAAGATACTAACACCAAATTCTCCAAGCCTGATTTTGATTTGGAATAGCATTTTAATGGTATATTTATTTAAATCAGGCTCAACTATACATTCTATTGCTTTATTAACAATTCTGTCAGAATCCTGAAAAGTGATGCAGCATAAAACCAACTCCCAGAATGCAATCATTTCTCTCTGATAGAAAGACTTCAAAGCAATCAGCTTGCTGAATCAGGCAAGTGAGGAAGATTGATTGTAGTCAGTTATCAAACAGCTGTTATGTCATCTCATGAGTGATGACAGCACATACTGATCACATTAGGATGAAGGTCAGTGTTTGTATTTTCAGACTCGCTTGTGAACTAGGACTAAAGCCTTTGCTGGCACCATTCATGTAAAGGAATAAGGACAAAGAAAAAAAAAGTCCTTAGTGGGGAACTCCACACACCCAGTGTCCTTAAAACAAACAAACAAATAACAGAAAAAAAACCAAAAGAAATAATTCTGTGTTGATTTAAAATAGTATCTAGGAACCATTGAGAAAAGTTAGTTTTCATCATTTATGTACAGCTGTTGGTAAGCCAAGCACTTGGGAGACAGAGGCAGGCAGATTTCTAAGTTCGAGGCCAGACTGGTCTACAAAGTGAGTTCCAGGACAGCCAGGGCTATACAGAGAAACCCTGTCTCGAAACCCTCCCCCCCCCAAAAAAAAGAATATTTCTAATTAAAACAAAACAACTCAGTCAAAAGACTTACATTGGGTCATAAAATGTAGCCTCCTGTCTTTCACATTATGACCTTCCGCCTTAGCCACCTTGATGTAAGGAGAGTGGGTGTGTGGCAATTTTCTCTCGAGTTATAAACTTGAGAGTTAGGCTGCCTTTCACCTTTTCATCCATGCAATGGATTTGTAAATTAGATGGGAATTTAATATTTCTTCTGTAAAATAACAATTCTAGCTTAAAGAGAATGGCATTTAAAATGCCATAAAACATTCCCGATGTTTTCTTTTCATCCTGTTCCAAATCCAATGTCTGAGGCATGAATACTTAATCTTGTGTCATGGAATGTTTTGGAGTTGGTTAGAATTAAAAGATGACAGGTTTTTGGTGGGAAATTTTTCCATAGGTTTTATAACCAAGACACCAATCTTCCTTCCTTCCTTCCTTCCTTCCTTTCTCCCTCTCTCCCTTTCTCCCTCCCTCTCTCTTTCATCTTTCTTTCCTTCCTTCCTTCCTACCCACCCCCAGTGGACCATATTTCTTGTACTGTAAATTACCTTAACAAGACTAATTAAGGGCTGTATATATAGTCTCTCCTCCTGAAGGAATGGCAGATTGGTTTATTTTCCATGAAGACTCCATTTGAAAGCCTGGAAACTTCCAGGCCTTCACTATTTGTGCACAGTTTTGGATTTATGTCTTGCTTGGCAGAACTTTTTCCCCACTGATCCATACCACAGACTGGTATCCAATACCCTTATATACAACAGTTGTTGATGATATCAAAATGCAGACTATTAAACTATGAGTTATAACAGCTAAGACAAAAAGATGTATGAAACTGAAGGGAAATTTAGATTGTAAAAAGATACCCTGATGACATAGTGAAAAGCAAAGGAAAATTCAGGGAGTGAGAATAGCTTGAATAGGATTCAAAGAATACATAATTTAGGGAGAATGAATGAAATTCTGTTTTCTGAAACAGAGGATAAGAATCTCAAGAGTGAAGAAAAACTTCTATCAAAAATGAACCTAAATTCAAGAAGTGTCAAAGCAGGTGAGTCTAACATAATACCTTCAGTATTAAAGCCTGATCCTCACTAACCTAACATTTTTTTTTTTTGAGACAGGGTTTCTCTGGATAGCTCTGGCTGTCCTAGAACTCACTTTGTAGACCAGGCTGTCCTCGAACTCAGAAATCCGCCTGCCTCTGCCTCCTAACCTAACATTTTTAACATGATCAATTGATTCCTCATCTATGAAGAGCCATTTATTACTTTCCATTATTTAACTTTACATCTCTTGCCTTTTTTGTTCCTGTTTAAGTCTTTTATTCATGGTGGAAAAGGAGTCCTATGACTTACGTGGGGTGAAACAAGGATGAAATACCTCTTGCAGGAAGGGATGCTTAGTTTCACGTCTCCATCAGTTCTCTTAGAGGTTCTGAATCTGCATCTTCCACTTAAACAGCAGTATATGTTTAAAACTTGTTTGTTACTAGACACACTGATAATTCTTCACCTGGAATACGTAGACATTTAATATAAAATAAATTAAAGCTCCAGTTCACAAAGTAGATTTGATCAACAAATGTGCATTCTAGAAGACAAATATCCCTTTCTATCTACCATCATGTGAAGTAATAATACATTCTGATTCTTTGTGATATGAATGTCTATAACTCCTACTGGACAAGTAAAAATTCATGCCAAATTAATGTAGTGTCTAGCTATGTGAGCTACTCTGACACATGAAAATGAATGATCTTCATCCAAGCAAAGGCTTAGGGAGTCATTGTGTGATTCTGCCAAGTCTTTTACAAGCCATGCAAATGGCAGTCCCAGATGGGAGCTTCTTGTTCTGTAACCTGGACTCAGAAATGAAATGACATATGGGGCAGGGAGCAGTTACACACACACACACACACACACACACACACACACACACACACACAGTTGCAGAATAGAATATATTTTATACTTATTATTTTAGAAAAAGTAATTAATTTACTGAAATACTAAGGACTCAGATTTGTATTCTACTATGAATGGCAGATCAAGGATCACATTGTACTTGACTAGGACAGCACAATCACAGCTTATAATGGCAGAAATTGAGAAGGAGGATATGAAGGGACAAGTAATTAAAAATACTTTCTACAAAATCATATAAATACTGAACTCAGGAAATGTGAGACTAGAAAAGTATAACCAGACCCAGGCCCCTCACTAAGGAAAGCAACACTCTTCTATAGATGGCAGAAAATCCATTCCAAAATATTGCCAGTTGTGCCTTATCATCCGCATTTCATTTATACTTTCTAACGGAGTATATGCTTACAACTGCTTCAGTAATTGAGAATCTAGGGTATCCTGCAAAGTCCCAGACCAGTCAGTGTCCAAGTATACATTCACGCTCTTTTCATTCTTCTGCAACCTCTAACAGCAGATTTCACAAACTTGAATGCAACCAATATAAGACATCTGATGTCCCTGTATCTTCTTTATCAATTAAATTATCTACTACTAAAGTTACTAGATATGGATGAAGTGATTCAATGTAGATAATAGTAAATGTCATAAGCATACATGAAAATTTGACATCAAAGCAGTTATTGTTAAAATATGATTTGAGACCAAATTGCCAGTAAGTTAACCACTACTATTCAATAAAACAAACAAAAAGGAAAACAACAAGGTATGACTTACAAATGAAAATACAATGAAGAAAAACATTTTCTTTATCACTATGCTTTATTCAATATCAGCATTAATGTTAGTGATAAATGAGTACATTCCTACAAGTGATTGAGAGGTTCAAGATCCTAGTAACATATACGGTCACATATGAACTTTGTTATAACTATGGTCACTTGAGCAGCAAATGAGAATAAATTTTCATGCAAACTATATGCCTAAAATATTCATATTAACAACCCTGAAATTTTAATATAAGACTAAACTTATCTTCATATACACAGACCACTCTGTTTTGCTTGAAAAATTCACCCTTTGAGAAAATTGTGCCATTGCACCTTCCATAAAAATATTTTAAAAAGTATATGCAAAGCATTTGTTACTGTACTCATCCAACCTATGATTTAATTAAAGTTTCATTTTCTATCAGTTTAACCTCAGCAGTCTGTTGTACCATAATCTATGATAAAAGGCCCTCTGACAAATAGTAGAAAAAATGTAATTTAGTCTGTCTCATAACTCATATTTATCCAAATATTTTTAAATGTTGTTGACATGTTTTATACACACCCAAATATATAATTTATAACTTCAAAATATTACAATTCCATAGTTCCTTCAGGTAGAATTCAGGAAACAATGTTAATAATAACAAAATAATAGCAAATAAAATAAAATAAATAAAATAAAATAGCAAAAAGAAAGACTGAGGTAGTATAAATGAAGTCATTCTAAATGACAGACTTTAGTAATGTGATCCCAGCTGGAAATTTCTGATTGGAGCACAAAATTGCCTTGCTATGCTTTGTTATTAGTGAAACGACATGAAAAGATAAAACATGCCTTAATATATATTGTAATCAATATTAAAATAAGAAAAACATTTAAAGTCCAATAATTCAAAATGTTAATGATAAGACAATAAGTCTTTTTCTAGTTTGTCCTTAAATAATGTAAGATGCTCAGAATCTCTTACAAAATACTTCTTAAAATTAATATCTAATTTAAACACTTTATCAATTCCATTAAAATTCATTGTATAAAAAGTCAAAGCAAACTTGATTTTGGAAAGTTCTGACTTGGCTCTTTCTTTCATATAGCTATTCTCTTTAGAAGACATTCTACATGCAGACCCACTCTAGCACACTCAGTTACTCCATGGAATTTTCCACTCCACTAACTACCTATTTATTTCAACATATTAGATACTTATTTCTGCATATTTATTGCATCCACTGCCCATGACAGAGAGCAATAAAAATATTGACATGGAAGTGACAAAATCATTGAGAGTAGAGTTAAATCAAGAAGGTATAGAACTAAACAGTGAATTCTCAACAGAGGAATCTCAAATGTCTACAAATGTTCACAGTCTTAATTCATCAGGAAAATGCAAATAAAATCTACTCTACACCCATCAGGGTGGCTAAGATGAAAAGTTCAACCAACAGCACATGCTGTTGAGAATGTGGAGTAAGGAGAACTCTCATACATCCCTGGAGGGAGGACAAGCTTATATAACCACTCTGGACATCAACTTGGTGATTTCTCAGAAAACCTGGAACAGTTATATCTCATGATCCAACTGTACCACTCCAGAGCATATCCTCAAAAGATACTCCACCATACCACAAGGACACTTGCTCAACTATATTCATAGCATCTTTATTTGTCATAGCTAGAAATTGGAAACAACCCATCCCATATGTCCCTCAATTGAAGAACGAATGGGCTTCTCAGCTATTAAAAATAATGACATCATGAAATATGCAGGCAAATGAATAGAATTAGAAAATATCATCCTAAATGAGGTAACCCAAAGCCAGAAAAAACACACATGGCATGTTCTCACTTATAAGTGGATATTAACCATAAAGTACAGGATAATCATGCTGCCATCCACACACCTAAAGAAGCCAATTAACAGGAAGAGCCCAAGAGAGGATCTCTCTCAGAAGGGGAAATAAAATAAACCTCAGAAGTAGGTGGAGAACGGGAATTGTGTGGGAGAGGGCATAGGTAGAGGAATGGGACAGGGACGGGGATGGGAGAGGAATGGGTCTAGAGAGAACAGGGGAAAGAGAACAAAGGTGGGAGGTAGATGGGTGTCTGTAGGATATGCCGGAGACCAGGAGCAGGGGAGGCTCCAGGGAGTCTATGGGGGTGAGTGTTGCTGAAACTTCTAGTAATAGGAGATACAAAGCCTGAAGTGGCTAACTCCTATAGACAAGCAGGAAACCCAGTGGAAGGCTAAGAACACCAACCCACCCACAAATCTTTTGACCCCAAGTATGTCTTGTCCATAAGATGTGCAGGGACAAAGATGGAGTAGACAAAGAGGGAATGACCAACCAATGACGGGCCCAACTTGTGACCCATCCCAAGGGCATGAACTAATTCTGGACAATATTAATGATCCTCTGTTATGCTTGCAGGCAGGAGCCTAGCATAACTATCCTCTGAGAAGCTCCTGGAAGCAGGTGTAGAGCTCCACAGCCAAACGTTAGTGTGAGCTTGGGGAATCTTGTGGGACAGTCAGAGAAAGGATTGAGGAACCCAAAGAGGATAGGGACAAGAAGACCTATCAGAGTCAACTAATCTGGACCCTTGGTATCTCCCAGAGACTGGACCACCAACCAAAGAGCAACAACCATAGGCTGGGCCTAGGCTACCTGTAGTGGCTATTCCTGGTTGTCAACTTGACTATATTTGAAATGAACTACAATCCAGAATTGGAAGGCTCACCAGTGAACCTAATCTGGAGGCTGGGAGATAGAAGTTTCTGATCTGGATCTTGGTATGGAGATCTTGAGACACAGTGGTGATTGAATCCAGAAGATTAAGACAGGGAGATCTCCGAATCCAAGGCCATCTGAGATTAAAGGTGTGGTGGCACACACCTTTAATCTGGGCTACACCTTCTGCTGGGGACCATATAAGGACATTGGAAGAAGGGAGTCTGGCTCTCGCTCTTTTGCCTTCTTGCCGTGTGGGACTCAGCAACTGCTAGATCCTTGGACTTCCATTCACAGCTACTACTGAACCATTGTTGGGATTTGGACTGCAGACTGTAAGTCATCAATAAATTCCTTTACTATATAGAGACTATCTGTAAGTTCTGTGACTCTAGAGAACCCTGACTAATACACTATCCAAACATGTGTAACAGATGTGCAGGTTGGTCTTCATGAGGGTCCCCTAACACCTAGGCCAGGGACAGTACCTGAATCTGTTGCCTGCCTGTGTATCCTAAACTGGGTTGCCTTGTTTTGCTTCAGTTGGAGAAGATATGCCTATTCTCTCAGTGACTTGATATGCTACGATGGATGGATACCAGTCGGGGCTTTCTCCTCAGAGAAAGGTTTGTGGGGAGGGATTATGTGAGTGGGGAATGAGAGAAAAGGGTATGTGTGATTTTATGTAAAGTGAATTCATAAATAAATTAACTAATGAAAAATAAGAAAGAAAAATCTAACACTTAGAACTAGGAAAAATAATCCACATATATGCACATTAATCTGCTAAGCAAACATATTGTATGCAATGATAATTATATATTTTTAAAGACAATACTTCCAAGAACTGAAAATTTGACAAGTCCATAATCATCCCAGCCTTCAGAATACTTGACTAAGCTCCTGACACTGTTTCCCAAAGAACAGTATCTCTCTGGAATTCCCTTGCGATCACTTAAAGGAAGATCATAATTATTGATCACCTTCATAATTTTCAGTAGAGGCAGATTAACTGCAAATGGCATTCTTGTTCGAATATAGAGTCTAATTTCTTGTTGAGTCTCAGTAAGTTATCTGCCTTCATAAAATATTATGGCAGGATTCCAAGGGTTAAAATTATGAGTTGCATAAAAGACATTTCCTTGCACTCATTTTATTATTTTCACTAAGCATTTCCCAGGATTTCAACACACTGACGTTTCAAGAGAGAGTTATTTTCCCTTGCCCCCTCCATTCTAATTGCATCTGATGCATATACAGTGAACAACAACTAATTTCACAGCTCAGTTACTTAATCCTTGGAAAAAGACAGTTCTGCAAAATCAGATGATAAAAAGGAGTTGAGAAAACTGTAGTAAAACAATCAGAGCTGTAACAATGATATTTATGTGAGCTGTACTTATGATTTCTATTAACTTAGTGAAACATATATTAACACATCCTCTCTAAACTCTGCATGCATAGATCACATGTCGATTTTATTTGACTAATTTAAACTAACATATCATTTCAGCCATGCAGTCAAAGCCTACAAATGGAAGATGATGATATGGCAGACAAACACTGGTCATCAAATGAAGATAGTGTCACAAAACAAAAGACAGCAATAGCATTCAACTGAATTATGATGTTCCAAGAGCTTCCATGTCTGCAATGGAATCAATGTTAGAGAAATACATCCTCAGGCTGAAGGTATATTTCAATGGTTAATGGCCTTGTGAAACTTTCAGAGGACCAGAGTTCAGTTCCCATCTCCATATATGAAGCAAAGAGCCATCTGTTAATACAGATCCAGTCGATTTGATGCCCTTCACAAACATGACATATATACATATAGACAAACACATGTAAGTAAAAATATCTTCTAAAAGATATTAAATCTTAGAAATTGCATCTCCTAAATCAGTATTCTTATTTAATTTTTTAAAAAAATATTTTATTTTATGTATATGACTACACAGTAGCTATCTTCAGATACACCAGAAGAGGGCAACAGATCCCATTACAGATGGTTGTGAGCCACCATGTGGTTGCTGGGAATTGAACTCAGGACCTCTGAAAGAGTAGTCAATGCTCTTAACTGCTGAGCCATCTCTCCAGGCCGCTAAATCAGGACTCTAAGCACTCTATAATTTTGTGTTTGACACTTGGAAAGGAAGATTTCTATTCATATATTGATGTAGAGAAATATTTTAATCCCTTTGTTTAAGAAGTCAAAATGAGATACTTTTGATCAAAATCTCTACAGAAACATTAAAGTTAGGGTGGAGGAAACAGAAGAGGAGATAATTTTTCACGTAAGCCACGTTAATTAAAAGAGAATGCTGTTTACGTGTTTATGTGAAAGGATTAATGATATACATTATTGTATATTTTTCATATATAGTGCTACAAAAGGGACATTCTTCAACTGACCTTATGTTTAATAATGTGGAAGCATGAAGATGTGTGTGAAATCTTTCTTCTTTTCCATTTGTATCTGTTTTATTCTAGTACTAACCTCTGTTTTGTGACCTCATCCATACCTCACTGGAAGTACTATCCTGAAACACCCCATGTGCGTGATATTTGTCATTTTATGGGCATTCACTTGGCCTTAAAGCTTAAGTAGCCTGCATTGTTTTCATCCATAGCGCCATCTCCACCAGAAAATTTATAAATTTTCTACACAGATGTGAACAGTAAAGAAAACTTCTTGTCAGACAGTGGCAAAACTGTGGCGATCTGTAGAAAGCACGCCTAATGAAGCTAGCTTTGACTTCACTTTAGAATTCCATAGGAAACTGGGGACATGACTGCGCAACTGTAAATAGACTCAAGGTCGAGAAAAGAATGGCAGAAGATAAGGTCACGGAGCACAAAACTAAATAAATAAACAGGGAACATTTAATAAAGGGCAAACCTCTTGTCCAGGAGTCGTTGAGCAACACCTAACTCCCTAGTTTTATTTTGTGGGTTTTTTGTTTAATTTTTTTTTTTTTTAAATTTTGGTAATTTTGTAACCTTTTTTTGGTTGTTCTTCATTTGTTGTTTGTTTTATTTGATTTTAAACTTTGGGATTTTTGTTTTATTTTGTTTTTATTTTGAGAGAGAGAAGGAACTTGAAATCAAGTGGATATGGAGGAAGGATCTGGGGCCCGTGGTTGAAAGGAGAAAACTCCAAAATATAGTGTATAAAATTTAAATAATAAAGTATAGTAAAATATTTTCAGTTCAGCTTAAATTCTAGGTTAGCAATGCGTACCACAGATACTGTGAGACAAATTAAAATTACTAATTAAAATGTTAAATGTATAAGTGTATGGGTTTTATGTGAATGTTTGTGAAGATGTCCACAGACACCCAGCAGCAGATACCCTGGGCATGGAGTTACATGGTTATAAGCCACCAGATATGGATGCTAAAAACTGAACTGTGAACTGTAGTCTGGTATAACAACAACAAATACTCTTAAAGGCTGAGCCAAGTGCTAATGAAAGCCTTGTGCTTTCCCTTGCTGATTCTAGAGGACAATTCCCTTCTCTTGTTTTTATCTGACTGTCTTCTGGCTGATATTTCTTTAGGATAACTCACTTGGAAGCCTTGCTGCCTGCTCTCAAGTGCTTCCTTTCTCAAAGGCCAGCTGCCACCCCAAATCAGATTTCCTGCTGTGCTTATTGATTGCAGAGCTCCATGTAGGCAGAAGCCCCTCTGCTGGGACTGAAGGTATGGTAAAGATCTATCATCTCTGCTCTGCCTAACCCTACAAATGGGGAAGCCTCAGAGAGTAGGTGTGATGTTATTTCTCCACTATTAATTTATTTTCAAATAAATGCATATAATGTACAGTGGTACAGTTACATCAACATGCATAAAAATATTCAAAATCTCAAATGTCTTTATCTAAATATTTGTTTTAACTGCTATTCAATAGTGAATTTGTGGCTAAGAAATGCCACTCCATAGATAGAAGAGTGGGTGAAGATGTCTCCTTTCATCATCCATTCATAACTATTTTCTTTGAATTTCAAAATTATGTTTTCTCAATATTAGCATAAATGTATATATAACAGTATAGTAATGTAATATTAATATTGTTTTCAATTGTGCTAAATATTCTATTTCAACTTTCTAGATTTTTATCATTTTATATGGTAATCTTTATATACAAATGTTCTCAGATAAATAATAGATTTCAAACATACTTTAAAATAAATCTTTCCCTCATAAACTACTTTTATGAACAGGTTCCTTGTCCCTTTCTTATTCTTTGTAGCAATCCTGGGTAGACTCTAACACTGTCCCTTACCAAAAACCAATTGATAATTTATATTATATATATAATATATATTTCTAAAGTAAAACTCATATTCTGATATTTTGTGAAATGAAAATGTTTATAATTTGTAACTTAAAGTTTCTGTCCTTTAGACCAACAAAATAAACCAATAATGATATTTTACTTTCAACAGCTTTAGTAGAAAGCTTTTATATTAAAATAATCTTTGCATTATTATTAACAAATAGCTTTGATAACCACTGGTCCATTATCCTTCAATTTCTCAATTTCACATTATCCTGTTCTGTTTTTCTCTTTTTTTCTTTGCTTTCTATTTTTTTTAATTTCAGTTGTATTTGATAACTTTCCAGTTTAACTCACATTCTTTTTTGACATACATCCATTTGAATTTGAGGTCACTTTTCTGAATAACTCATGCTTGCCTATAACTTTTTTAAAATGTTGATGAAAGAACACTTAAAAACATATACCACTATTTAAGTTCCATTCAAGCTGTTATTTCTGCTTCCTTTGTAAATTAAAAAAAAAAATTGTCTAAGAGGCCCTGATATCTTTGCTTATGAAAACTTGCCAGACATTTTCAGGTAAATTAATAATATTTTGTATCAATTCTATGACAGTGTTGAAATATAATTATTAGCAGCTCTTCTTGAAGATACAGGGAAGAACCAGACTGAGACCCGAGAAAATGTCACATACATCTTATAAAGCATAAGCCTCAAAATTATCTTCAGATGCTAATATGCAACATATCTTCATATGCTAATATGCAATGTATCTTTCCAGGCTATTATAATACAGTTTAAGAATTCAGACTACAAAATTATAGTCTTTTCAAGACACCTTGATTATTTTTTCAATATTCAATTCACTCAGCAATATTACATTTTCTCCCTTAACATGGTTTAAAAGATAATCAATTCTCTGATCTTTCTAATCCCCCATGCAATCAAACTGCAGCATCTAAAACTACCACTTCCCCACAATATTCAAAATTTCTTGCTTCACTAGGAAGTCTTTCTTTCTGTGGCAGAATCTGTTTTAGGTCAGTTGCTGAAGAATGAACAATATGAGAGTCGTATACTTTCATACCTATCCTCCCTGTCAACTTCCATGTCAAAAAAATAAAATAAAATAAAATAAAATAAAATAAAATAAAATAAAATAAAAATGGGAAGGGCCAGGTAAATCTCACTTGATGCACGTGATTATAGTAGCTTAGTTCAAATTTCTTTGTCAGGAGTACGAAGACTGGTTTGTTTCACGTATGAATCACAATCATATCACCATCATTCTTTACTTTGGTGTTATCTACTCAGCCAGAAGTAGAAACGATTGCCAAGCATTGTCTCTCTCTATAATTTTGAGGGACAGGTAAGTAATACTATCTCTTGGATCTTTTTTAAAAACCATCTGTCCTTGTTCTAGGATCTTGCAGTTGTGTGTCAAATCCAGGTTCCCTCAATTTCTTGAGATCTGGAGAGCAAATTTAAAGGATATTAATGTTTCTCAAACTTGCCAGCATTAGTCTAGCTTCTGTAGTGACATCAGAACCAAAAGACTGCTCCTGCTATTTCTGATGTTAAACTATTTATTTCTATGTAGAAAGACATTGGGCCATAATGTGCTATAACTAAAAGTAGACTGACAATCATTTAACTAAAAAAACAACTCAATTATGTAATAAGTAATTTAGCAAATGGTTGATTGATTTTAGCACAACAACATCCATAAATACTACCAGCAGATAATCAGTGAAGTAACAAAGATGATTGTGAGAGTTGCCTACAAGACAAACTTTCTTTATGGGATGAATGAGACCTGGATATAACAGTTCAGACTGTTAAGTTACTGTTCTAAAATCTTATTGGATTCTCTAACATAGTAGAGTAACTTTCATCACTAACATGGAGAACGGTAGAAGTAGCTCAAATGCATACTTCAGAGCTCTGATAACACTTCCTTTATGTCTCTATTACATTTTATTCAGTGGGGTGTATGTGTGTGCCTCTGTATACATTTAGAAGCCAAAGGACAACCTGTGGGACTCAATTCCCTCCTTCTTCCATGAGGCTCTCTGTTGGGAACAAAATAAAATAAAAGGGGTGGGGGTGGGGAAGTTGTGAGGAAAAAGATGCTCCATGCCCTGCCAGAGTTTCTCAATTCTCTGGTCAGTCAGGCATGGGGAGACTGCCAGGCACTTTCCACTCAGCCCTGGGTGGGCATTGCCTCTGACCCACGCAGCAGGGAGGTGGAGAATGGGCAGCCCCTACGGGGACCACCCTCAGAGCTACTTTGCTAAAGCCACCAAGGTGGTGGGAAAGAGGGAATAGGGAAGAGGTTCCCAACAATGAGCAGAGTATGCAGTAGGCCTTGATGGAGCAGAGCAGAGACTCTATGGTTTAAGAGC
>NC_034597.1:77859553-77892563 GCF_900095145.1 Mus pahari | reverse complement strand
GGGAAGAGGAGAGAGAAGAGAGAGGACAAATGGGTGAGAGTAAGCGAATAAGAGTAAGAGAGCATGGTGGGGCTGAACACCCCTTTTTATGGTCTTCACTGTTGCTAGGTAACTGGGGAGGAGTTTAGCCTGAAGGTCAGAAGCTTGGGCCATTGCTTAAGTGACCACTGACCATGCTTCTCTTGTGGGGGACATTGGAGGTGGTACCTTAGGCTGGAGTTCCAGGAGCTTGAGGGAACGCCTACCGTGTCATGAGGGTGAATTATGACATTCAGGGTTCAGACCTCAGCTTGACTGGAGACCAGCCTGCAATTCCCCACAGCTCTCAGGAACTGAACTGAGGCTGTTAGACTGGTATAAAGTGTCTCTACTTGCTGAAATATCTCAATTGCCTGTACTGCTACAGATCCTGACTCATGTGTAAAATGCATGACTCTTCATGGTACCAAAACTGTTGGATTCTTCACATGTACCGTGTTCTACTGCAAAATTTAAAGCACATATTTGTTTTGTTTTGTTTTGTTTTGGAAACAACCAGGTCTGTTGATATCAGTATCAAAAAGAAGTGGCTTACCTTGGTCACTCTTGGCCTATAATGTCATTCCACAGTCTGCAGACCTCTGTAAGTACATTGCAATGATAGCACTTGAGACCATGTTAACTATTTCTGATTTCCAAAAACTATATCACTGAGTTTAACCTGGAGCTTCCTGGTGAATCTTGCAGGTCACCTACTTTGGTTAAGACACTGTAAGTAATCTCATCACCTAAGGACTGTAGGTTTTTTCAAACCTCAGAAAAACAGAAATTTATACTCCCTGGATGCACAAGGATGTGATATGATATTGCTTCCATGTTCCTTTCTCACTTCTTATAACATTTTTTATAAGACATGAAAGTATAACTGAGAGTACTATAGAAATGTTAAGTTCCTGTGGCTCACCTTTTACATATTAGTTTAGGTCTGTTAGGGTCTGAGAATTAGGAAATAATCCATCAAGAAAACTATGTTAGAGCCAACAAAATTTTTTTTTCATTCAACAAGCTGATGTATCAGAGACATTGCTGTTTGCTGGATCCAAACCATGTCAGCAGGAGGCTGGACAGAGCAACCTTTTAAAGAAACAAACAAACAAACAAACAAAAAGCCAAAACCGCAAACCAAGAGGCATAGGACCAAGGGTAGGGGCAGCAGATCCCTACTGTATATTTCCAATGGTATTTCATACCTGGCATCTTAAAAATGGGTTTCTACCTGTCAAATACCTCATATGGCTTCCCTGACAAATTGGTCTAGATTGAAAACAGCTACTGGGTTTCAGTCCCCACTGGGTGGTAAACAACATGTCACAGAGTTATGTAGTGACCTAAGTTCCTAAGGGGGCACCTGGGGCCAGAAGCAATTTCTGGGAATTCAGTTATTTCTTGGAATTCAGCCTAGTACAAGATGGAGACTATATACAAGATGGGGGTCTCTAAGGCTAAGGTGGCCTTTAACAGCTCTACTGTTATGAAACTTATGCATATCTGATACAGAAGTAAGAAATTGGTTTTGAGTTCCTGAAACACAAAAACAAACTATGTAATAGAGAGGTGGAGTTACAGCTCTGATACTACCCTTTCTTCAATTACTCACAGGGAGAGATTTATCATCATCATTTCTTAACTGTTGTGATTCTCAGAGTCCTTCTGCACCTAAGCAACACCAATGGTAAGCATTGGTCCCAGTTCTCTGAGAGGCAACAAGGAGTTTTCTCTAATTAGGGTCATGATTTCATGCAAGCTGTCTTTAAAGTCTGTTGATTTTCAATTATATTGCATTTATCCTGAGAATAGATAAGAGTCTAAAGCTTATCAACTAATCCCTTTTGGAAATTAGTTTTCTAATAATAGCAGTTAATTGAGAAGGAAAAGCTAACTAGTTACCTGAATGCATATTAAGTCTTTCTGAGTTAGGCAATATTTGAAATAATGATATAATCTTGTTATGTAGACAATAGACCTTAAGGCCATTCCCCTCATTTTTTTGTGTGACAGTTTATAATAAAATAAAAAACAAATACATCGCAAATAAAATCAACTGATTTTTTACCTATAGCTATGTTCCCCTGAAGCTGAGTTTCTGATACTATTGCCTCAGAACTTAGATTGCTCTGTCACCAACATCCATTTATCACATCCTTTGAACCTCAATCACTCTAACCCAGTCCAGTGAGTGGCAGGTGCTGAATATCCAATAAGGAGTTAATGTAATTTCTACCTTTCAAACGTTCTCTAGCTCAGGTAAAAGCAAGCAAGGCATGGATAAATACATCAGAATACAAGAGGAAAAACGGGTTTAAAATCATCACAAACATGTGACGCAACAAAGATGTAAGTGAAGCAAAACAAAGAAAACATGCAAGTAAGCTCTAGATCAGTGGTTCTCAACGAGGGAGTCACAACCCCATCGGTAGTCAAATAACCTTTGCACAAGTGTCACACACCTGATATCCCGTATATTAGATATATTACATTAATATTCATAACAGTAGCAAAATTACTGTTAGTAAGTAGCAACAAAAATAAGTTTATGATTAGGGTCACCACAACATGAAGAACTGTATTCAAGGATAGCAGCGTTAGGAAGGTTGATAACCAATGCATTAGAGGAATAGGTCTCAATCATGTTTCAGACTTAGTATCACCTTGGGAGTTATTGGAATAGTTAGTGCTCCATTCAGCTTAGGGTTTTTTTTTTTTTTTAAATACTCTGCCTGAACCCCAAGATCGGTCAATTTCAAGAAAATGTTCAGGTTTCTGGACTAGGCATCTGCTGTTAAAAAGCAATGCTTTAAAGGACACAGAAAATGAATACCTTAAAGTATGAATAGCTAGCCTATTCATTTTGACAGCCAAGGTTAAAGTGCTTATTGGTACATGCTACTGCTTGACCGTTTTTATCTGTAAGTGTTTGTCATTATTTTAATAATTCATGAGCAGTTCATTTAAAATGGAAGCAGAATTTTAATACATCTTGGATCTAGCAATTTGTTATGTAAAAAGTAATCAAGCTTAGCTAAGAGTAGTACTTTTGTACAAAAAGATAATTGTCAATCATACTTTTATTACACTCTTTAGTGTAATGGATTAGGAAGATTTTGTTCAGCATTCTGAGTGTAAAAAAAAAAAATAACAAAAACGAGGTAATTTCCTTGTGCGCGGAATACAAGACTTGAAAGGGTAATGCTTCAAAGGACACAAAAGTTGTTCCTGTCGTTATTATCATCATTTATTTATGAAGTAGATAAATAAAAATTAGACTAAATCATAATTGTCCCTAATTTTTAAAAGATATATTTAACATGAAAGATATAACTTATAAAGTTAAATTAAGGAGTGGGGACACACTTATTTAATTCCAGCACAGAAGAGGCAGAGGCAGATGTTTGTGTTTACGCTTGCCTGGTCTACAGAGCATGTTCCAGGGCAGCCAGTGCTACAAAGTGAAGACCTAAAACCAAAAATCAAAAACTAAAACCACAAAAAAAAAAAAAAAACAACAAAGTTATTATAAATCTTTAAATGTTTAAACATTAATGATCATGGCTATCTCTGTTGAACAAATGTATGTTGATATCTGTTCATAATGAGAAATTGATAAAGCCCCATTCAGTTTTGATAAGATGTACTGACCTTCTCCTGCCAAACATGACCAATTTACTTGGAGAAAATCTGATGTTTTCCAAAATCACAACACTGTCTAGGTTTCCTCTCCTTCAAAAATCTGAGCCTAAGAATGTGTTACTTTGTGTATTTCAAATGAAAGATTTCGAAGTGCCCCATATTATTTTTCCACATCAGCTATCCTAATTTACATTCTCAACAGTGTATAAGAATTCATTATTCTCAGCAACCTTTGGGAGCATTAGTTATATTTGGTCTCTATTCAATATTTGAAGAATCCCATTTTGTTCACACCGTGGCTATAGCAGTGATTGGAATATCAACTACATGTTTTCCATATTGTAATTAATAAATAAACATTGAAAAATAAGACTAGATATGATTCATAAGTACAATACTAATAAAGCTCCTCAGAGAAGACATTGCATAAACACATGCTTAAGTATTGTAAGCACTGGTGGAAAATCTAAATGGGAAACCGCTTAGACTCTTCTCAGTTAAATACTAGAAGATTATGAAAGGAATGGGGTAGTCATTTAAAGAAGAATATGGGTAAATCAAATAAAAATCAGACAAATGTAACCATAAGAAAACCATCTGGAAGATTAAGAGGAAGAGACTGACAGACTGAGTTGAATAAAGTTAATTGATGACGTAAAAACTTGTTCAGTGAAAGGAGGTATCCTGAAACTGTTGTGCATTGAGAGAAGTGTCACATAAGTTCACTTAGAATGCAATAATAAAACATAATCTCTTCGGTCTGTTCGGTTATGTGTCCCATATGAACTAAACGAAAGTTTGGATTTCTGCCCATCTCTTCCTCTGAAAGTATTCTGGGGATTAAGAACAACTTATGTGAAACAATAGCAAACCGTTACGAGCAGAATTTCATACAGGAGCTGTGTAAAAAGTTCAGAGTGTGTGAACTTCAAGGGAAAGATCCAGGAGTGATGGCTGAGCATTGGAGCACTAAAGACGCTTCTCGGAGGCCTTCTATAGATCCAGGAGGAGCAATGAATACAGACGTGCATGCTTTAAGCTTTCTTTCTGAGCAGAATTTTTACTGAAAAGAAAACAAAGGATGATATAAAGAAACTGAGATAGAGATGTGAGAAGTGAGGTACTGTAACCTGATAGACATTCTGCAACATGATCAGCCTTTTGTACAGCTGAACAAAAGCATAGCTTCAGATATCTAGAAACTCTGTACCATTGAGTCAAAAGTTTAAATAAGTCTGTATCTAATATAGACTACTTGAAGAAAAGCAAGTTCATTTTCTTCCTTTCAGTCAGCTCCTTGCTCCTATACCATTGCTGGTACATGAAATACATGTTTTCTTCCATTATTAAGAAGCAGGTTCTAGGAAAAAAGATTCACGAACAGCTTATATTCTATTAGAAAGATATATTATGAACTTTGCACATGTTTGTTTGTATGTGCATATGTGTGTGACTAAAATTACTTCAGTCAGTACCAAGTATATAAAGTCATGGGAGGATAATAGAATAAAAATTAACGTAAGGTGCAGGATATAGGAGTTCCTGTTTTATAAAGTCAGCAAAGAAGAAATGCTTGAGGACCAAAGATAAAAAAACATAGAAATAGAATGGCAAATCATCCTGGAATTCAGGAAAGAGCATCTTATGCAAATAAAGAGCAAATGTAAATATGTTGTGGCTCATACCACATTGTAACTACATCAAGGAAATGAGAGACTGGTTAGAATGGAAAGGAAAGTAGTAGATGAGCAAGAGTCTTGACAGTGAGGAGAGAGTGTGTTGGCTACTGTAGCACAAGGGGTCTCCATATTTTTAAAAAGTGTCCCTGAAAGTTTTTGAAACACATTTATCAACTTTTAGGCAATTATTAATCCATGTAAATATTTCAAAAAGTGCTTAAAAGATTTTCTCATGTTTTCTAGAATGGAACCTATAATGGAATACCTTATATTGATTGTATATTCATATGTGCATGTGTGCTGACTATACATGACATGCTATGCATGTGATGGGCAAAGGATAACTTATGGTTATCTCGTATATCATGTATCATATTGGTTCCAGTAATTGAGCTCAGGTTATTAGGATTAGCATCAACACCTTTACCTTCCAAGACATCTTGCAGGCCTTTATAAAACATTACTTATATGTGTTTTGATCTAATATATATATATATATATATATATATATATATATATATATATATATATATTCAGAATGATTAAAGGAACAGAAAATTATTTACAAATAATAGGCAGGAAGCATATTCAGGAATATGTCTTCTGTGCCAATGCATGCAAGATTGTTCTCTTTCTCTTCTGTCAGGTTCAGTGTATCTGGTTTTTGAGGTCTTTGATCCTTGGGGAATTGAGTATTGTGCAGTGATACATAAGAATATATTTGCGTTCTTCTACATGCTGAGAACTAGTTAGACTAATACCATTTATACCATTTACTGATGATGCTTCCTTTTTTCCAATTGTATATTTCTGGTTTCATTATCAAAACTCAAGAATAGAGAGGTATCTGGAATTAGTTCTGGGTCTTTGATTTGATACCATTGATCAACATGTTTCCATGCTAGTACAATGTCATTTTCATCAATATAGCTTGAGCACCAATTGTACATGCATTAAACCAGCAATTAATGAATGTGGCCTCATATACATTACAGAAATGCTTCTGTAAGGCAAGGGACACCATTAATAGGAAAAATGGTAGCCTACACAATAGGTAAAGAATTTCACCAAACTCACATCTGACAGAGGGCTAATATCCAAAATATATAGGGACTGAAGAAACTGGACATCAACAAAGCAAATAATCCAAGTAAGTAACTAGGAGGGGATGGATCTAAACAAACAATTTTCAACAGAGGAACTTCAAATAGCCGAGAAATGCTTAAAAATGTTCAATATCCTTAGAAATCAGGAAAATGTAAATCAAAATGATTCTGAGATTCCATCTTACACTTGTCAGAATAGCAAAGTTGTACAGCAAAGTTGCTATATAAGTTTGCACTTGTACCAGCAATGGAGGAGTGTTGCCCTTGCTCCACATACTTGCCCACATGTGCTATCTCTTGAGTTTTAATTATAGCCGTTCTGACAGGTGTACAATGGAATCACAGTCATTTTTGTTTCCATTTCCTGATGGCTATGGCTGTTGAAATTTCTTTGAGTGGTTCACAGCCTTTAGAGATTCCTCTGTCTAGAACTTTTTCAGTTATTTATATATTTTTCATATCAGCCCTCTGTCCTATTTAGGGTTGTTGGAGATCTTTTCCCATTCTGTAGGCTATCACTTGTCCTATTGATAGTATCCTTTCATTTACAGAAATTTTTAAGTTTCATGAGGTCCTATTTATTAATTTCTGACCTTAGTGCCTGAGTACTTTTTAAGAGTTCTTTCTTGTGCCAACGCACTCAAGGCTATTATCCTCTTTCGTTTCTATCAGGTAGGTATATCTGGTTTCATGTTAAGGTCTTTGATCCACTTGGACTTGAGTTTTGTGCAAAATGATAGACATGAATCTATTTGCATTCCTCTGCATGAAGTCATCCAGTTTGACCAGCATCATCTGCTGAAGATGTTATCTTTATTCCATTGTATAGTTTGGGCTTCATTGTAAAAAAAATCAAGTGTCCATAGGCGTGTGGATTGACTTGTGGGTTTTTTGATTTGATTCTATTAATTACCCTTTCTGTTTTCTTTTATGAAAATACCATGTGATTTTTATTACTATTGCTTTGTATTACAGCTTGAAATCAGGGATGTTGATACCTCTCAAAGTTCTTTTATTGTGCAGGATTGTTTCAATGATAATGTGTTTTCTGTTATTCCATATGAAGTTGAGTATTATTCTATCAAGATTTGCAAAGAATTGTGTTGCAATTTCAAACAGAATTGCTTTTAATCTGTACATTGCTTTTGGTAAGATGTACATTTTTACCATGTTAATCCTACTGATCCAAAAGCATGGAAAATCTTTCCATTTTACTTGCTCAACTATGTGCATAGTCACTTTATTCATAATAGTCAGAAACTGGAAACAGCTGATATGTCCCTCAACCAAGAATGGATAATGAAAATGTAGTACATTTACATACTAGAGCTATTAAAAAACAATGATATATTGAAATTTGCAGGCAAATTGATAGAACTGGAAAAAATCAATTGGAGTACTATAAACCGTACCCAGAAAAAAAAAAACATAATATGTACTCAGTTGTAAGTGGATATTAGCCATAAAGTAAAGGATAACTATGCTACAATCCACTGACCCAAAGAAGCTAAGTATCCAGGGGGAGATCAAGGGGGGAAGGGGTGCTTGAATTTTACTAAATAAGTGAATTAGAAAAGATGTAAGTGAACAGTATGCAGGTGGACTGGAAGGTCATGAGAGTGGGGAGGGAAACAAGAGGGATCTAGTGAAGGGAGATGGAGAAGAGTATACTGGAAAGGACAACTGAAACTGGGGGGCATCTCTGGATGAGTTAGAGACCTAGGGCAATGGCACCTCCCAGGAATCTTTGAAAGCAACCCTAGCTATGTGAGATATGGAGCCTAAACAGGCTGTCTTCTGTAACTAGGTAAGGTTTACAATAGAGGGATTGGGACACCAACCTAGCCACAAACACTTCAACTTGCAATTTTATCTGTCTACAAGATCTACAAGATGTTCAGTGGTAAAGATGGTACAGAATTTAAGGGAATGGCCAACCAATGACTGATACAACTTGAGACCCATTAATAAGAGGTCACTCACCCTTGACATGTTTAATGATATTCTACTATACTTGCATATAGGATCCTAGCATGTTAATAGCCATAGTGGCTTCATTCACCTCATAACAGTGCCACTCCCTGGGCCAAGCATATATAAACCATCACAATGGCTCATAGGTATCTGTCACTCCAGTTCCATGGTATTGAACACTCATAGGCACTAGGTAGTTATAGGTGCATATAAAAACATTCAGGGAAAAAAATGCACCTAAAATAAAATAAATAAATATACAAGTGCAAAAGAATAATTTAATTTCTATGATTGATCCGTCAATAATATACAAAATAATGCTGTGAGTTAAACTTTGCTGTAAGGAAAACTATCAATGGTGCTTTTGTATTCATTACTAAGAATTTTTTTGTCTAACAGATGCTTTCTTTTTTGATTTGATACTAATCAGAAGATAAAAGCTCTGAGGTTTCTAAATAAAATTACTTTCACCACTGTAGTCCCATTCTCTGTCTACATTTAGAAATGTTCCATCAGTGGGTACATCTGTGTTATCTGTCAAATCATGTTCTGACTTTTTAAAGACATGTTTAGCAATGTAGCATTATGATTTTATCTTCAATAAAAGAAAAATTTCCTTATTGTAATATTCTGAGTCCTTACAATTATGAACAATATGCTACAACAATGTTGACTATTCAATATAAGTCAAAGGCATGTTTTGTAAAAATAGAATGTTTATACTGGAAGGAGAGAAGGAAACTATCTCAGCTACAGGAAAAATGCAAGGAATATTAATCATAGAAAAGAAAGCCTAACAATATTTTATGAGGTCATACTTTGGATATCAAATGTTCTTTAGAAGTAAATGTTCCAAAGGCTTAGAGTACCCGTCATTGGATGATTGGAAGGTGGTTGACCATTTTGTAAATGGAAAGAAAAGGAAATTAGATCATTTATAATGAGCTTTTGAAGGAGACAACTGAAACCTAGAACCTTCTCTTCTATCTCTTTCATTGCTTCCTAGATATCATTAGATAAACACATTTCTGATCCTCAACCACCACCATGATATCAGCCTTCACTTCAGGTCCAGAAGCAGGAACCAAGCAATCCTGGACTAAAACTTCTAACGCTACAAGCTAACACAAACCTTTTTACTCTTTACAAACTGATTGATAGATGACGTTTGTTGTAATAATAGAAAGCTGGCAATGTACCAAGTGTTTTTGCTCTGTTTCTTAATGAATACTTGGGTAAGATTTACCCCTCAAATATTTGAATTTCTTCTTTTAGTTCATTTGCATATGAATCTAAAAACTAGTGCCTGGATAAAGTGAAAGTTCTATTTTAATTTAATCCATGGAGACTACTGTGTTTTAAGGGACAAACAGCTTTGGATAGTTTGACCAGATGGTATCAGGAAGAAGTGGGAAGAACAGCCTTTAAATGGTAGTGGCTTTCTTGAAAAGAGCATCAGTGCAGCCAGGACCTTTTGTTTTGTTTTGCTTGGTATTTCTTTATACAACAGAATTTCAACATGATTTTCACATCAGTCCCCAGATGTTCCTCACCACCTCCCATCCTCCTAACTTTATTCTCTCTGTTTTTTTGTCTCTGTCTGTCTATCTGTCTCTGTCTGTCTCTGTCTCTGTCTGTCTCTCTGTCTCTCTGTCTCTCTGTCTCTCTGTCTCTCTCTCTCTCTGTGTGTGTGTGTGTGTGTGTATGGTTGAATGTGTGTGTGTCTATTTCTGTCTCTTATCTTTCTCTCTACTAAAACATTTTTTAAAGAAAAGAAACAAAAACAAAAGCAAAAAGAACAAGAAACATAAAAATGACCACAAAAGCACAAAAAGAAAGTGAATCAAGTGAAAGAGCAAGAAGATAGAAATGCCAACACAGAGCAAAGTTAAACCAAAAGTAACAATGAGTTCATTCTGTTTTTACCATCTACTTCTAGGTAAGAGGTCTGCCCTAGAGTATGGGTGGTATATGCAATGAGCCTAGGGGAAGAAAACTATTGCCAGTGGGCATCAATTGAATATAGCTTCTTGATTAAGGGTTGAACCCCAGGTCCAATTTCTCCTCTCAGTTCTATGACACAGTCTGATTTGAACCTGTGCAGATCTTTGCTTGCTGCTCTAATCTCTGTGAGTATGTACTGCATCAGTGTTGTTCTGTCCAGATGATGCTAGCCATTCGCTCTGGGTCTTATCAATCTTGTTGCCCCCTCTTTTGCACAGATCCCTGAGTTCTGAAAGTACTCAGGATTATGATGACATTGCATTTAGGCTGAATGCTCCAAAGTATCTCACTCTATCCATATTGCCCAGTTGTGTTTCTCTTTTTAAATTCCCAACTACTTCAAGAACCTTCTCTGATGTGCAATGAACAAAGCACTCATGAATGGATATAGCTGTCTGTCATTAGGAGCCATTTGATTTCTCACCCAATGGCCTTTTTTTCCTGTTTCTCACAATATCACTATTCAAATGTTAACTTATTAAAACTATATTTCACAATACTTAAATATCCAATTAATTATAAATTGTGAACGACAAAACATGTTTAGTTCAATTTTTCTTAAATAAACACGCACAAAAAAAAATTAAAAGTAACCACGGATGCACTTCTGTGGTAGTAACTCCACATAAGTGTGAGCCAGTGAGCCTCCATCACACACTGCTGAATTTATGACACTGAGCTTCTCTGTCAGTTATAATTTACAGACTTGTTTCACTGTTCACAGAGCTCACAAAACACAGAGTAGATGTGACCAGTGCTTGGAGCAGTGCTCAAGAAATGAGTGACACCTGAACCAAGCTTGATCCCTTTTCTATACAAATCACAAAGATCTGACATCATTCTTCAATTTTATGTGCAAGGTTTGAAACTAGATGGAAGTCAGGTGACATGTACTGGAGATACTGTATTTAGATGGTTTCCCAATCAGGTATGGACTTGTGGTTGTGTGTGTGTGTGTGTGTGTGTGTGTGTGTGTTTGTGCACATGGAGACCAGTGTACCAACTCAAGAGCCGTTCATCAGGCAATATCTACTTCGATTTTTGAACCAGGTCCCTTATTGATATCATTTAGCAGAAGGGATAAGATGTCCACGGAACTCTCTAAATTACCTGTCTCTCTCTGTACCCAGTACTGAGGTTACAAATGGAAGGCTTGGAATTTGTGGGTGGGTCCTGGGGATGCAATGTGGGACAATGGACCAGCACTGCAACTTAGGTCTTCATACTTCTAAGGTAAGCACATTACTCCCTGAGCTGTTTGACATGTCTCATAAACAACAATGTCCTAAATAGTATTAGCACATGAACAAACACATAGAGATAACTTCAAACATTTTAGTAGCAATTATTTATATGTATCATTTCACCTGTTATTCTATAATATTAACTCATTCAAACTTTCCCACATCCAAAAGTCGATCACCTTAAGCAAAACCATCATCCATCATGCACTCTTATAAAAAATAAAAATAAAAAAAAGCAAAGCTCTTTACGGCCATTATTAATTAATTATTAATTAATTGTCTGAAATTTCTTTCTTTCTTTCTTTCTTTTTTTTTTTTTTTTGTTTGTTTTTCGAGACAGGGTATATCCCTGGAACTCACTCTGTAGACCAGGCTGGCCTCGAACTCAGAAATCCACCTGCCTCTGCCTCCTGAGTACTGGGACTAAAGGTGTGGGCCACCACTCCCGCAGTCTGAAATTTCTTAATCAGTATTAAACATGGGAAAGCCATTTTGTGAAACTCCAAAGAATACTGCAATTTTGTATGAATACTCTCTTAGTGAAACTTACTCTTTTCCATGTCTCTCTAAATAAACATTGCTTGACTGTAAACAGCTTCTTCAATCCTACTGTTAGTCACAATTAAGGCTTAATTAAGTCTCTTTCCATCTAAGAGCAACTATCATACATGATTCCCTGAAGCACTGGAACTTATCTTTACTCTGAGATATTTTGAACATTTCTTTAATACTATTATGAAAATATGTATGAATTAGCAGTTAAATATTTGCAGGATGTCAGTGACAATGATGTGAAATTTTACATGTAGTAATCATGAACTAATAGCATAATGAAGATTTGCCTTTTGGAAGGCTGACACATTGAAATAATACCAAGCAGAATTTGAATTTTTGCCCCAGAGTATAACTTACCATGTAACCTTAAGCCACGATTTCCTTGTGCATAATCTCTACTTTTAAAAATGAAAGAATAACAGTCTCCATCTTGGACTCTGCAGCCGCCGTGATGTTGATGCCTAAGAAGAATTGGATTGCCATCTATGAACTCCTTTTTAAGGAAGGCAGGACGGTAGCCAAAAAGTATGACCACATGCCCAAATGCCCCAAGCTAGCAGACAAAAATGTGCCCAACCTTCACGTAATGAAGGCCATGCAGTCTCTCAAGTCTCAAGGCTATGTGAAGGAGCCTTTGTTCCCATCTGCTGCAAGAGGAAGCTTTTGTGATGATGACTGGGAAAAGCCCTGAAGTGGGAGTATATCACTATCTCATTAGTAGTTTGTTTTGGGGGGTGGAGGTTCATTTAATAGTACAGTAATATTGTCAATGCAAAGCCAATTTCCTATTTTTCTGGCCAATTTTCTCTTTACTTAAAACTTTCTAAAACTTCTTTGGTCCCGTGAAGGCTTGGTGTGATGCCCCAGTGTAGGGAAATGCCAGGGTAGGGAGGTAGGAGTTGGTGGGTGGGTAGAGAAGCACCCTCACGGAAGCAGGGGGAGGGAGGATGGGATAGAGGGTTTCCAGAGGGGAAACTAGGAAAGGGAATACTTTTTGAAATGTAAATAAACAAAATAGCCAATAAAAAAATAAAATAAATAAATAAATACTTCACAGAATGCCTTAGTTTGTCTTTCCTCAGTGCCTTCTTCTATTTACTCCATTTCTCTAATGAAAGTGACTTTTGTCTTATGTCGTTTATTATACATATAAATTGGGAAAGTTTTCTAACCTCCACTAATTTATGAATTTCTCTTTAATACTGAATATTTTCTCAGGTTTTTACATTGTGTTTGTGCTCTGTAACTCCACACCATCTTTACTGATGCATTTCCTTTACACTGTGTTTGTGCTCTGTAACTCCACACTATCTTTACTGATGCATTTCCTTTACACTGTGTTTGTGCTCTGTAACTCCACACCGTCTTTACTGATGCATTTCCTTTCGATTTCTGACTTGCTTCCAGTGATCTCCCTTATCTTCCTTCAACTATTGCTTGTATTTTTTGATATTATAATTATTTTGTTTTACTCTTCCATTTCTTTCAAACCTTCCTGTACACCTATACTTGCTTTCCTTCAAATTTATGGCCTCTTTTATCATTAACTTTTGTTATTTAAATAAACACACAGAGAAACACACATACACGCAAACACACACACACACACACACACACACACTCACATTCCTAAATATAACCTACTCAGTATGAACAGTGTACTTTGTATGTATGTTTTTCAGGAATGATTAAGTATTGTATAAGTAATTGTGCTCTTCCCTGGAGAAGCTAAAACACAGTGTGTAAGCCACACTAATACACACACACTCACACACACATACACATACATACACATATTATCAATTCTGTTCCTTTAGAGAACCCTGATTCAAGCGATATTTCTTTGACAAGGAGTGAAGAAGTTCAGGCATGGTATAAATGAACCACATTTTCTGTATTCATTCTTGCGTTGTGGGACATCTGGCTTCTTTCCAGCTTCTGGTCATTAAAAATAAGGCCACTATTAATGTAATGGATCATGTGTCCCTGTGGTATGGTAGGGCATCTTTTGGATAAATGGCCAAGAATGGTATAGCTGGATTTTCAGGTAGATCTATCTCCAATTTTCTGAGGAATCTCTAAATTGATTTCCAGAGTGATTGTACCAGTTTGCAATCCCATAAGCAATGGAGGAGTGTTTTTCTTTCTCCACATTCTTGCCATCATGTGCTGTCACCTGCGTTTTTGATCTTAGCCATTCTGATTAGTATAAGGTGGAATCTCAGGGTTGCTTTGATTTACATTTACCTGATGACTTTGAACATTTCTTTAGGTGCTTCTCAGCCATTCAATATTCCTCTGTTGTGAATTCTGTTTAGTTTTATACCCCATTTTTTATTGCATTGTTCGTTTGTTTGTTTTAGGGGGGGTTAGCTTCTTGAGTTCTTTACATATTTTAGAAATTAGCCCTCTATTAGATGCTGGGTTAATGAAGATTTTTCCCCAATATGTAGGTTGCCAGTTTGTCCTATTGACTATGTCCTTTGACTTAGAGATGCTTTTCAGTTTCATGAGGTCTCATCTATCAGTTCTTGATATTAGAGCTTGAGCCATTGCAGTTCTGTTTAGAAAATATTTCTTCACCCTCATCCATGAGTTTGAGGCTCTTTCCCACTTTCTCTTCTACTAGATTAATTTTATCTGCTTTTATGTTGAGGTCTTGATCCACTTTGACTTGAGTTTTGTGCAAGGTGACAAATATGAATCTATTTTCATTTTTCTATTTACAGACTGCCAGTGAGACCAGCACTATTTATTGAAGATGCTTTCTTTATTCCATTGTATATTTTTGGATTTTTGTCAAAGATCAGTTGACCATAGATGTGTTGGTTTATTTCTGGGTCTTCAATTCTATTCCTTTAATCAACCTGTCTTTTTCTGTACCAATAAAATGCAGTTTTTATCACTATTGCTCTGTAGTGCAGCTTGAGGCCACAGATGGTGATTCCCCCAGATGTTCTTTTATTGTTAAGATTTTTTTCCTATCCTGGGTTTTTGCTCTCTCCACATAAAATTGAGAATTGCTCTTGTCAAGTCTGTGAAGAATTGAAATTTTGATGGGGATTGTGTTGAATCTATAGATTGCTTTAGAATGAGGATATTGTGACATGAGTTTTTCAGGCAAATGGGTGGAACTAGAAGATATTATTCAAAGTGGTGTAACTCAAACCCTAGAGGACAAACAAAGTATGTATTCACTAATCAGTAAATATTAGCCAAAAAAAGTACAGAATATCTAAGATAAAAATAAAAACACCTCAAGAATCTTAACAAGTAGAAGATTCCAAGTGGGGATTCTCCAATCCCTCTTTGAAGGGCAAAGAAAACAAACAAGGGAGGCAGAGAGAGGGTTCTGGGAGGGAGGGGGAGAAGAAAGAGAAAGGGAAACATGATCAGGTATAGGGTGGGGGACAGGTTAGAAGCCTGGAGGGCCAGCAGAAAAAAAATGGAAATATGCAACCCTGGGGGTGGTGAGAGAAGGGAACCTTCTAGAAAGACCTGGGATGTGAGAGACTCTCAAAACTCAAAGACCTTATATGAAATGCCCAAAAGTGGAGAGAAGGGACATGTAGAGTGCAACTACAGAAGAAAAACAGGGCATCAAGTGGAGGGATGAGGCTGTCATCCCACAGTCAAAAACTCTGGCCCAGAATTGTTCTTGCCTAAAAGAACTTCATGGAATGGACAAAAATTAAGAGGAGACTGGGTGAAAGGCAGTCCAGTGACTAACCCAACTTGGGGTCCATCTCAAGAGGAAGCTCCAACGCCTAACACTATTAGTGATGCTATGGTGTGCTTACAGACAGGAGCCTAGAATGGTGGTCCTCTAAGAGGTCCAACAAGCAGATGATTGAGGCAGACACAGACAGACGTATGCCACCATTGACTAAAGTTAGGGACCCCTGTTAGGGAAAGGCTGGAAGAAACTGAGGAGGAGGGTGACCCTATAGGAAGACCAATAGTCTTAACTAATCTGGACCTCTGAGATCTCTTAGACACTGAGCCACCAACCAGGCAGCAAGAGCTGGTCAGAGGCCCAGATACACACAGAGTAGAGGAATGTCTGGTTTGGCCTCAGTGGAAGAAGTTTAGCTGAACCCTAGAGAGACTTGTAGTGCCAGGGAGTGGGGAGGACTGGCAGGGGTGGGTCATCCTCTTGAAGACAGGGGTGAGGAAGAATTAGGATGAGGAACTGGGAGGGGTAGACCAGGAGTGGGGCAAAGAGTGGACTATAAAAATTAATAAAAACAAGAAGTACAGATATTAAATGCATTTATTCCAGAATCATTCACTACTTACCTTTTAAAAACTAAGAACATTTTACTGCATAACCATCACATTTCTCTATGTTCCTTGTTACATCATTTTTTTATCGGTGCAACACAATCCACTATTGGTTTTTTGACATAACTTTTGTAATTAATTTGTTATAAATTATATATCACAAAAATATTTGAAAATATAACATGAGAACCTATACCATTTTAAAACAGTTAATTGGCTCTCTGCTCCTCCCTGTTCCAGAGATAGCTACATCTTCTTGTACAGTACTAGACTCATCCTGGCAAAGTGGAGATTGTGACCATCAATGAGCCCTTCATTGACCTCAACTACATGGTTTACATGTTATGGTATGACTCCACACATGGCAAATTCAACTGCACAGTCAAGGTTGAGAATGAGCCCATCAACATTTTCCAGGAGTGAGATGGAGTGTTGATGGTGATGAGTATGTTAGGGAGTCTACTGGCATCTTTACCACCATGGAGAAGGCCAGGAGCCACTGAAGGGTGGGGTCAAAGGGGTCATCATCTTTGCTCCTCCTGTCCATGCCCCTATGTTTGTGATGGGTGTGAATCATGAAAAATATGACAACTCACTCAAGATTGTCAGCAATAGAGCTTGTACCACCAACTGCTTAGACCCCTGTCAAAGGTCACCCCTGACAACTTTGGAAGAGCTCATGACCACGGTCCATGCCATTACTGTCACTCAAAAGACTGTGAATGACCCCTCTTAAAAGCTGTGGTATGGCAGTCCTGGGGCTGCCTGAAATATCATCCGTGCGTCCAATGGTGCTGCCAAGGCTGTGGGCAAGGTCAACCCAGAGCTGAACTGGAAGCTCACTGGCATGGTCTTCTGTGTTCCTACCCCCAATGTATCCATTGTGGATCCGACATCCTGCCTGTAGAAACCTGCCAAGTATGATGACATCAAGAAGGTGGTGAAACAGGCATCTGAGGGCCCACTGAAGGGCATCCTGGGCTGCACTGAGGACCAGGTTGTCTCTTGCAACTTCAACAGCAACTCCCAGTCTTCGACCTTTGATGCTGGGGCTGGCATTGCTCTCAATGACAACTTTGTAAAGCTCATTTCTTGGTATTACAATGAATATGGCTACAACAGGGTGGCGGACCTCATAGCCTACATGTACTCCAAGGAGTAAGAAGCCCTAGACCATCAACCTCAACAATGTCACTAAGAGCAAGAGAGAGACCCTAGGTTGCTGAAGAGTCCCTGTCCCACCTCAGCCTCTAACACTGAACATTTCCCTCATAATAATTTCCATCCCAGACCCCAAAATAAAAGAGGGGCCTAGGGAGCCCTCTCTACTCTCTGGAATACCATGAATAAAGTTCGCTGCACTCAGAATAAAAACGAAAATAAAGCAATTAAGTGTGTGTGTATGTGTTTATGTGCACTTGTATGCTTACAAATGCTTGTTCACATATGTTTGTACATGTATATCTGTGTATAACAGGTGATGGTTAAAAAAAAATAAACTTTTGACTTTCTTGCTCCCACTGTCAAAACAATCTAAGACAGCAAATTAATTAATCAGCTATAGTGACAGAGTCTACTCTGTTTCTTACCAATTTTATAAATGATGAGGTTTGTTGCAAATAGCCACTGCCTACAGCATTTACAACCAAACACCTAGCTGTACTCCGCATTTCCACATTTCAGAGGGCGGGTAGTGTTTCCCTTTACTCCTTCTCTTCACTCCTTTCCTTAACCTTTCTGCTTAGCTCCAACTCAGCATTCCTGTTTTTTTTCCCATGCTGGTAGACAACAACGCAGTGAATTTGGAGGTATCTTTGCCCTTAAGGGGTTTTTAAGTGCCAGATCACATGAAAACTGATTCAGCTTAAAGTCAGATCTCTAGTGTGCAGGATAGTTTCTATTCACTCTCCTTTTTTTCAGTGGCTGGATTCCAGTTAAATTAACTCAAACCAAGGTACCAAGTGTGGTATCTACAAAAGTATACTCTGGCATAAAGGAAAAATATTTTCTAATATTTAGTTTAATATAACATAATCTGGAAAGAGAAGCAGTTTCAATAATTTTAACACTGAACAGCATTTGTCTAAAGAACAGAACTGTAAGATGTCTGGAAAATGTATGATACAGAGCTCAAAAACTAAAGATATTTAAACTTAATTCACATATCTATTCCAAACTTTCATTTTTTATTTATGAATTACCTATTCATAATGCCTGACTTCATGTGTTTTCAGGGTGGGTAGATGCTTGAGTGTAGATTTTATTAAAGTAGGTGACTGTAAAACATATTTCTGAAAAATCACACTAACTTGGAAATGGTATTTTAATGCTCTTGGCTGAATTCTGATGTTAAAACTAATGTTTGAAAGCAATAAGGTAGAAAACATGCATATTTCTTAGTTGTGGTGTGCTTTACTCTGTCAGAATGTACGTGATTAGCCTTTCAAATTGTCAAGTATGGCTTACATTTTACTAACTATATAGTATCAGGTAAATAGATGTATGTTCATTACATATATTATCCAGTAACAACTGGTGTACACTAATTTCATTGTTTAATGTAATCACTTTTGTCAACAAAGTTATTTTCATTTTTTTTCTATTATTGACCCCTAAACTTCATGTTATTCAACAGGTACCCATGGGGGAGTTAAAGTATATTGATGAATAGGGGCAAGAAAATGAGGAGAAATACAATTCTAGTAGAAAAAGAAAAATATCTTGAAAATCAGTCTTATCAGTCAATTGATGTTGGTATTTGTATGATTACTTATAAAATGCAGGTATAGAATGGAGAACATGAAGAATTCTCCAGTCATCCTCAAAGCATGAATATATATATATATATATATATATATATATATATATATATATATATATGTGTGTGTGTGTGTGTGTGTGTGTGTACAGTGCACACTGCACATGGATTTGACAGGTGCTTAGTCTTCAACAAGAAAAATCAATCTTAAGCAAGACAAGTAAAGCACTTACTGACTTAAGATATGTACTTAAAAATTTATATGGACAAAGTTGTAATGCGGAGAAAGAGGTTAAGACTTAAGCTCTTCATCTATTTAATATCTTATTTACGGTGAACAAAAAATACTGTATTATTTTCAGTAAAGTTTTAGTCATATTGATATTTCACTGAATATATTTTCTGCATAGTCTGAGTCTGCCACATGGAAAGACTGTGTGGGGCTACTTCTCCAACCCACCACACACTCTGCAATGGCTGTTCCTGGAGTGGTTCCCAGAACTGACAGTGTCTTCAGTGGGAGTCACATACACAGAGCTCAGCAATGAAACTAGTTGAGGGACAGGATGTTATTACAAAGAGAAAATCTGTAAAATGTTTCAAATATCAGCCACAGCCAAGAGGAAAAAAGAAGTGGCAGTTAATCAAATGTCAAAGCAGCATCGTGTAAAGCCAGTGCTGTCCTCGGGAAAGTACATGTGGTTCTTTGTGCTTGAATCAAGCTTCAGAGTCTGAAGATAAAAATATATGACGCATGCTTCTCAAAGAGGAAGCTTTGATCAAGTGCCAAATAACGACAGCTTTTTTAAAAAAGAGTTTAAGAGGAAAAACATGTGTTTACATTTCTAGAAATAATAGAAAAAGTGAAATACAGTTAAAACTGATTTTTGAAAGTTTATGTTTTGATTAATTTAGTTCATTAAAAATTACTTGAATTATTTCTTCAAAATGTGAATCCCATTATTCCCCTTCTCTTCTTTTTGTAACACGGTCATGATTGGCCAGTGCCTTACATCATTCCCAGTGTCTCTACTTATATGCTCTTCACCCACAATTCCTATGTACTTACTTTTCTTTATTACCCCACCAAAGTGTCTTCAATGCCTGATGCTGGCATAGATCTGAGGCCATTTATGTGGAAACCATATATTCTTCCTTGTTACGCCGATCATTATGTCTCCATTAACTTAATCGTTACTTCTTTCAACAAAACAATCAGTCCAGTTGTTCCACTGTCAAAGCTCACCAAGAGGTATTTCTCTGCATTATGTCACCGTTGCACTTCGTCCAGTAGGGACAGGAGCTCCATGTCACTGCTGTCTACTGTGCTATCTTGTGAATTAAGAAAACTCATAAATGATTTCTGAGTGAAAGAATAATGAAAATAGCGGGTCAACCTTTCAGAATAATCAACAAAACTGCTACATGAGTTTCTACAAATGTAATGAAAAGGTAATCTATTCTAAGTAAATTAGAGCTCCCAGATACTAATTGATTTCTTATTTCATGTTTAGAAGCTTTTTAAACCACCCACTAATCATTACGGTTCACAGTGACAGCTCTGTATGGTATCTTATCATTCTAGACACAGAATAAAAGCAGGAGAGATTTTAATCTTTACAAAATGTTGTCTAAATCAGCATAGTGTGCAAAAAAACACCAAAAAAAGCACCAATACTTGCTATATTAACTCTCAGATTGTTAGCACTCACAAGAGCTTATAGAAAACTTGAGGATGGCTTTTTAAAACGAATAAAATAATAAATTCTGCAATAAAGACTTCAAAATATTCTGAATGCATACTGCTGTGCTGGCCCCGTGGGGTTGCTTTTTATGAGTCCAAATTTCACAAAGATTTTAGAAAATATAAAAACCATTAGTATTCCATATTAATAAAAACAACTGAACACTGTTATTTAAATGTGCTGTCTTAAAAGTTTCAAGTTAAGCACTCTAAGCTGCTTTTTATTAACATCATCGGGACCTGCTTACTGTCATAAGAGCCAGAGGCTTTAAAGTGTAATTAACAAGACAATTAACCCTCATCAAAAATGTTAACAAAGCACAATGAGAGAAGTGGAGAAAGTATGAGAGCAGCTGTAATGGATCGATAGCATTAACAACAAAAAACTACAGAACTTTTGACAGAAGCAGCAACAACCTTACAGAAGTTAGACTGCTGAGCCATCTGTTTCTAAAAATCAAACTTTTGTCAGAGGTCCAGGCTTCTGCAAGATTAGTATAGAATCAAGTATACAATTTAATGTATCAATCAGAACAACTAGAATATGTACAAATGGGTCAAAGCATTTTGAAATAGCTATGCCTTCAAAATTACATATTAATGATATATCTGTATTTCTCAACATCCAAATGCCTCAGAACTAGGTTATTTAGAAGTGGCTCAAATGTGTGAAACTCTAAAGTAAGCCCAAAGTTACAATTATATAGTTCAAAATTACTATAACATATCATTTATGTAATATTTGATTAGTTGATACACATATTTTACTGGAAGCTTAAACCTAGTAATTAATAATGTTAAGAAGGCTCTAGGCATTCATAATAATCTCAAAACTACTGCATTTGACTTGAAAATTCTTGGTTTCAAGTTAACATGCTATAGACATTGATGAAGTAAAAGAAGTAAGGCTCCCAATGCCATATTCATCTATATTTGCAGAAAAATAAGTGTGTGTGTATGTGCATTGAGATTAAAATCTATCTATCTATCTATCTATCTATCTATCTATCTATCTATCTATCTATCTATCTATCTATCATCTATCATCTATCTATCTATCTACCTGTCTATCTATAGGCTAATGTATCTTTAGCTGCTGTGTGGAATAAAGACTTTAAATTCATATATAGTTTTAAGATGTTACTTATTAATTTTTATGGTCCAACCAAAGGTCACCTTCATTTTTCCTTCCTTTGAGATATAGAGTATAAGGGAGCAATGTGGGTCCATGTGTGGCATCCACTTCCCCTCATGTATCATTCTTTGACTGATGGAAATTATCCACAGGTTAATGTACCAAAGATTCAGTCCTCTAGGTGCCATTGTTACAGAGTAGAACCTTTGAGAGGTAAGGCTTAGCAATTATAACTAGATATTAAGAGCTCTGTTTTCACAAATGGATTAAAATTATTTCAAGGTAGTGGGATCAGATCTCCTGAAGTGTTCATTCCTTGGGTGAGTAGGTGGTTATGAAGCACAATCACTCTGCTTTCTTAGCACCTATGAAGCTGTCCATTCTTTCGCTTGTTTTCATTTGTAGTATTATTCAGCCAAAGAACCCTTACAACGATGCTGCCTCCATGCTCTTTGTATAATCATCTACCAGAATCATGAGCCAAATGAACCTCTTTTCTTGACACCTTATCTAGTATCAGTGATTTTGCTATAACAATACACAATGGACCAAAATATCTTTCAAATAAATGTTACATGGTTACAATGGGTAGGCTGTTCTAAAACTTATCTAAACTAGTATTAAAATCATATAATTTCCTAAATTTATTTAAGGCATCTCAACATCAAAAAAGTATTACAGTATAAATCTATAATTTTCTATAGTTATTTTAAACATCTCAACATCATAAATATTATACTATTCATTCTTTGGGTAACAGAATAAGAAAGGGGGACCATAGTTTTCTTTCACATTTAAGGGATTTATTTCTTCTCTTCATTTATTAGGTATGAACAAAGAACCTAATTGTTCCCTTGAGAACTATTCACTACTTTATGACCAAATCAGAGGTAAGAGTAATGTGCAGTGACCAGAATCAAGAAGTTGAGGACAGAAATTTCTATGGAGCTGTGACCAGCTTCTTCCTACAGCCTCCCTGATCTTTGATTGTGTTCTGATATTTTTTATGGTTGTTTTAATTACAGTTTCTTATATTTCAGAGATCCTAAGTGTCATATGGTATACAATGTGTTTAATAAAAGGTAAACTGGGTCCAAGATGTAGATTCAGAATAAACTGGACAATGTGTCTCTTCTTTGGGTGTTTAAATTATACCATGGAAATCCTGCACTTTTTGACTAATATCCACTTATAAGTACCATTCATGTCCTTTTGGGTCTGTGTTACCCCACTAAGGATGATATTTTCTAGTTACATTCATTTGCCTTCAAAAATCATAATGTTCTTATTTTTAATAGCTGGGTAATATTGTACTTTGTAAATGAACCAAATTTTTGTTATCCATCTATGAGTTGAGGGACATCTGGCTTGTTTCCAGTCTCTGGCTATTACCAAAAAAGCTGCTATGAACAAGAAAGACCCAAGCAAGGAAGCTTGAATCTCAGAAGAAGAAATAGCAAAGCCATAGGAAGCAAATGGAGGGTGGGATGAGGGTGAGGGGTGGGGTTGGGAGGGGGATGGGGGAGATTGAGGATCACATGTGTGGAGAGACAGAAGAGATGTTCAGAGGGCCAGGAAAATGGAATGGAAAGTGAGGGCTGGCAGGGGTGGAGATGGGATGGGAGTATGTCAAGGATATGCCAGACATCTGAAATGGGGGAGCTTCCAGGAATCTATGGGGGTGACTCTAGCTCAGAGTCCTAGCTTTTGGAGATATCAAACCTGAAGGGGCCACCTAGAGCCAGAAAGGACTCTCAGTGAAGGGATAAAGACAACAAGCCACTCACACAAATTTCAAAATTTGTCCTGTCTAAAAGAAATGCAGAGACAAAGATAGAGCAGAGACAGAGGGAACGGCTGCCCCCAAACTGACCCAACTTGAGACCGATCCCATTGGCAAGGCCCAATCCCTGACACTATTAATAATACTCTATTTTACAGACAGGAGCCGAGCATAACTGTCCACCCAGAAGCTAACGGAAACAGATGCAGAGACCCACAGCCAAACATAGGATGGAGCTCAGGGAGTTTTTTTTTTTTTTTTTTTTTTTATTATTAGATATTTTCTTTATTCACATTTCAAATGCTATCCCGAAAGTTCCCTATACCCTCCCCCCGCCCCTGCTCCCCTACCCACCCACTCCCACTTCTTGGCCCTGGCATTCCCCTGTGATGGGTCATGTAAAGTTTGCAAGACCCAGGGAGTCTTATGGAAAAGTTAGGGGAAGCATTGAGAGACCAGAAGGGGATCAGACCTCCACAGCAAGACCGACAGAGTCAACTAACCTGGACCCTTTGTAGCTGAACTTTTATTAAAATGCATACATGGGATGGAGTGAGGCCCCCTGCACATATGTAGCAGATGTGAAACTTGGTCTTCATCTAAATCTTTTTTCTTGTCTGTGGATCCTGTTTCCTTAACTGAGCTGCCTTGTCTGGCCTCTGTCGGAGAGGTTGTACTTAGTCCTATAGAGACATGATGTGCCAGAGTGAAGTGATAACTGGCATGAGGGGCTCTCCACTCTCAGAGTAGAAGGGAAGAGAGGATGTGAGATGTAATTGTGTGAGTGTGGGACCAGGAGTAAAGAGAGTCGGGGATACAGATATAAATTGAATGAATAAATAAATTAAGGGCAACAAAACTGTGCAATATTGTTCCTGTCATTAAAGTTTGCAAACAAGAAAAAGAAGACAAAATAAAAATATATTTCAACTCTAATCTGATTACTACAAATGGATATAGAATCATAATTAAATCTTTTAGGAATCAGGCACAATGAGACCAAGCAATAGCGCAGCAAAACACTTTCCTACCTAATTTCTCAAAAGGTTAGGTTGTGGCCATTGAGTCTCACTTAAAATCCTTTTTCTTTTTCTAGCTAAGACTTCTGTATAAATTAGCCTGTTTAGAAGGCAATGAGTACCCACACTTCAGGCATCGTTGTAAATGTTACTTCAATTACTCTTGATTTATCAAGCTCTTTATACACTTGATAGCTTTTATCACTAGTCTGTAAGTATTTATTTATTTATTTTTTTGCTTGTCTCCATCTACAGTCTTAAGTTTATAAAATCTGTGTTGATGCGGAGCTTGCTCAGTATTAAATTGGCAACAAAGAGAATGGCGTCTGGCTCACAGTAGGCAATCAATGAATATGTGTTGACTAAATGAGTGAACAAGATAATAAATGAATAGTTTATAACAGCAACATGGGTGACTTGGTTTTGTAACAGCTCCCTGGATAGTATTTGGAGGGTATTTTTCTATTAAAATAACAATGTCATATTAGTAGTCACCTGGTTTTAGAAGCCAGACTGTAAAACATCTGCATAAAATACCTTCCATTAATTTTCTGTTCTTAAGTTCAGAATTATTTTTAAGTGGCAAGGTGGTCTATAGAGAGTTTTTCCAAGGGAAAGAATGAGTCTAAATAAGACAAGGATTTTCATAGAGGTGACTTTAAATGGCCTGTTGTACTATTTCAATAAAAAAAAAAATTAGACCCCAGAATTTTCTTAATAAATAGCTTGGAAATTTCAAAGCTGTGAGTTTTTCTGTTTTACTTGACCTTACCTTTCCATGGAAACCACAAGCATTTAACAATATAAAGACTGTAAGGCAGGTCCCATCACTCATTTTACATCTGCAATTACCTAACTTTAATCCCACAGGAATCATATTGACTATAAATAGCCCAACACAATGCTCCTTTTATTTATTTATTTTTAATTTATTTATTTACATCCCACACACTGCCCTCCTCCTAGTCCACTGTCACCAAGTCCTTCTTCTCATTTCCCCACCCCTTCCTCTGTGAGAGGGTGCCCCTCACCCATATCCCCCTTCCCTGTCCATCAAGTCTTTTCAGGATTAGGCACATCCTCTCCCACTGAGGCAAAACAAGGCAGCCCTCTGCTATATATGTGCCTGTGTTTAGGTCCAGCCCCTCCAAGTTCTTTGGCTGGTGACTCAGTCTCTGAGAGTACCAAGGGATGCAGATTAGTTGATGCTGGTGGTCTTCCTGTGGTGCTTCTATACCCTCCAGAGCCTTTAACCCTTCCCCCAACTCTTCTATAAGGGTCTCAGACCTCAGCCTAAAGTTTGTCTGTGGGTATCTGATTCTGTTTCAGTCAGCTCCTGGATAGAACATCTCAGAGGACAGTTATGAAGTGCTCCTGTCTGTAAACAAAACAGAGTATCACTAATAGTGTCAGAGTATCACTAATAGTGTCAGAGTATCATTAATAGTGTCAGAGTATCACTAATAGTGTCAGAGATTGGTGCTTGCCCATGACAAGGGTCTCAAGTTGGGCCAGTTATTGGTTCACCATTCCTTCATTCCCTGCTCCAATTTTGTCCCTTCATTTCTTTTAGCCAGGACAAATTTGGTGTAGAATGTTTTGTCAGTAGGTTGGTGTCCTTATCCATTTGCTGAGGATCCATCTTGGCTACAGGAGGTGGCCTCTTCAGGTTCCTTGTCCTCACTGCTAAATTTCTTGGCTAAGATCACTTGCATTCGCTCCTGGGACACTCCCCCATCCCAGGTCTCTGGGATCTCCTAGATATTTCCCAACACCTCCAATCCCTGAATATCACATAGAAAGGAGGACAAAAGAGCCATGGGAAACGAAAGAAGGGAGGGGCCTTGCTGGGAGCGGGGAGGGGGTAAGATCAGGTGTGGAAAGAGACAGGAGAGAGGCCCAGATGGTCAGGAGAACAATATTCTTTACTATTATTGTTATTGTTATTATTATTATTATTATATTTTTTACATTCTAGTCATTTCCCAAAGTCAGAGACTCCTATGATTTAATTAAGGGAAGGATTGAAGAATTTGAAGGGGTGAGCAGCACCATAGGAAAACCAGCAGTCTTTTTTTTTTTTTTTTTTTTTTTTGAGTTTGAACTGAGATTTTTATTATGATCCATTCTTTCTTCAGTACAATTTAAACAATAACACATAAAGGGAACATTTATTTATTCCATTTAAATATTAATTTCAGTGAAAAGTTTATAATTGATGTAGTTGATATTTCAAAGGTTAACCATTTACATTGTTCGTATTTATTTCTAGTGTAATTATTTTAAATTAAAGCCTAGTCTCCATTAAAACCAATATACTACTTTAAGACATTTTCTACAGTTTAAAAAGATCGACAGAATAAATTTACCATCAAGACAAGTTCTATAAATATCGTAAAGGCAGAGTAAGTCAGCTTGATACATCTGTGGAGTCATGGTTGTCTACTGTAAAATGGAATCTATCAGATTGTTAGGTTAAAATGACTTAAATTTCTATTTTTCCTCAAGTATACGTGTGTGTGTGTGTGTGTGTGTGTGTGTGTGTGTGTGCATGCGTGTNGTGTGTGTGTGTGTGTGTGTGTGTGTGTGTGTGTGTGCATGCGTGTATGTGTGTATGTATGTGTATGTGTGTATGTGTGTGTATGTGTGTGTGTGTATCAATAACAGTCTTCTAATGTAATCTCATGAAATCAAGATACCACCCTTGTGAAAAGTATATCCACTAAGTATAACTTCAAAACTAAACAAAAATATCTAATTTTAGTATCCCAAAGTCCCTAAGACCTATTCCTTTCCAAAAGCATGTGGAAAACCAGCAGTCTTAACTAAGCCAGACCCCAAGGAGCTCCTAAAGACTGAACCACCTCCTGAGGCTCCTGTCACATATTTATCAGAGCCGAGCCTGGTCTTGCCTCAGTGGCAGAAGATAGACTTGAGACCCCTGGGAAGGAGGCGGCCAGGTAAAGGATGGGAGCACCCTCTCAGAGGCAAGGGGAGGAGGGATGGAATGAGGAACAGTGTTGTTTTTACATGATCAGGGAGATCCAGAAAAATCTTCTGTACTGTGCTATTCCACAGTTTTACATTCAACAATCAAAGCATATTATCACTACCAATTCAATAGAATTAAATATTCAAATGCTGATCTTCTAGAGTTTAAAATATATCTGTTGTCCTATTATTGGTAAGGAGAGGGACTTAATCAGCCACTCAGTCACAATTCCATTAGTTCTCCTGATTTCTAAATCTTTGACAGTTGGATCTTTGTTGAGGTCATAGGGACTTTTCTTCTTAGAGTTATCAAATGTTATTCACACTGAAAGAAGGCCCTTTGCCAGTGGTTCTGTTTGTTCTTTTTCTTTCTCACTTATTTCTGTTCATACATGTATAATATATTCTCATATGTATGCATGTGGGAGAGGGATCAACACTGAATGATGCCTAATATTTCTTTATCCTTTTTGTCTTTTCTTTTATTGGATATTTTCTTTATTTACATTTCAAATGTTATCCCCTTTTCTGGTTTCTTCTCCGGAAATCCCTATGCCCTCTTCCCTGCTTCTATGAGGGTGCTCCCCTCCACCCCCCACCCACTCACTTCTGCCTCCCGCCCTGGCATTCCGCTACACTGGGGCACAGACCCTTCACAGGACCAAGGGCTTCTTCTCCCACTGATGTCGGGCAAGGCCATCCTCTGCTACATATGCAGCTGGAGCCATGGATACCCACTGTGTACTATGTGGTTGGGGGTTTAATCCCTGGGAGCTCTGCGAGCTCTGGGAGCTATGGTTAGTTGATATTGTTGTTCTTCCTTTGGGTGGATTGCTAGGGTGCATGCTGGTGGGATTTGCTGAAGGAGGCAGAGTCAGGAGGCCAGCCTGGACTTCACATTTTTCTCACCTTTCTTTTTGAGACTATGTCTCTCACAAAATCAAGAACTCTCTCATTTGTCTAGAGTGGCTGGATCCTGTTTCATCCCCACCAGTGGCATTTGCTCTGCAAGTATAGGTTTCTATGCCTGGCTTTTCACTAGGGTTATAGGGATCAAACTGAGATCCTCATGCTTTGTTATAAACACTTTACTAAACAAAAGAGCTATGTCCACAGTCTTAAGAGCCTGGCTTTGCACTCATTTATTTTCATATACTTCTGGCATGATCATAAAGGATGCTTAACCAACCTCATTCTTCTTAGTCAAAAGCTCATGGGGAAGTTCACATGAGTGATTGGAACCGAGATACATGAATATCATCACCGCATATTCTTATCCTTCATCCTCTACGGCGTACTTGAGTATGATTTCTTATGGATCACATCATCTTTTGATAGACTGTTCTCGTGCACATCATTGCACTTCATGGTTCTATCAATTTGATATCTATTACAAGTCATAAGGGATGTTCAGGACAAATGGTAATGTATCAGTCAGTGATCAAATGGTTATGTTCCATTTTGGCCCAGAAGATACTTATCTAGGAAGAAAAGTTAGGTAGTAAGAACTGTCTAGATTTGCTCTAGATAGACATTGTTTGGGTACTAGTATGTATGCGTATTTCAAAATAATTATTTCAGTAATGTGTGAAGGTTCAGAAATAAATATTAAATGTTGGAATGGACAGAAATGTGAATTGCTGGGATAAGATCAACTTACATGAACTATGTGAATTATCACAATGTATTGTCACATACATGTAATTAACCTGTGTCAATGATGGATATAAAAATGTAAGCCTTACTAAAACTATTCTTAATAACAGCAGAATTATTTAAAATTTATATTTTATAACTCAATGATTTTAATCTAAGTGATTCTATTTAGTTTTGTATGCTGAAATGACAACTTTCTATGATCTGCATTACTGTTGACAGGCTATTATGGCATAATTAGCTGAGATTAAGAAAGAAAGAGTAGGTCATATATTACTTGTAAAGGACAAGTTGCAGCCTGCTGTCATTTACTTCAGATTTATCCAAAGACTTTCCATAATTTTGCATACATCATCTAATTAAAAATCACAGAAAGTGGTTTGCTATAAAATATGTGTTGTCATTTTGTTTTATCTGCACTGGAAATTTCCAAGAGAAGTTTGTTTATAAAGTATACACTCAAGAAACATCCAGTGTTTAACTCTTGTTTTGGGGTAACTGCTTGGGTTTTCTTCATTGGAAAGCTGAAGAGACTTAGTGGCACATTAAAATAGATATACCAGGGCTTTCATAATCCAAATCATGCCTCATGACCATGGGCTTCAGATTGCAACAAAATCCTTCCCTCAAACCTTGTTCTTTAAAAATAATGGTCTCTTGTTAGCAAGTGTTTCTAATAAGAAGCTTGTCTGGCCTCAATAGAAGCTGTACCCAGTCCTACCACAACTTGATAAACCAAGGAGGACTGATATCCATGGGAGGTCTACCTTTCCCCGAGGAGAAAGGGCAGAGTTGGGGGGTGTAGTGGGAGGAGAGGAGAGATGGAAGGCCTGGGAGGAAAGGAAGGAGAAATTCCGATTAAATATGCCAGCAAGATCTTACTGAAAGGACACTGATATAGCTATCTCTGTGAGGTTGTGCCAGTGCCTGGCAAATATAGAAGTGGATGCCCACAGTCATTTATAGGATAGAACACAGAGACCCCAATGGAGGAGCTAGAGAAATTACCCAAGGAACTGAAGGGGTCTGCAACCCTATAGGTGGAACAACAATATGAACTAATCAGTACCCCCAGAGCTCATGTCTCTAGTTGCATATATAGCAGAAGATGGCCTAGTCATCCATCGTTGGGAAGAGATGCCCCTTGGTCTTGCAAACTTTATATGCCCCAATACAGGGAAACACCAGGACCAAGAAGTGGGAGTGGGTGGGCAGGGGAGCAGGGTGGGAGGAGGGTATAGTTGGACATTCGGAATAACATTTGAAATGTAAATGAAGAAAATATCTAATAAAATAAGTTAATAAATAAATAAATAAAACAAAAAGTTAATTAATTTTTTAAAAAGTAAACTCTGTTACTCATCTTGTAAACGGGATGTTTTCCTCTCGATGCGTGTTTAGCTGATCAGAATAAACTCCACTCATAAAAATTTATGGAACACATGGAATACTGACTCTAAGACTTGCCTGTCCATTTGCGCATGAGCAGACTGCTGGCAGTTAATCCCCCTGATTATGCAAAGACGGAATTATAGCGAGAATTACTGACAGGCTGGTAGGTTTGGATTTCCCACTTCAAAAGCGGTGAATTGTTTCCTTTATGTACTGTGACAAATGACCTACCTAGGTGCTTGGCCATGCAGAGAAGTTGAAAATAAGCAGAGGCACTGACAAGACTGCTGATAATGTTGAAAACTGATTACAAAAGTCAACTTTCATTGTAAACAGATTCCTTCAGTATAATTAGATGCCTTTTCTAGTCAAAACTATTCCAGAACATTCTTTTCTTTTTCCTATGTTTTTTTCTTTCACAATTTTATACTTTCTATTCTATTCTCAATCCTCTCCTATTCCTTCCCAAACCTACTACCGTGTTCACCCTAGCCTGTTTCACCCGTTCATTAGTTTTGATACAGTTTATTGTCCCAGAGAGTTTCATTAGGTCCATCTGTGTGAGCCCCAGTATGGAACTAATCAACAAAGCCTAGTGGAACCAGAAAGACTTATAGAACTGGATAGGACTCCATTCTTTAGAACTGTTTAGTTGCCAATAGATCAGCAGCACATGGAAAGGTCCCTTGAGTCCCTTCTCCCTCCTTAGCAGAATTCTAAGGGAGGTCCAGATGCCTTTGACTCAGTGTCGGTATATACAACTATTATAAATGCATGACTGCTGTGATCAAGCCATGCTTAGAAGAGGATAATTTGCAGATTTTCTCCCAATCATCCAGATGAATCACTCTTTCCTGACCCTCTTCTGCAGTGTTCGATGAACCCTAAGGAAGTGGTGTAATGCCTTGTCTGGGGATAACTACCCAACATGGTGGTGAATTCTAGTATTTAAACAATGAATATCTCATTTGTTTAGAATAAATTTGCAACATTATTTTGGCCTTTTTACTTTGGTTTTCAGATTATAAAAATGATTTCATCATTTTTCTTTTTTTCTTTTCCTTCAAAATACTCCCACGTAAGCCTCCTTACTGTCTTTCAAATTCATAGCCTATTATTTTTTGTTATATGCAAACATACAGATGCATTCATAAATACAGCCTGCTCAGTGTATATTATACAATATGTTTATTTTGTAGGCTGCTCTTTTGGTATTGGATAACCAAGTGTATTGTATAGCAATGGGTGTGCTCTTCCCTGGGGAAGACTATTTTTCTTTCTTTCTTTCTTTCTTTCTTTCTTTCTTTCTTTCTTTCTTTCTTTCTTTCTTTCTTTCTTTCTTTCTTTCTTTCTTTCTTTTTCTCAGAAATCTTTGGTTGCCTGTAGTTCTTTGTATAGGATAGAGGTTGTTTTAGACTTGCTCAAGGGGAGAAAATTCATGCCTGGTACTGAAAACTTAGCTAACTATGCAGTGTTCCAGGAATCTTGGATAGAACCTACAACAACCACTTTCCTAAACCAACATCATTTCAAGCTAAATTCTAAATAGTTTTCTCTATATCCACAACATTCGCCCTTAAATGAGAGAATTTCTCTGCAAGAGATAGAATCCACTATAAAAATCCATATCCAATCGAAATTCAGTTGTGGAGTCCAGCTCTAAATAAACATCCACAACACAACCCTCAGGCCTAAGGATCAGGTAGCACTGCAGAAAAAGTGGTGGAAAGATTGTGAAATCCAGAAAGTCAAAGAGTTTCAGACAGAATTTACACATATAAAGACCACTATGAATGTCTAGGCATATGTTGAATAAGAACAACAAAAACAGGCATTTATGGCACAAAGTCGACAAGGCTTCCACCCTATACAAAGAACATTTTGACATATATGTACATGTGTTGTATGTGTATATACATTCAATGTATATATATATATATATATATATATATATATATATATATATATATTATAAGATATTTATCATACATACATTTTGATTAATGATATACATGGTCAA
>NC_034597.1:77850236-77857458 GCF_900095145.1 Mus pahari | reverse complement strand
GAAAGGAAAAGAAAAGAAAAGAAAAGAAAAGAAAAGAAAAGAAAAGAAAAGAAAAGAAAGAAAAGTGCTTCAACCACTCTTTATTGATATAGGATCTTAACATCTCTTTTTGGAAATTTAGGAGAAATATTATTTTGGATAATCAAATGATAAAAACCAAAACCAAAAATGATGAAGTGACTAAAAGTTGGTTTACTAGAAGCAAGAATGCAGCCTTTCTTATGCCAAATATTTCTTCTATTAGGTCATATTAACTAAAAGTCTCTTCTATTTCTTCTTCTCTCATTTTCATAACTTTCAGCACTGTTGTCAATTTTTAATTCTCATTCATTATATCTGTCTCTCCATCTCCCTCTCCTCTGTCTCTCTCTCTGTCTCTCTCTGTCTCTCTCTGTCTCTCTCTGTCTCTGTCTCTCTCTCTCTCTCTCTCTCTCTCTCTCTCTCTCTCAACATTAAAAAATAATTCTGGTAATTTATGTAGTTTGTCAAATGTAACTATTTCTATTTATCTGTTTCAACATATTAAATAGTGCTTTCTTCCCAGCTCCAATGTTGGGCAGCTTAAATCACTGGTAACTGCAGTTCTGGGGAAAACAACATTTTTGGCCTCTTCTGTCACCTGTATCATGTACATATAACCAGACGCAGAATCATACACACACATAATTAAAATTTTAAAAAAATCTTTAAACTGTTCAAGTACTCAGTTGTTTGGTAATCACAGTTCTTAGTCTCTAAAAGTACACTGTGGTTTTCATTCCTCTAAAAACTTCGTACTCAATTTATGGAAACTCCATAACTTTAAATGAATTAATCTACTAATCACTCCTTATTATTACCAATTATATATGCAAATAAAAACATATTTATGTCTCTTAATAAGTAGCATCATTTTGTCTGTTAAAAATTTTATCTAAATCTTGAATACTTTTCTTATAAAAGTATTTAGAAGCTTGTAGTCTCTAAAACTATTAGAACATCAGTTAAGTGGATGCATATTAGAGCTAATGGGTTAATGCCACCACTTAGATAGCCAGGAATGTCACATAAGTCAGTACCCTTTGCAAAAGTTGGCTAGGGTCTGTGATACGGTCTCTCCTCATCAGCCAGCATCACACTTCATTCTATTTGAAACTAAAATATATGCCCAAGTGCACCATTGAATTCTTTGTTCATTTTCTGTCCTTATATCCAATGCCTCCAAAAGGAAATGGACCAAACCATGGTAAAAGCTTTCTTCAAAACTAGAAATAGGCCCCTGTTGGCCTCCACACAGAAACTAGGGTCATCTTAGCAAACTGATAAAATGGTTTTGCTTTGGGCTACTTACCTAAATGTCAGTTTATGTTACTAAAATTGAAAATGTATGGTAGCATCTTATAATCTACATAATAAACCAATAAATATACTCTGATATTCAGAATGTTAAAATCTGAAGTTCCTGGTATTGCTGTTAGCCCATACCTGATGTCCTACAAATGACCTAAAATTTTTATCTCAGAACACTGACAGTATCAGAGCCTCTTTCCTTTCCAATCAATGTGTTTATATCTACAGCATCATAGTCCTCCTTTCAAGATAGTTGAACTGGGTTCTTTCTTACTCAAGACTGTTTCTCACTATATTTTTACAGACTTGTTATAGTCTCTTTTTTTGAGTCTTGATTTCTGAATACATTTTTTTTCTCATCCTATTGAAATTTCTGTCATCTAGTCAGTTCCATTCAATATCTATATAATGTGTCATTTAAACAAAACAAAAATAATAACAGTGATTCCTTTCTCATTAAGCATGAAAGAAATACCATTATATTATACTATCTGTGATTTGTCTTTAGTTTAGCCACATTCTATATTTTCAAGTCCTGTTTTCCCCAAGGTTTTCAAGACTCTGCTCGCTCTCACATCTCTGTGTTTGTCAATCCATTTCTCATTACCACACTTATTCATCAATATACTTACTGGCATTCTTTTTGTTTTGTTTTGTTTTTCTTTTTGGTTTTTTTCCAGACAGGGTTTCTCTGTGTAGCTTTGGCTGTCCTGGAACTCACTCTGTAGATCTGGCTGGCCTCAAACTCAAAATCCATCTGCCTCTGCTTCCCAAGTGCTGGGAAGTGTGGGATTAAAGGCGTGTGACAACACTGCCCAGCCTTATTGGTATTCTTTGATGCAGTAATCCAAATATCCAAAATAGCATTCATATAACTGAATTATTTGTTATTCTAAACTAGTATTTTAAAATTGTACAACATTTGCAAAATAAAATAATCCAGATCCCAAAATTATACAAAATAAACTTCTCTCTATGTAGAACACCCTCTTGAATAGTAGCTGTGGAGCTTTACCTTTATTTTCCATTCAACAAAATTTCTCAAATGTGTTATTGACAAAATAACATTTTCCCAATTAATGCAATCAGCTAGACGACATATGAACATTATCTTCTACTTCAAATTGCTTGCCCAAGAATTGCTATTCTATCCTTTCCATGTCTTTCCAGGTAATATTTGCACTTTTATTTTTGGTCTTTACATCCAGCTCTTGGGACATATGCATTCTGTCACATCTCCTTTAATTTCTCTTCCACAAATTTCTTTTTACCCCTTTTCCTGAATGTAATCACTTTATTCTTTCCAAAACCTTAGACTACAATGTTATTAACTTATGATAGCTAAATCATAAATAAGATCTTTTTGAGCTTACTTTCAAACACAAATAGGTAACTTAAAGAACATGTGTTCATTAGGACTATTGAAACTGTCTTCCATTACTGATCCAACACCAATTCCTCTGACTCCACGGATTCTTCTATCTGATCAAGAGCTTCCATTTTAAAAAATCAATGTAAATTGTACTCCAGTTCTTCTACCAAGACTTATTTTTCTTCTTATAATTTCAAATGTTAGTAATCAACAACAAGAAAGAAAAGGAAAGAAGAACTGCTCTTTCATTTTACTCTAAACATGTGCACACTGCTGCCACTATGGTAGAACTTTTTCTTTTAAGACTACTTTTTCCAGTCCTTCCAGTCTGTGCCTGTTTACTTTGGGAGCTAACTCACCAGCAGCTAGTCCCACAGCCCCCAGAGAAGGCTCCACTCCAAGGAACTCTAGCACGCCCAGGATCTTAGGATCAGGGATGAGGAGAACACAACATCTGTTCCAACACCACCACTGAGAATAACTGGAACCAGCAGGATCCAAGGACACAGGAAAACCCTCATAGAAGCAGGGGGTGGGGGTGGGGCGGAGGATGTGATAGGGTGTTTCTTGGAGGGAGGGAAACTGGGAAAGTGGATAACATTTAAAATGTAAATAAAGAAAATATCCATGCCTGGCGTGGTGGTGCACACCTTTAATCCCAGCGCTTGGGAAGCAGAGGCAGGCAGATTTCTGAGTTCGAGGCCAGCCTGGTCTACAGAGTGAGTTCCAGGACAGCTAGGACTACACAGAGAAACCCTGTCTCATAAAAACCAAAAACAAAAATAACAAAAACAAAACAAAAATGAAAGAAAGAAAGAAAGAAAGAAAGAAAGAAAGAAAGAAAGAAAGAAAGAAAGAAAGAAAGAAAGAAAATATCCAATAAAAAAGGAAAAGAAAAAAACAATAAAATAAAATAATAAGACTATACTTGAGATAGATAAAAATATTTTGACTAGAGAGAAGGTGTAATACTCTCAGAGTTCTGAGATTTAAAAAAAATTAAAGCCATTTGTAGAGACATAAGATGTAGTCTAATAGGAGTATCGGAAACTTTGGTACTTGAACGTGTATGTGTGTGTGTGTGTGTGTGTGTGTGTGTGTGTGTGTGTGTGTGTGTGTGTGTGTGTGCTCAAGTACTTGCAGGACTGTTGCCTGATTATTTACATACCCTCCCTACTATCAATCTCTCTTCTCATTAATTGGCTTGTGACTTGCTGAGCTCAGTAGTTTAGTAGTACTTGGCTCTGTAAAAGCATAAGCTCAGGTTTTCCTTACATTTCTTCATCTTTTTAAAATGGATATGCTTTTGTGCTGCCAGGAACATTAGTGATAGAAATCAGTACCTCCATATATCATAATTTCTCCAATAAAATGTCTACCTATTTAAGTGGGCTCTTTTGAATATCTGCTATCTGGTGAGTTAAAAGAAACTCAAATTAATATTAACTCATATTTGTAGTAATCATTTATTTTGTAGAAAAATATATTTTTATGATTTATCTAGGCAGTCAGCTCCAAATTATTTAAAAACAGAAGGTGCAAAATATTAATGATTAAATATTTCACATATTTATGAATTCAAGAAAATTAATGGTTATTTTCAGTAGTAATAGTATAGAAATGGAGTTACTTGTATAGGCAGAAAATGTCCTTAACAACAGTCAGTTATGCAAACCTTTCAGGGAATATATATGATTTCCTTTGATTAAGAAAACATCTATACTGAATTTTCCCTGCTCCTTTCTGGTACTCCTTACTTTTGTTATATTTTTTGGTAATGGAAAATACTTTGCAAGACACATAGAACAAGCTTCAATTTCATAGTTCTAATAATAACATTTAAAACATTCATTTCCAGAGTATTTGTCTATAATCTATTGTATTATTTTAAATCATTTATTAATTTTAATTTTTTATTCACTTTACATCCTTATCACAGTCCCCTCCCTCCTCTTTCTCCTGTCCTGCCCTTACAAATCCTTTCTCTCATTATTAAATGGCTTTCATTGTTAATAATTGCAAATGATATTCTTTGAAGTTTTTACTGAGTTATTTGTATTTTAAATTTTTATAGCATTTAAGCTGTGTTCACTAAAATACTACAAACATTTGTTTTGTTATTGCTTTGTTTTGAGGTTATAATATAATTACATCATTTCCTGCTTCCCTTCCTTTCAAACTCTGCCATATATTCATCCTTACTCTCTTTCAAATTCATGGCCTCTTATTTTATTATATATAATATATCATATATCATATATCACATATTATATATGATATATTATATATGTGCATGTGTGTATACATATGTGTATATGTGTGTGTTCTTAAATAGGTAAGTACATCACTCTAAGTCTGTATAATATCCCATGTATATATTTTCTAAGGGCTCAAAACTATTGACTAAAACTAAGCTGAAGAAGGACAGCAATGGACATGCTAACATGGACAAGGAGTAGAATACCATGAGGTCTCAAGCCTGTACAAAAACCAAAGCCAAGGAGTGCTAAGATGAGAGAAATAGGCTTCTCCACATGTATTTTGTTACTTGTAGTCTTCAGTAAAATTTTAAGTGAGAAGGCTTAATTTCAGGCTATTTCAGGGCCAGCTATCTCATAAACTCTCCACTAGAAAAATATTCAAATTTCTACTGAAACAGTTAAAGATTTGCTTACAACAGGAGCTTCAGAGGACAAACACTGAGTTAAAGAAGAAACTAGTAAAAGAATTAGTTATTTCTTGAATACTTACTATGGTCAATAGATGAACGTGACATTCATTCTTTTACAGAATTCATTCAAAATATGTTATATATACTTACCAAATTTTTATTTTATGCAAATAATTTGCATTTTAAAAAATAATTTATGACTACCAGAATAACAGAATTGTACTGCTAATTATCAACCAAGATACAAATAATGAAAACTTTATTAAAAAACACAATAAAACACATAAAAAGAAAAAAATCATAAATCAGGATGTGAATGAAATGTACAAAGTTAGTTTGTAGAAGTGAAGCTGAATAAAGCCCAGAATATAATAAATTTAAGTACAATATATACATTCAAATTATTAAATTTGAAATCTTAGAATATCTTCATTTCTTTGTGTAGAAGCATCATATTGATAATTAAAAGTTATATAATATGTTGTGAAGCTTGAAGTTTAAAAGGAAATAAGGGGGAAAAGAGGACAAAAATATTTAACAAACAATATTGATAAGGTAATTGACACATGCCAAATAGATTTTAAAGACATATAAACAGATTAAGATTTCCATTGACAAATGTTGTAATAATACAAGTATTGAAAGTACATGCATGGTATGTACTTACTAATAAGTGGATATTTCCTAAAAAACTACAGAATACCTAGGATACAATTACAGAACTCAAGAATGTTAACAAGCAGAAGGTGCCAACTAAAGATGCTTCAATCCCATTTGGGAGGGAGAAGAAAATAGTCATGGGATGCAGAGGGAGGGAGAGACCTGGTTGAGAGAAGTGAGAGGGGAAGGGGAAAGGGGGAACATGATTAGGTATGTGGGGGCAGGAAAGAAGCCCTGAGAGCCAGCAGAATGAATGAAAATATGCATCCTCAGTGGGGGTAGGGGAACCCTCTATAAAGTACCAGAGACCTGGGAAGTGAGAGACTCTCAGGACTCAAAGGGAGGGACTCAACAAAGGGGAGAGGGAACTTATAGAATCTACCTCCAGTAGAAAGACAACCATCAAGTGGAGGGATGGGGCTGCCATCCCACAGTCAAAAATTATGACCAAGAGTTGTTCCTGGCTAAAAGAAATGCAGGAACAAAAATGGAAAAGAGACTCAGGGAAAGTTGGTTTAGTGACTAGCCCAACTTTGGATTCATGTCAAGAGGAGGCTCCAAGGTCAGACACTATTACTGATGCTATGGTGTGCTTACAGACAGGAGCCTAGCATGGCAGCCCTCTTAGAGACCCAACAAGCAGCTGACTGAGACAGACACAGGTACTTACACCCAACCATTGGACTCACGTCAGAGATCCCTATGGTTAAATTAGGGAAAGACTGGAAGAAACTGAGGAGGAGGGTGACCCCATAGAAAGACCAGCAGTCTCAATGAATCTGAATCTCTCAGACACTTATCTACCAACTAGGCAGCATTCAAGAGCTGGTCTGAAGTTCAGACACATATATTGCAGAGTAATGTCTGGTTTGACCTCTGTGGGAGATTAGCCTAACCTTGGAGAGACTTGAGGCCCCAGGGAGTGGGGAAGTCTGGCAGAGGTTAGGGTGAACATCCTCTTGGAGATATTTTTAAAACTATTTATTGAATGAAATTTTCAGTTTATGACCTAAAATTGTGTGTCATAGATACATTGTGGAACAAAGCATGGTCCTTGTTGCCGTGAGGAGATAGAAAATAAGTCAGCAATTACTAATTAATCTTAAAAGAACAGAATACCAGAAGTGTTGTTAAGGAATGCACTTGGGGATTGGACTTAAAAATTTAGCATTTCAGCCGGGCGTGGTGGC
>NC_034597.1:77810897-77850116 GCF_900095145.1 Mus pahari | reverse complement strand
AAAAAAAAAAAAAAAAAATTAGCATTTCTGCTGAGCTCCACGAGTCTACTGAAGGAGATTGGCACCCATACCCAAGAGAATTCTACACTGAGGCCATAGAACAGTCTTGTTGCTCCTTGAACCCACAGTAGCCACTAATGTCTGAAGCTCTTTATAGTGGAATACCCATCTCTTGCTTCTAAACTTTGATAATAACAATGCCCACATGTTCTCAGAGTATATAGTCATTGGAACTTTGTCTTCTAAGACCAATGTAATAGTGTTGGAAAAGGTGTTTTCTTTTATTTTCCTCTAATGTGCAAAAGTGTAAAAGGAAAGTGTTTTGAAACATCAAGTCAAAGGATCTTTTACATAGACCAGGCTTTGTTTGCTTTTCAAGAAAGGCCTTGTCCAGCCTTGATATGAGGCCTTTACCTTGTCTTACTGTATCCTGTTTTGTTATGTCTGGCTATTGTCTCATTGAGGCCTGGTTTTTTTTTTTTTTTTTGGAAAGGGAAAAGAAGGGGAGAAGATCTGGGAGAGAGGGGAAGTAAGAAGTACTGGGAGGAATGGAGGGAAGGCAAACTAAAAGAATCTATTTTTTCAGTTGAAAATACATACCATTTTCTATCTCATTAATATCCCAGTAATTAGGAAATAAATATAACAACTTAAGCATTAAAGGACTCCTTTTGAAAGCAGCTAGAAATGGAACAACCTAGTCATATGACCCAGTCATAGGAGGTTTTGTATGAGGGCAGGTGTAGAGCTCAGTGCATTCTATTATGAATAAAGGAGTGATAGTTAACCTTGACTATCAACTTTACAGGATAAAGCAGCACCTACACTGTTAGGAATCACTTGTAAAGGGTGCTTGCAAAGAGGAGCATCAAAGAGAGGAAGGCCTTTTTAGAATATGGGGGGCTGTATCCCACAAGTTGGGGTCCCACTTAGTGATCTAGACAAGGAACTGGAAAACCTTAAGAGTCCTCAACATTTGCTGTCTCTGTCTCTGTCTCCCTTCCCCCTTCTCTTTCACTCCCTTCCTGCCTCCTTTTGGCCACCACTGTATGAACTACTTTGCTGCACTGTCCTCCTCCTCAGGATGTACTGAAAACCTGCAATTGCCTCTGTAAGTACTTCATACCTGGCTATGCCATCATCAAGGAGAAATTTAGATACCACAGAGGGCAAAACATGAACACTGGGAAAATGTCGGTTTTTGCTTCTGGGTTGCCTCAATTTAATTTTATCAGGAGTGCATTCAAATTAAAGAGTCTACCCACACTGAACACTGAAGCCCTCCAAATTATTCAAAGAGAAAAAATAATGTTTTAAAAACTGTTCAAAAATAGAAAAATAAGGCATACTACATCACTTAATATTTTTACAAAAAAATCTATATATGTGGTGTGTGTGTGTATGACAGAGAGAGAGAGANAGAGAGAGAGAGAGAGAGAGAGAGAGAGAGAGAGAGAGAGAGAGAGAGAGAGAATTGAAAGAATAGAAAATACGTTTAAGACAGCCATCTCTCCCAGCACACTACCTTACTGTCTGAAGTTAATAAAGTGATGCAAAAATTAAAATTGGGAAATAGCAGGTAATTCTCATTCATGACCACAAGTGAAAATATTGTAAATCATTAGAAGCAATTGAACTTGAAAAGTATAATTAATATAATTAATTAATAAGTGATGAAATGTAATTTGGTGTTAGTAAAACACTTCATTAAAGAACAGAGAAAACATCATGAGATTTTCAATACTGCCTTAAAATAATGAGAAAAGTATAAACTGTTAGATTAAAAGTAATCATTTCTAGTATTGGACAACAGATCATTCCTAGGCATCACAATGTCAAAGGTTTAAGAAGGATGTACCTTCTTCTTCCTTTTATACATTGCCTTCAGTGCTTGACAGTGTAAGAACATTTCCTTAATGAGAAGAACTTGACTAGTGGATCCTGTTTCAGGGAATATCAGTAAAATGGGTTCATTAAATGTCATTGCAGTAATCCCAGTAGTAGTGTGGCAGACAGAAAATACAAGGATTAAAATAAAAATGAGTGTGTATTTGAAGGAAGATTTATTTCTGCTTCTTCTGTTAGAGAAGGGAACAATAGAACCATCAACAATCATTATGCACCAAGCCATTGGATCATCTAGCTTATGATGGGGTAATGAAAGCAGAGCTTTATGTCTGTATTGCAGTTTGGAGTATCTTAGCAACTAGCAATTGAAGGAGCCAAAAGGTATTGCAATCCCACAAGAAGAACAACAGTATCAATGAACTGGGCCCCTCAGAGCTCTCAGGGACTAAACCACTAACCAAAGAGCATACATGGGACAGTGAATGGCTCCCATTATATATGTAGCAGAGGATTGCCTCATCTGGCATCAGTGGGAGGGGAGACACTTGGTCTTTTGGAGTCTTTGAAGCTCCAGAGAAGGGAGATATTAGAGGGGTAAGGCAGAAGTGGATGGGTAGGGGAGGAGCACCCTCTTAGAGGCAAAGGGGATGGGGGAGAGGTGGGGAAGGTTCATGGAGGGGAGACTGAGAAGGGAGATAACATTTGAAATGCAAGCAAATAAAATGATTAATAAATAGAAAAAGAAAGAAAAAAGAAAAAAAAGAAGTCTGTTGCTGAATTACATCCATTACCTTCCTCTTAACACAGCTACATTGGTTAAACTGATAAGCAAGTTTTCAGTTTGGTGGTGAAAGTACCTGAAAAAACATAATAAATCAATGTGTTCATCTGATAATTGACACCCATCCCAGGACACCTGCAACATGACAAGGAACATGGTTCAAAAATAGTGTAATTCAAGTGAAGCCTGGGAGACCTTTGGATATACTTTTCATAGCCACTCATCAGGACTCCATATTTTATCTTTCTGTGCTCTAGAAAACTCAACTGAATTGTTTAACAATGTTCATTAAGTAGTTTAGTTTTGTCTCATATGTCTCCATGTAAATAAAATTCATTTACAACCACAGTATTAAATGATCTTGACATAAAAGTAATTTGAATAAATGGTTAACAAATTAGTTAGCAAAATTAAATATCTACAGAATACAACATAATACAGTAATATATATATATATATTAGTACAAAATAATATTCTCACCTTTAATATAATATCTCATTATGAAAGAACTTAGAAAAATCAAGTAAAAAGAGGTGTTTGTGACACAGAATGTCTTATAAGAAGGAAGAGTTAGAATTGTTGATGACAACTTAAATAAAAGAAAAGAGAGATGTGGCATAAATTAAAGAAGGTAAAGTTTATTATTATTTGTAAAACAGCTACATTGTCTAAGTTCATTGAAGAAAAGGAGAGATATCTCAGAAGTTTAAAGCACTTGACTGCTCTTGAAGAAAATGCAGACACAGTTGCAAGTACCCATATAATGGCTCATAACCATCTGTACCTCCAAATTCCGGGGATTCGATGACTCTTCTGACTTCTGTAGGCTCTTGAGCATATGTGGTATATGCATGTAAACTCAGGCACACACATATACACATACAGTAAAAAAATATATTCATAAAAATGTTCATTAAAGTGATATTAGAAGGAAGTATTGAACCAAGCATTCAATCACACTCAGTTGATGCAAACCCATCTAGATTTCATCCTAGACATACTAAGGAAGGGTTATATTGAAGCCATTACTTCAATATATGAATAATGAGACAGCATCACCTAACGAGAGAGAAGTTTCTCAGGAGATCTTTCACTTTGTAATTTCTTTTTTGGAGAAAATGTAATTGCAGCATTTGACTGTAATTATGGGAAAAAAAACTAAAATACTTCCTTCAGCTTAAAACTATCTCCATTTACAAGCACACATCTTTTGTCTAGTTTAATTTCTCAAGGCTGGAGAAATGAATGTGAAACTGCTTTGGGGGTGCAATGTTGCCTACAGGAAGAAAGCCAAAAAACTGAGATGCATAAATTATTGTCAGGTTGAAAACGGTCTAATATCTTTAGTAAACAGAAAACACAAAAAGAAACGAATGAACTGGCTACAGTATGCACAAGGTGTTTACCTAAGGATCTAGATACCATGAACACAGGAAGACATGAAGGTGTTTCTTTGTCACCACCTCTATCATGAGCCACAGGTCTGCATGGAAGTGCAGATCTACAGCACAGGAGGCTCTTAAAAGACATCTTTGTATATTTTAATTGTTCTATGCAAATAAGAACTTATGAATAAAAGTAGTTCTGGTTTACTGCATTTTAAGTAAGATCTGTATGTTTTTAAAATATCTACAAATAATCTCAACACCTTTGGAAAAATATTAACTATCACGAGAGAAAAAAAGGTGAAGATTAACAGAATTTTGTAACTTTTCAAAACACCACATGTAATGCCTGTGGAATTTGAACTTGGCTGTTCATGACTATGCAGCCCACATATTTTCCAGTATTCCAGACAGCTTTACGAAGTTCATTAAGCTGTAAAAATGACTTTAATTTTATATCTACCTTACAAAATAAGTATTGCTACTTGAACTTTTTTGAAGAAAGATTTACAGCCAAACATTTAAAACTGTGTTTAAAAAAAACTTATTAAGATACATTCAATAGTTGTTTAGAAGAAATTATTAGACATGTGCCAAAAGGATGTACACATCTTATTTTATTATGATGAAAGCAAAGTAGGAATCAACACAGGTTCAATTTATCAAACTGCATGCATGAAGTGTACTAAGGATTTTACATACCAACTATAATTGAGTAATGCCTTAATGGCTAGTTAATTAACTAAAACTAAACAAAATATTGGTTTACAGGCTTGGCCTGGTCACTCAAAATTTCATCTTTTAATCTTGCCGTACAAATTTTCTTTTGACTTTAAAAATAGATACTGCTTCTCTAATAAAAATTATCTAAGACTATATCAGGCCATATAATCACCAGAGCTGGAATCACTTCGTCAGTATTTTTTTTTTTTTTTTACTTTGTCAGTTTTTTAAGGAGAATCTTTCCCTGGTTAATGATTAAAAATAAAAAAATAAGTATGCTTTAATATATTCATTAGGTATCTAAACGAATGCAGTAAATTTGTTATTAGTTAGGATCTACTCCAGGCATCCTCAACTAAGTGAGATTTCTTTTCCAAAATGTCGCATCCCAACCTTTAGAAAATAATTGATCATTCAATTTGCTTGACCATTTGGCAGGGCTAACTTTTTCTTTGGGCTGTTTCTTTTAAGACACTATATGGCAAACTGCTTTTAATCCTCGGATGTTAGATTAGGTAAGATTAGGGTTTTAAAATGTATGTAATAACAACTAAAGAAACAGAAGCCAAGTATTTGAAGGACAGCAAGGAGGGTACTTAGGAGGGAGAGGAAAAAGGAGACAATCATGCAGTTACATATAATCTCAAAAATAAAAATTTAAATGTTTTTTAATATTAGTAAACTTGATCTTCTCATTGTAACTTATCTCTTGGTGGATAGAAAAACTGATGTGAATCTTCAGGAGTAGAGAGCAACACCCCTTGCATTAGTTACCGGCTTTAGGAAGTGGCTGGGTGCAGTGATGGACAATGGAGATTACTAGTTCTATCCTAGCATCTAACTCCTGACAAAACCATCTTATCCAGAAATGTCCAGAGAAGCAAACAAAGAACACAGGAGACTCCCAAGGAAGAGTAATATTGTGAACGAATGGGAATCTGAAAATGAATAGTAAGCATTTCAACATAGTAATTTTACAAGAAATAGTAAAGATGATTGATTGTGAGTATGAGCAGTGATTTTTTTTTAAAAAAAAATCCATTTTCTTTCTATACTAAAATACTTAATTATACAGCACTTCAAATACCAAAAGATGTAAAGTAAGAGGAGATGGAGAAAAAGGGGTGAGAGAGGGGTTAAGGAAGGATATGGGAATGGAAATCAGTGTGGGGCATCTCCCAGACTAGCTGGAGACCTGGGTTGACAAAGGCTATGAGGAGTTTTGGGGGTGTGACCCTAGCTTAGATTCCTAAAAGGTGGAAATATAGAGATTGAAGTACAAGGTGGAAATATAGAGACTGAAGTGGCCACCTCTGGTACCCAGGCAGGACTTACAGAGGAAGGAGGAAGACATCCACCCATCCACAAAACTTTCAACACAAAATTTGTCCTACCTAAAAGATGCACAGGGGAGAGCAGAGGGAACATCCAGCCAATGACTGTCCCAACTTGAGACTCATCCTACGTGAGAACAGAGCCAGCCCTGACACTATTAATGATACTTTGCTATGCTTGCAAGCAGGAATCTAGCAGCACTGTCCCCTGAGAGGATTCATCCAGCAACGGATAGAAACAGATGTAAAGACCAATAGCCAAACATCAGGTGGAGCCTGGGGACACTTGTGGAGGAGTGCAGGATACAATTGTTGAGGTGGAAGAATCAAGGACACCACAAGAAGACCTATAGAATCAACTAACCTGGGCCAATGGGTGCTCACAGAGAATGAACCATCAACCAAAGAGCATTCAGGGGCTGGACCTAGGCACCCCACATATTTTAAGCTGAAGAAGACACTACAGGAGAATTTTTTGTCTCTGCAGTGGCCACAGAGCTCCTGGCGGTGTGGCCTCCGGACATCAATGTGTCTTTTCTTTGGAGAACAGGAACAGCAGAATCTTAAGCAGGTCTGACACTGGATTGCTTCTACTCGGTAAGGGTTAAAACTCTTTTGGCACTTGTTACAGAGCTGTTTGAAATAAACCTTGTTGGTACCTGAGATGCACCACACATAAGCACTCTCCCATCTCCTCTTACAATCTTTACAGTGAAAATAGCCGTATTTTAGTTCCAAAAACTGCTTGCCCTTCCTGTCCTGAGGGCTGGGGGCATATTCCTCCCCCAATTCCTTCAGCCTTGGGAACTGCTCCTCACTATCCCATCTCCATGTAGGTAGCAACAGCTGATTGGCCTCTGTAGGTCCTGTGAGCTCCTGGCTTTCCTCGTCTTCCCCATCCTGGGGTGGCCGGATCAAGACTTTCCGCCCTACTTGCCAAGCTTCGGTGGGTTTCCTAGAGCTGGTTCTGTCCGTGAGGGAGCTGCTGTGTAGGGTCTGTGACCCCAGTGAACACTGCACTGACTTGTCCACTCGAAGGCTCACCTGTACGCCCACCTCCTTGGTGTGGACCTTGCGTAGCCATAGACNCAGGTTGGGGTTCATCTNAGTGGAAANGGCCTGAAGCTGAGCCCTGTTGTAAGGGTCCATACAGGACTGCGAGACATTTGCTGGTACCCTAGGCCTGGCTAGGAAAATGGGAGCGCCCATAGTTTGTGGCCAGTTTTGCTGTTGACCATGTCTCCAGGGGCCAGGGTAGGTCAAAGGGTCTGTGGTCCCATAGCCACAGGGAACACGGAAAAGACGCTCCATTGGGGGGTGGTTTCCTCCTTCAACCTCCTCTTCCTCTTTGTAGATTTTTTTTTTGCCACATATTTGTAGCAGATGTACAGCATGGTCTTCATGTGGGTTCCATAACAATTGTAGCAGTGGTATCTCTGACTCTCTTGCCTGGCATTGGATCCCTTTCCCCTCACTGGCCTGCCTGGTTGGGCCTCGGTGGGAGAGGAGGTGCTTAGTAGATATCACAGGATGGGGTGTTCCCTAAGGGGGCACCCCCTTCTCTGAGGGTAAGGGAAAGAGGTAATAATGCAAGGGAGGTAATAATTTTAAGGATGGGACTGGGAGGAGAGAAGGGAGGACTGACTGTGCATGAGATGTAGAGTCAATAAAAAAAATAATACATGAAAATCATGTATGATTTTCTCTATTTTTTAATCTTGGACAAATTTTCCTTAGATTAGAACCTTAGTAAAGGAAATATATATCATTACATACTGTGTGATATACATAGCAATGTCTAAAATACCTGTGAGAGAAATGGAGAAACTGGTAAACTGATATTGTAATGAGTGACATTGCTGAGAATGTGCTCTCTCTCTCTCTCTCTCTCTCTCTCTCTCTCTCTCTCTCTCTCACACTCACACACACACACACACACACACACACACACACACGTGTGTGTGTATGCATTTGTGTGTGTGTGTGTATGTATGTATATATATATATGTATGTATGTATGTATGTATGCACATATAGAGGCCACAGTTCAACAAGTATATCTTCTACAACTGGTCTCAACCTGATTTTTTGAGACAAGATCCAGCATTGAATCAGGAGCTCACTGATGAGGCTCAGCTGATCATAAAGCTCCAAGGAAGGTCCTGCTCCAGTCCTTCCAGTTCTGCCATTACAGGTATGCCCTGTGATAGTCTGTTTGTTTGTTTGTTTGTTTGTTAGTTTTGTGGGTGCTGATGATCAGACCTACATGCACTCACTCTGCTTTCATCAAGCACTTTACCAACTAAGCCATGCTCCCAGATGCCTGGAGCTTTTAAACTGTATAGTAACTGTAAAAAGTAAATCACATGTAGACATTACATTGTGATACAATAAATAAAGGTGAAATTTGTGTCTTTCTCCATTTCCATTCATATGTCAATGAGCCTGACATATACAAATGGAATAACCGGATGCTGCACACAATATTTAATACCTCAGTGAAGCTGCCACAAGGGCAGCAGTGTGAACTAACCTTCCTATATAGGTGCATTTCCCAAAGTGGTACACATCCCATGCTCAGATAAGGATTCCTCTATTCCACAAAGCAATAGATAGAATTCTTCCAGCTCTGTCTGCAAAGGTAGAAAGCATGGAGGGGTCATGTGGCAATGAATGTTCTCACGGTTGCTTTCTTTCCTTCTGAAGATATGACCAACTTTGCTGACTTCAGCAGAAAGCCAGATTTTATCACTTAGCAATGCAGATGGTATTTAGTGTCCTATTTTGTGATTTGCAAGAAAATATCATTTGACATGATAAGAAGACTTAAGAAACTGGAGCATGTCTTTAATTCCTCACTGTAAGTAGTTCACAATGTAGTTAGAGAATAGAAATATAAAGTTGTGAAATATGTCTAAAGCAGGAAATACAGAAAACAATATTATTAAACACAAAACATCCCATAAAGAATAAAGTGATTATGCACTGAGAAGTGATGGATATGAACACATAAGGCAGAGAGAAAATGTCAAAGCACTCCTTGAATGTAGAATTCAAGACATTAAAAATAATTCCTTGACGTTAGAATTTGTGTGTTATGACAGGCCAGGCCAAGAATGCATAGATTATAAAAGGATTTGCATGACAAATTAAGGGCACTTTTGTAGGCAATAAAGAGTACTAGAATCATTTAAAATAAAACAGAGCTTTTGTTCTTTAAATTTTCCATTTTAAGGAAATGCTGCTGTGTGGAATTAAAGAATATTTCAATGTGGAATCATTATTGGTTCAAAACTAACTAAGTGTGTAATCATAAATTCACCACTAACTTTTTGTATTCTCTTTAAGAAACTGATGAATAAACTATTGAGTTTGCACAATTAGGATACTGCAAATATTAGTATGTCCAAGTAAAATTAAGGATTTCCATTTGATTTGTGTTTCAGATAAAAATTAAACATTTTAATATAATTATGCTCTAAGTATACCTTAGACATATTTATGTTAAGTTGGTAGCATCTTCTGCTTATGTGCATTAAAATGTAAACATGGATCTATCCCCAGCGCATGCTAGATGGGGTAGATAGCATTGATTTCACTCAGGAGAGAAGATAACCCCTTATTTCTCTTCTACTTGGTGTTCATACACTACCATTTATGGATATTTTGCCCAGTCATCATCTAAATAATTAGAATATTGTTCCTTAGGGGAAAGATGCAGATCTTGGTGATGGAACATGTTTTCAATCTTTTGCAAGCAGAGGCAAAAATCACTAATGACTAATTCTCTTCAAGAAGAGACTTCCAGAGGCAACAAGGAGATACACACTCTATGTTAGGCCTCCAATCTTCACTTTGTGTTCAGATGCATATAAATATTTTTCCAGAATTTGTTCTTACTTACTCATCTGCTCATATTTGAGAAGAAAGAGAGTGCTAATGCAGAGTCTAGGGACCCAGACTCTTTTACACAAAATAATAGCTCATCAACCAACAAATTAAGAGCAGTACTGAGAATTAGGTAGTAGTAGTTAGCTAATTAATACATCGATAAGTATCTGATCAACTGGTTACCAAATGAAACATACTTGATAACTGGGAGGCAGTAAGAGAGTACCTGAGCCTAAAACTACCTATACTTTAATTATTCAGTGAAGAAAGCCATCAAACTTCAGGTATTCCTGAATAAATATAACAGATTTTCAAACTCTCTAGTCAAAAAAAATATTTTTCTGATATGGATATGTTATTTATTTTATACTGGTGTACTGGCTAGTTTTGTGTCAACTTGACACAGCTGGAGTTATCACAGAGAAAGGAGCTTTAGTTGGGGAAATGCCCCCATGAGATCCAGCTGTGGGGCATTTTCTCAATTCGTGATCAAGGGGGAGAGGCCCCTTGTGGGTGGGACCATCTCTGGACTGGTAGTCTTGGACTCTGTATGAGAGCAGGCTGAGCAAGCCAGGGGAAGCAAGCCAATAAAGAACATCCCTCCATGGCCTCTGCATCAGCTCCTGCTCCCTGTCCTGCTTGAGTTTCAGTCCTGACTTCTTTCAGTGATGAACAGCAATGTGGAAATGTAAGCTGAATAAACCCTTTCCTCCACAACTTGCTTCTTGGACATGATGTTTTTGCAGGAATAGAAACCCTGACTAAGACAACTGGTAATTGATATTTAAAATTATATATAAATTATTATGTTACAATAAAAGTGTTTTAGGTATTTTTGCTATCTTAGTATTTAATATTAATTTTTTTTGTCAGAATACCAGTCTGACAAATTTACTATACAGCCTACATTTAGAAAGTAAAGCACACGATCATTTTTAGTCATCTTTTTAATATAATTTACTGTTTGTTAGGATAATAAAATAAATAATTTGGCCAACTGAGCTGAATTTCAGAAATCTGGATTCTAGCATAATTCCAAATATTCAAAGACAAATTCCACTGGCACAGATAATACTTTAGCTTAACAAAATTATAAACGCATAAAAATGTTTGAAAGGGATGAAGAATTTCTTGCCAGAACAAGAATTTGAAGCATGCAACTGCTTTGACATCATCTTTTTCATACTCTACAAAGAATGTTAGCTTAATTCATATACTTTCCATGAAATTATTTACTGTAATGGTACAAAGGAGTAGGAAAGCATAAGATAAGATATATTTCTGAAAGTCTAAATATACATTATTTCCTATGCACCTCCCTTATCTCCACACTGTGTATCTGTCTGTACAAGAAATTCTCACTTGTTTTATTTTGAAATTTCCTACATTTTACTTCAATCTCAATTGGCTCCAGAGTTCTCTAGATATGTTTCATTTTTTTTCCTCCTATATATCCTTTTATTTCTGTGGGAAAGCTATGCAATAACTTAACCCTCACTCTTTGATACACCTGCATCCTTTCTACTTGAGCCTCCACCACTGTGAATTCTCCTCCTTGGCTTAGTACCACCCTGAAAAGTCCATTTCATTTTAATCCCTTTTGTCAGATAGAGTGTTTGAGTGTTTCTTACTAAGGAGATAACATTTCTCTACACATGCCCCATTCATTTAAAGAAGATTAAATGCTGTGAAAAGGCTACCTCTATTATGGTTATTTCAGTGCACTATGTCTCGGTCAGAATTGCATAACATCTCTATGGGAGCACATGATACTCTCCAGGTTAGACATTTATGCTTTAGTCGCTGCTTCTGAAGTTCAAGAGGCATACTTCAAGTGAAACAACAGTATCTTTCAGTATTTGAAGTTATATTTGCCTAAATTCCTCATAATCCATTGCCCATTAAACCATGTTCTTGATCATGTAAACATTCAATTTTAATTCTTAATTTCTTAGAGATCATTATAATCTTAATATGTTATACCAATATGCTAAGCTTAGAACTACGAAAAAATGATGGCCAATAGTAGAATAAAAAATCTTAAAAGTATATGTTTGTTTATAATGACTGTCAACAAAATATCATAACATAGCACATATAAATATTACTATATAGAAGTAAATTATATATGTTCATTAATCAGTAAATTTTTATGTACCTTCATAATAGTTATACAAACTTTGTATTTCTTAAAATTACAATTTCTCTTCTTTGAATCATTATGTAGTTTATTTATAAGTAGGAGCTGAAATTATGTCATCAAGGCTATAGTTACTATCATAAGTGAGAAAACCAGAACTTTTTTTTTATTTTCTTAATAATGACCTATAAAATATAAGAGTAATCACCTCTATCTATTCTTTTAAAAAGTTTGAGATAATCACATATTAAAATTTACTTGCTTCTATTCTTAAATTCTCTACTTAACAGCTGTTTAAACTTCATCTTGTTTAAAGAACTGCTAATTGGTTAACAGAAAAGAACCTTATAGAATTATGAGATCACATTACATATGGTGATGGTGATGCTATCAACAGTGTTTGAGAGATCTCAGGGGTCGAGGTTATTTGAGACTGCTGGTCTTCCTACAGGGTCATCCTCCTCCGCAGCTTCTTCCAGTGTTTCCCTAATTCAACCACAGGGGTCAGCTGCTTCTGTCCATTGTTTATGACAAACATTAAAAAGTTAGAGGTAAGAGAGATTATCAATGATGTAATTATTAAAGGGAAGGTAAAATAGCAATTTCACAATGAAAATAAATCATTCTTTCTATTTCTGAATGGTGTTTCAATCTCAAAATATCAAAAATCATTTTTATGTTCCCTCTTTTTATTTAATTTTGTTTTTTTTTTCTACACTCGATTTTATTCCCCTGCTGGTTCACCCTCCAGACTATTCTGCATTCCATATCTCCTCCCTGTCCACCTGTCTCCATGAGTATGTCCCCACCTCCCTACCCGCCTCCATTCCACCAGACCTCTAAATTCCCTGGCTCTTCCAGTATCTTGAGGGTTAGGTGAATCTTCTCTGACTGAACCCAGACCCACCAGTTCTTTGCTGTATATGTGCTGGGGGCCTCATATCAGCTGGTGTATGCTGCCTTATTGGTGGTCCAGTGTTTGATAGATCTCAGGGGTCGAGGTTATTTGAGACTGCTGGTCTTCCTACAGGGTCATCCTCCTCCTCAACTTCTTCCAGTGTTTCCCTAATTCAACCACAGGTGTCAGCTGCTTCTGTCCATTGGTTGGGTGCATCTGACTCTTTCAGCTGTCTTTCGGAGGGTCATGATAGGTCCATTTATGTGAGCGCTCCACAGCCTCAGTAATAGTATGAGGCCTTGGGACCTCGTCATGAGCTGGCTCCAACTTTGGGCCTTCTCCTCAGGCTCCTCTCCATTTCCATCCCTGTAGTTCTTTCAGTCAGGAACAATTACAGGTCAGTGTTTTGTCTATGGGGTGGCAACCCCATCCCTCACTTGATGTCCTATCTTTCTGATGAAGGTAGGCTCTGCAAGTCCCCTCCTTACCTCTCCATTTAGAGCTGACCTTCTCTTTAGTTAAAATTATCATGTATCCACTTTCACAAATGTAGACCTCATGTATTTCCTATTTTTTTTAATGCTGGCATCCCACAATAAACTCATCATGAAGACTGCCTTAATCTAGTTAGAAACTCTAATTACTTGCTCTCTATCTGCTTCCCTATCAGAAAGTCTAAATTAATCAGTCTTCATTTCTATTCAGCTGAGGACCTCTTCATATGGACTTCACTTCTATTCCATTTCTTTCTTTGTTATCTTAATTAAAAATACATATTTTCTACAATGTATTCTGGTTAGGGTTCCTTTTTTCTAACTCCCCCTGACCTTGCTCAACTCCCTACTCACCTGAGTGTTATCCCATCCTCATGACAATATAAGCAAAAATCTAAAAAAATAATATAATTAAAAACAAATAAACAGTTATAGGATAAAACAAACAAACAACTGAGGGGGGAAAACACAAAAAAGCTCAAGAAACATATATATACATACAGAGACACACAGATCTGCACACACAAAGATTCCATAAAAACACAACATTGGAAACCATTCTATATACACAAAGGTCCTGTAAACAAAAAAGTGAAAAAAAAAAAAAAAAGAAAAACAATATCTAGGCAAAGCATTAGAACACAAGAAATTTCCAAAGTTACTAATGAGTTAATTTTGGGTTGTCCATCTACTACTAAGCATGAGGCTTGCCCTTAAGAGTGGTTTATAAAAAGGCTAAATATTTATATAATCTGGGAAACCAGACATGAAGAAAGACTTGAAGATGCTAGAGGGAGTTGAAGACATCAGGAGAGCATGACCTGTAGACTCAACTAAGGAAGATTCACAGAAACTGAAGTAGCAATTACACAGCTTGCATGGGTTTACACTAGCTTCTCTGCAAATATGTTACGGTTGTTAGCTTGGTAGTTTTGTAGGACTTTTATTTTTCTGTCAACTATATATATTTTATTAGTAGTAGTAGTAGTAGTAGTAGTAGTAGTATTTTGTTTACTTACTATCCAAATGTTAGCCCCCCAGTCCTCCCCTTCCACAGTTCATCATTCCATTCCTCCTCCTCCCTGTCTCTGAGAAAATGCTCCCCCACCCTCAGGAATCCCCCCTCCCTGGCACTTCAAGTCTCTAGAGGATTAGGTGCATCTTCCACTGAGGCCAGACCAGGCAGACCTCTGATATACGTGTTTGTGTGTGTGTGTGTGTGTGTGTGTGTGTGTGTGTCTGTGTGTCTGTGTGTGTCTGTGTGTCTGTGTGTCTGTGTCTGTGTGTGTCTCTGTGTGTGTGTGTGTTGGGGGCCTCATATCTGCTCATGTAGCCACCTGATGGGTGGCTCAGTGTCTTGGTGTTCCCAGAGGTCTGTGTTACTTGAGACTGCTGGTTTTCTTATGGAGTCACTGAGTTTTGTGGGAAATTTAACGGAGGGAGTGGATGTGTTTGACATGGAGATTTGTGCCTAGTCTTATTGCAACTTGTTATGCCATGTTCGCTTGATATCACAGAATGGCCTGCTCTTTTCTGAAGGTGAACAATGAATAGTAAGGCCGATGTTTAAAGTAGACAGGGAGGACAAAAACCTAAAATAAAAGTTAATAACAGTATAAGCTAAAGAAAACATTTTTGTTTCAGTTCAGGTTCACTCACACACTTTGCTGCATCCAGAATATTGTATTTTAAAATGTGATGGTTCTTAAAACACTACTGGAAAAATATAAAATATTTAATAATATTTATGTAATTAATTTCTCCATGCGCACAGCACTATCATTTAGGTGAATGTATTTGTAATATTTTATATTGGCATATAATTGATTTGTATTTGATTACTCAGGCTAAATATCATATTATGGTATTTAGATAAGCTACTAGTCTAAATTTTCATATAAATAGTCTCAAGTTTATTTAGTTGTAAACTTTATTTCATTTTAATAGGAACTAAATTATGTTCTACAGGTAATAAATGTCAGTCTTGAGACTCAAATGTTTGCTTAATGCCAAAATAGATAATTGTTACATATAACAACAACATTACTCATTAAATATCATTTTAAAATCTTATTGTCTAGTTCATTCATTTAATTTCAAGTTTCCTAAGTAACAATTCTGCATATTTTACTACTATAAACAGTATGCCAAGTATACTATAAAATATGTATTAAGTTTCAAACAAATATGTACTTAGACTTAAATGAATGCACTCACTAATAACATGTTAGGAAAAAGTTAGATTTTCAAGACAACCACTAGAAAAAGAATTCATATTATTTACTTTAAAGAGTAAATTTAAAATTAAATTTTTGGTTACTATCTATCCTCTCGGAGTTTGCTCTCATTAAAATAATTAATGAGTATAAAGTAAAATAGTTCATAAAATGTTAATTCATGGTATATATCCAGAGCTAAATGTCATTTTGACTACAAGAAAAAACATAAATCTCCAATACCAGAAAAAAACCTATAAATTGTTCTTCAGACTGTAAACAAAATGAATGATACAAGAGAAATACACAGGAAAATATCATTTTTAAAAGAAATATTAAACACATATAAAATATGTTTTATCACAGCATAATACTAAATGTAAACTTTTAGAAATTTTACTTTTTATATATGCTTTTATAAATTATGGAAAGCAATACAACTTTAGGAAAGACAATGCATTATTATTTTTTTTAATTTTTACCTAAAGAATAAGGTAAAGAACTATGAGAATTTATGGTAGAAGAAATCTATTAAATAACTGATAACTGAAAAGTCTTTAAACATTATTAGCTAATTGTCTGGTAATCTGAGGAAATTTGAGAAGTTTTTTAAAGATTATACTTATAAGAGAGGAGGTCTCTATTCATCTTCATATTTCCTTGACTAAAAGACTTATAGACATGGGATGAAAAAGGAAAGATGCATGAAAAATGTAAGAAGGATCTTGAGGAAGAAATGTCAAAGGTTGCATCTTTATTCTTTAATATTAGTGTTTCTTTCAAAATGTTCAGCAGTCTAACCAGGTTCTGTGCATATATATTACTGCTGTTAGCTTGGAGTTTTGTATAGGATTTCTATCTGTGTGACCTGATGTGTCTCTGATTCTTTTGATTCATCTTGGGATGCTTTTTCTTCCAGCTTTGTCCGGCCTCTATGTGAGGGCTGCTGCCTTGTTATGATGTATCTTGTTTGATTGTTGTCTCTTAGAGGCCTGCTACTCTCTGAAGGGACTTGGATGAGGAAAGGATCTGTGGAAGATGGGAGGAGGAGATTATAACTAGGAAGAATGAAGGGAGGGAAAGCTGTGGGCAGAATTATATGGGAGAAGAATCCAATTTCAATTAAAAAATAGCAGTTTAAATTCACAACTTAATTAAATAGCATTCTCTTGATGATACATAACTATTTATAAAAAATTATAAAGTCAGTTTAAACCTGATGAAAGGCATATAAAATATTTTAATAATCTAGTAAAGAGGTTATAATATGAAATAAGTGAAGGGGGATCATGGGAGAATTTGGAGGCAGGAAATAACAGAGTATAATTACTGACATAATTATATTATAATCTAAACACAACTTGGAAATCAATCTGGTAATTTCTCATAAAATTGGGAGTAGTTCCACATTAAGACTAATCTATATCACTCTTGGGCATGTACCCAAAAGATGCTCCACCATACCTAATACAAGAACTCTTGTTAAACTATGTTCTTAGCAGCTTTATTCATTATAGTAAAAAACTAAAATTAATCTAGAGTTCCCTTAGTAGAAGAACAGATACAGAAAATGTGGTTCATTTACACAATGGAATACTACTCAGCTGTTAAAAACAAGGGTATCATGGAATTTGCTGGCAACTGCACGAAAGTAGAAAATATCATCCTGAGTGAGGTAACCGAGACCTAAAAACTTACATGGTGTGTGCTCACTTATAAGTGAATATTGCCCACGATGTACAAGTTAACCAGTCTACAATCCACAGATCCATATCTAATATACTGGAGTATAAATTATATATTTTAATTTAAATTTTATAGTATTCAGTACAAAGTCATATATAAGTTTATATATAAGATTTAATAAACACTGCTTCCAGACAAGAGGCATCCCCATACAATTGCTATGTCAGGTAATATTTTACTGTGTGTATGTAGGATATGGCCCAAGGATTCATTGTTACCAAAATATAGCATAAGTAGCAATCAGAGCCAAGTGAGAGTTATTTTCCTGTTTTGTTTTTTTTGTAGGGAGTTTCTACATTTTCATTTAGCACCCCAAATAGTATTATTTTGTCATCATTTTCAAAAAGAAATAGGAACACATCTGACCAATACAAGAAGAGTAAATATTGTGTGTGTATATGTGTGTGTGTGTGTGTGTGTGAGAGAGAGAGAGAGAGAGAGAGAGAGAGAGAGAGAGAGAGAGAGAGAGAGAGAGAGAGAGAAGTAGTAGTAGAGTTGGAAAAGCAGTAAAATATATACACAATATATATACCATCGATTTATGTTTAAGTCTTGAAATTTTAATTTTCAGTGAAAATAATTTCTGTCACTGTTAGCTTTCTGACATTAGTTTCTGTTCTAGAGCTGCAGAATGGTAACAGAATATATCCATCTCCATGTCTGGACAAATCACTATCTCTCTTACACTAATTGCCATGTTTAAAAATTTTAAATGTTGTTTCACTCAACAACCTAGAGACCTTTGCATAAACATCCCAGCTGTGATTATTTATACAATTATCAATGCTGTGCCTCTTACCTATGCCTACCTAAACAAATAAATAATGATTGGGGAAGTCTGTAATTTCAATTCAGTATGACCATTGATTTAAAGTTTGGAAAGGGATCTACTTATGTTTGCCATATCAAGCTATAACAATGGTGTTTTATTGTTATTTCAGCTGTATAATATTTCCAGAGCTGTGTAAGATAAAATGAGTTAATTTGTGTGATACAATCTATTACCTGGAAACTTGAAGGTAGAATATCCAGATTAAAAATTGTTAAAGTTGTGTATTCCATGTATAATCAAAATAACCTGAAATGCCATCATTTTCCTGATCTTGAGATATAAGTCCTAAAATTGAGAGAGGAAGAAGACATTTTCATGTATATTCTGTTTGAGACTATCTAAATGTACTGATTGATTAATGCAATAAAAATAACAATGGAGGTTAAAAAAAGCATTTTATTATTCTTAATGGAACAAATACTAAAAAAATTATACTGGGACAATTTTGTATAATGTGAAGTNTAATAGGCAGTTGGGACACATATTTGTATAAGATAGCATAAACAACAAACATGAATGTAAAAAGATTTAAGCATGATAGAAGACCCAGAGACTTAGTAGCAAAAAAGCAGATGAAAATCAATGTTCACTGTGCCATTTAGTTATCTGAGTTTCTCAGATTGTCAATATGAATATTGACCAGTAGAGATCCTTTTGTACAATGGATGAAAATAGTTAATGGTAAATTGCAATTAACATTTTCTTGGAGTACATTAGGGTAGTTAACAAAAATGTAAATCAGTGCCATGAAATCATACGTATGTACATAGCAAAACATATCCTTGAAATTAGGATTATTAGTTCTCACAGTGTCATCTTGTGTCTAGTAGATGTGTTCACATTTCCACAGCTGTACTTTACTAATAAGAATATTTTTATGAGACAAAGAGCCTCCAAAATGCCATTTAGGCCATTTTGTGTTAATTACCTCCTGTTTGTCTGTCTCATGATGCTTTGTCTGGGTTTTTCTTCTTTTTCTTATAGGACTTTGCATATAGATTTGGTTTCCAGTTTTGATTTTTATCATTTTTTGTGTGTCTGTGTCCATATGTGCTTCCTGTGATTTTTTTCGGTTCCTTTCCTTCTGTTTCTTTGTTTTGTCCTATTGTGGCTTATTTGCTTTTGTTTTATCTTAATGTGTTTATTATTATTATTATTATTATTATTATTATTATTATTATTATTATTCAGGTGCTTGTTTGTTTCTAACAAGAGAAAGAAAGAAAGGGTGTGTATTTGGGTGGGAGGGAGGCAGGGAGGGAAAACCATAGTTAGAATATGTAGTATGAAAAGAAAGAAAACATTTCCATCATCTATGCCTGACTATATAGTTTATGGTTGAGTAAGATTTTAAACAACAGCTTATCAACCAATAAGTCTAGATGCACATATGGCTTAAAGGAAGTTTATAGTAGAGTACAACATCATGAGATTTTAACTAAACTAATCTTTTTTGTTGGCCAGTGTGGTTCTCAGGTAAGACACTGTTCTTTTACCATGGCTATAAGTCTATAAGGAAATAGAAATAAAGGCATAAAAGCAGGTAACAGCTTAATTTTAATATAAAGTACCAAGATGCAGATTCACAAAAATTGACTGATTGCAAAAAAATCAGTACATTAATGTGGAAAATTTGTGAATAGAGAATTTGGATAGAGTGTGGGAGATTCAAGATAGATGCTTCTATACTTATTTCTAGATTCTAATCTATAAACTCATTGTAAATTAAAACTATATTAAAAGAAGAAAAATACATTCAATACACCCAGAATATGGAACCTCATGTGCACTGTGAATTATTTACCCTCGGCACACTGACTGCAAGGGTCCATCATCATGAAAAATATCACACTGCACTGTGTTGCTACACATATGAATTTTGCATATTTTTTGAAACCCTGAAGGCAGGTTCTTTTGCAATTTTAATTGTACACTTCCTGCTTACATATACATGGATATGGGGCCACACTCTAGAATAGGACTAAGAAAACAATAGGAACAGTTTAAAAATAGTTCCTTCCACTAATAGTTCTATGAACTACCAATGGCTCATAATTAATGGGCGAAGCCTAAAGAGTGCTTGCCCTTTCAGTGCCAGAACTTCTGCTGGTTTGACCTTGGGCTGGCCTTGGGTAGATGGCCAATGGTCCTCGGAGCTCATGAGAGAGAGCTACAGCCACCCATTATAGATATGGTAGCATCTCACTGCACTTCACAGCTTCTGGCTTTTACGTTTGCTTTGTTTAACTTCTGTAATATTTCCTGAGTCTTGGCATAATAAGAAGACTTGTCAGTAGAAATGTCCTATTTAGAAATGAGGCATCATTGTCTTCTTGTCATGTTTTTTCATCTGAGGAGAATCATAACACAGAGACATTAATAAATGCATAGAAGCATTAATAAATGCTTAGAGAATATAGTGGGGAGAAGCCTAGAGCTTGGTCAGGGAAGTTTGTGGGAAAGCAGTCCATTTTTACCTCTTTGTCTCTTCAGATGAAAAAGCAATGTTTTCAACTTGTTTTGAATTCTTTCAACATTATTGTGATCAATAAATGAGATTATGTGTGGAAAATTATTGATCAAAGATAGGCATTCTAGTATGTGTATAGTTATGTACTGTGTGGCACATAAATCCTTTATGGCATTAAGCAGTTCCAAATAATTCAAAAAGAAAGGCATGTCTGGCTTTATAATATCATGCACTAAAACTGATATCAAACAAACTGACTGAGCTAATAGAGTGAAGTATAAAATTGAAATACGTATCTATAGTAACAGTCACTCAACAGAATTTTTTTGGCTAGTGTTGCACATGTTATTCTCATTCATCTCTTATCCAATTTCTTCCAGGAATGATATTAAACTGAAATTTTATATTCTTTAGTAAAAGTGATAAAATATCATGCAATCAATGTATACTTTATATTCACCAATAAGGTTTCTTCCTTTTATTTTGCTTGAATTTAAAATATACTGCATTTGTGGTTAATAAAGCAGTCCATTTATTCCAATACATTGAAAGTACTAAAATTCTGTCACCACTGCTAATCAAAGTACACAAGAGTGCTAAACAAGTGAAGAGAATGTTACAGAAATCTGTAGACTATATGACATGAAAGAATTGTGTTGCAATTCTAGAGAGAATGTATGCCCCAAACAGGTGACAACACAGTCATGTATTCATGAAAACACTGATTTGTTGGTTGCAGTCACCATCCTGATGTTTTCTCATATGACAGATTGAACCTCTGTCTCTCTGTTTTCTTTAGGATAGCAAATCCATCTGTGGGGCACATGTTAAGTATCTCATTAGAAACCATTTAATCACCTTAAAAATGTCCCAACTCAAATACCATCAGTTTGGGACTAAAGACAAACAAAAAGATTATGAATTGTGGAAAAAAATCCACAATTCAGTCCATAGTGTATTTTATCTTCAGAAATCTCCAAGCTTGCTCATTTATCAAGTATATACGGATTAACCAATCACTTAATATATACTTTAAAATAAGTTGCTTATACTATAAACACTTATACAAAGAAATAATCAAGGAAAATAGTTGTTCACATAGCACACAAATTATTATTTATGTGTTTATATCTGTATGTCATTTTTCACATGCCAATGTGCATCGTGAGATTCTTTTTTTAGACAAATAAAATCATATTCCTCCTTTAAATCTCTCATTCTTCCTTAGTTTCATTCACAATTTCAAAAACATGTCCCTCAAAATTGTAATGTTGTGCAATATTATATACAACCCAAAGGATTATGTAGACAATTCCCCTGTTCTGAAGTTTTGCGTCTTCAAAGCTGACATCAATATAACCTGTCATACTAAAGGTTATTTCCAGTTGAGATCAAAGAGTCCAAGCAATTGTCTTACTAACCATTTCTTCTATATAATCCTCTCCCTCCTGTAGGTAAAACAGTGCCCTGAATTTTCCATTTTCAGTTGGTGCATGCACTTTATGACATATACGCTAAAATAATAATCTTTACCCAAAGTTTCACTCTTTATACAAAAGCTTAGTCTCCTTTTCATGAACTATCTGTTTGACATACATTCACCAAAGATTACCATCTTATGCTAATTGGAGAATTTATTATTTTTAATATGTCAATAATCTAACTCTCTACAGGCAGAATGTGACTTAGAAAAATCAAACAACCCCCCTATGCCATTAAAATGCCTAGATTCAGATTTTCTTCAGCTGATATTTTAAGATTCTATAAGGATATTTCTATCAATAATACAAATATAAAATATTTCACATTTGTAGACTTTTTAACATACTGAATCATGTTCTCTGACTTGAATATTTTGTGCTAAACAAGCTCAGTCATTTGGATATTTTGGGGCAAATTATGATTTTGAAAAAATTAATATGATTGTTTGGAGAATATTCATAACTGACTTGTATAGAAGTATTAATAAATAGAAAAATCAGTATGTTCTCTAATTTATTTTAAGAAGGATTATAGAAGACAAATTCGCTGTCTCATTTGAAAATCATAGTTTTAGAAAATCCATGAGTCACACAAATTAATGTACAAGTTATGTAATGCCCTTGTAATAATGTAGAGTAGATAATACTTTTTTCTGCTTTTTTCTTTTATTGGGTATTTTCTCTGTTTACATTTCAAATATTATCCCCTCTCCAGCTTTCCCCTCCAGAAACACTCTACCCCATTCCCCTCCCCCTCCCCCTATAAGGGTGCTCCCACATACTCCCACATACTCCCACCTTCCTGCCCTGCCATTCCCCTACACCAGGGCATCAAACCCCCACAGGACCGAGGGCCACTTCTTCCACTGATGTCCAACAAGGCCATCCTCTGCTCACATGCAGCCAGAGCCATGGCTCCATCCATGTGTACTCTGAATAGTGGTTCAGTCTCTGGGAGCTCTTGGAGGTCTGGCTAGTTGACACTGTTGCTGCCCCCTTCAGGGATGCAAATCCCCTTAAGATCCTTCAGTTCCTTCTCCAAAACCTCAAGGATCAAGGAACTCCACATAAAACCAGAGACACTAAAACATATAGAGGAGAAAGTGAGGAAAAGCCTCGAGGATATGGGCACAGGGGAAAAATTCCTGAAGAAAACAGCAATGCCTTGTGCTGTAAGATCGAGAATAGACAAATGGGATCTCATAAAATTGCAAAGCTTCTATAAGGCAAAAGACACTGTTAATGAGACAAAAAGGCCACCAACAGATTTTGAAAGGATCTTTACTAATCCTAAATCAGATAGGGGACTAATATCCAATATATACAAACAACTGAAGAAGCTGGGCTCCAGAAAATTAAATAACCTCATTTTAAAAAATGGGGTACAGAGCTAAACAAAGAATTCACAACTGAGGAATGCCAAATGGCTGAGAAGCACCTGAAAAAAATGTTCAACTTGCTTAGTCATCAGGGAAATGCAAATCAAAACAACCCCGAGATTCCACCTCTGATTCCAGTCAGAATGGCTAAGATCCAAAATTCAGGTGACAGCAGATGCTGGCAAGGGTGTGGTGAAAGAGGGACCCATTGCTGGTAGGACTGTAAGCTAGCGCAACCACTCTGGAAATCAGTCTGGCAGTTCCTCAGAAAATTGGACATAGTACTACAGGAAGATCCAGCAATACCACTTCTGGGCATATACCCAGAAGATGTTCCATCTTGTAATAAGGACACATGCTCCACTATGTTCATAGCAGTCTTATTTATAATAGCCAGAAGCTGGAAAGAACCCAGATGTCCCTCAACAGAAGAATGGATTCAGAAAATGTGGTACATTTACACAATGGAGTACTACTCGGGTATTACAAACAATAAATTTATTCAATTCTTAGGCAAATGGATGGATCTGTCGGATATCATCCTGAGTGAGATAACACAAATACAAAAGAACAAAGTTGATATGCACTCACTAAGTGGATATTAGCCCAGAAATTTAGAATACCAGGATACAATTTGCAAAACACATGAAACTCAGGAAGAAAGAAGGCCTTCTTCTTCTTCTTCTTCTTCTTCTTCTTCTTCTTCTTCTTCTTGAATTTTATATGGTCTTTGAATTGAATCCTGGGTATTCCAAGTTTGGGGGCTTATATGCACTTATCAGTGAGTGCATACCATGTGTATTCTTTTGTGACTGAGTAAAGTCACTCAGAATGATATTTTCAAGTTCCATCTATTTGCCTGTCATTGTTTTTAATAGGTTATTAGTACTCTATTGTGTAAATGTACCACAATTGTCTTTTCCCAATCCATTGATTGCTATGTAATCCTATTGACACTGTCCTTTCCCTTACAGAAGTTTTGTAATTTTATGAAGTCCCATTTGTCTATTGTTGATCTTAGAACACAAGCCATTGGTCTTGTGTTTGGGAAATTTTCCCCTGTGCCCATGTGTTAGAGGCTTGTTCTCACTCTCTCTTCTATTAGATTTGGTGTATCTGGTTTTATGTGGAGGTACTTGATCCACTTGGACTTGAGATTTGCACATGGAGATGAGAATGAATCAATTTGCAGTCTTCTACATGCTGACTGCCACTTGAAGCAGAACCATTTGTTTAAAATGAAATTGATAGAGGAGAAAGTGGGGAAAAGCCTCGAAGATATGGGCACAGGGAAAAAATTCCACAACAGAACACCAATGGTTTGTGCTATAAAATCAAGAATTGACAAATGGGACCTCATAAAATTGCATAGTTTCTGTAAGGCAAAAGACACTGTCAACAAGACAAAAAGGCCACCAACAGATTGGGAAAGGATCTTTATCAACTGCTTGTGGACGTTGTACATCGTGGTGCGGAGCCTAGTGCGCACCACGATGTACAACGTCCACAAGCAGTTCAATTCTTGGGCAAATGGATGTATCTGGAGGATATCATCCTTAGTGAGGTAACTCAATCACAAAAGAAGTCACTAGACATGCACTCACTGATAAGCGGATATTAGCCCAGAAACTTAGAATACCCAAGATATATTTTGCAAAACACAGGAAAACCAAGAAGGATGGCCATTGTGTGGATACTTTATTCCTCCTTAGAATAAGGAACAAAATACCCATGAAATGATATAGGTACAGAGACAAAATTTAGAGCTAAGATAAAAGGATGGACTATCCAGAGACTACCCCACCTGGTGATCCATCCCATCATCAGCCACCAAACCCAGATACTAATGCACATGCCAGCAAGATTCTGCTGAAGGGACCCTGATATAGCAGCCTCTTGTGAGGCTATGCCAGTGCCTGGCAAACACAGAAGTGGANGCTCACAGTCAGNTATTGGATGGAACACAGGGCCCCCAATGGAGGAGCTAGAGAAAGTACCCAAGGAGTTGTAGGGGGCTGCAACCCTGTAGGTACAACAACATTATGAACTAACCAGTACGCCCTGAGCTCGTGTCTCTAGCTGCATATGTAGCAGAAGATGGCCTAGTCATCCATCGTTGGGAAGAGATGCCCCTTGGTCTTGCAAATTTTATATGACATAGCACAGGGGAAGGCCAGGGCCAAGTAGTGGGAGTGGGTGGGTAGGGGAGCAGGAGTGAGGGTGGGGTATAGGGAACTTTTGGGATAGCATTTGAAATGTAAATAAAGAAAATAATAAAAAATAAAAGTAAAAAAAATAATAAAATGCTTTCTTTTTTCCACTGGATGGTTTTAGCTTCTTTGTCAAAACTCATCCAAAACTTTTAATGTGAAGGGATGTTCGATTTTGTCAAATGCTTTTTCAGCATCTAATGAAATGATCATGTGATTTTTTTTGAGTTTGTTTATGTAGTGCATTAAATTAATAGATTTCCATATATTGAACCATCTCCAAATCCCTGGGATGAAGCCTGCTCAATTGTGGTGAATGATCATTTTAATTTGTTCTTAAATTCAGTATGTGAGAATTTTATTGAGTATTTTTTACATCAATATTCACAAAGGAAATGGGTCTGAAGTTCTTTCTTTGTTGGGTCTTTGTGTAGTTTTGATATCAGCATAACTGTGGCTTCATAGAATGAATTGGATAGTTTTCCTTCTGTTTTTATTTTCTGGAATAGTTTGAAGAATAGTGGCATTAGGTCTTCTTTGAAGGTCTGATAGAAACAAGAAGATTTAAATAATTCCATGCATCCTATCAGATCACCACAGACTAAGGCTGATCTTTAATAACAGCACAAACAATAGAAAGCCCACATCCAAGTCGAAGCTGAACAAAATTCTACTCAATTATAACTTGGTTAAAGAAGAAATAAAGAAAGAAATTAAAGACTTTTTAGAATTTAATGAAAATGAAGGCACAAAATACCCAAACTTATGAGACACATTGAAAGTAGTGCTACGAGGAAAACTCGTAGCTCTGGGTGCCTCCAAAAAGAAACTGGAGAGGGTATGTAATAGCACCTTAATAGAACACCTGAAAGCTCTACACTAAAAGAAGCAAATACACCTATGAGGAGTAGGCAGCAGAAAATATTCAAACTCGGGGCTGAAATCAACCAATTAGAAACAAAAAGAACTACAAAAATAATCAACAAAACTAGGAGCTGGTTCTTTGAGAAAATCAACAGGATAGATAAACCCTTAGCCAGACTAACTAGATGGCACAGAGATACTGTCCAAACTAACAAAATCAGAAATGGAAAGGGAGATATAACAACAGAAACTGAGGAAATTAAAAAATAATCATCAGATACTCAAGAAAACTGGAAAATCTGGATGAAACACACAATTTTCTAGATAGATACCAAATGTCAATGTTAAATTAGGACCAGATAAATCATCTAAACAGCCCCATAACCCCTAAAGTAATAGAGGCAGTCATTAAAAGTCTGCCAACCAAAATAATAATAATAATAATAAAGCCCAGGATAATCCTATTTCTAAGTACATAAATTGCTTAAAAATTATTATTTGAGAAGTAAAAAAAGATGGTATTAGTTTATCATTTTATTCTTTTAATTTAATTATATTGTCTGTTTGGTTTTTTAAATGATGATCATTAAAAGAAGGGAGGTTAGTACTCATTCAGTAATTGGCAAAAATGAATGAAATATAATCCAAAAGTCAACGAATTCATGTCTCCTCTGCACATTAATGGACAGAATGACTTAAAAGACACCAAGGCAAAAGACTGCAGATATAGCTCAGGTAATGAAATACTTTTATGCTAGCAGAAGTTCTTTGTTTGATTCCCATGGTGTTGCATGCCTATAATCCAAGCAGTCAACAAGGAGAAGAAAGAGGGAAAAAAATCATCCTCAACTTATTAGCAATTTTGAAGCCAAAACTGGATACATAAGAGGCCCCTTGGTCTTGCAAACTTTATATGCCCCAGTAGAGGGGGAATGCCAGGGCCAAGAAGTGGGAGAGGGTGGGTAGGGGAGCAGGGCAGGGGGAGGTTAAAGGGAACTTTCGGGATAGCATTTGAAATGTAAATAAAGAAAATACTAATAAAAAATTGAAAAAAGAACTTTCTAAAAAGGAAAAAAAAGCAGTCATTTAATTTAAAATATACTGAAAAATAGACACTATTTCATGATGTTTTTTCCTAATTCAAAATTTAGATCTTTATAGTGACATTACTGACTGAAATAGTGATGATTTTAACTGGAGTTATTAAACAGCCTTACTTCTCTACTCCAATTGAACCCCACTGACATTGCTTTACCTATCCATGCCTTCCAGAGGCACTCTTAATTCACATGAATAGTTTTCTTTTTTTTCTGCAAATTATATTTTATTAGATATTTTCTTTATTTACATTTCAAATGCTATCCCTATACCCTCCCCCTGCCCCTGCTTCCCTCCCCTCCCACTCCTACTTCTTGACCCTGGCATTCCCCCTCTACTGGGGCATATAAAGTTTGTAAGACCAAGGGACCTCTCTTCCCAATGATGGCCGACTAGGCCATCTTCTGCTACATATGCAGCTAGAGACATGAGGAGGAATGGATACAGAAAATGTGATACATTTACACAATGGAGTACTACTCAGCTATTAAAAACAATGAATTTATGAAACTCTTGGGCAAATGGATGTATTTGGAGGATATCATCCTTAGTGAGGTAACCCAATCCACAAAAGAAGTCACTAGATATGAACTCACTGATAAGTGGATATTTGTCCAGAAACTTAGAATACCCAAGATACATTTTGCAAAACACAAGAAAACCAAGAAGGAAAACCATCGTGTGGATACTTCATTCCTCCTTAGAATAGGGAACAAAATACCCATGAAAGGTTATAGATACAGAGATAAAATTTAGAACTAAGATGAAAGGATGGACTATCCAGAGACTACCCCACCCGGGGATCCATCCCATCTTCAGCCACCAAACCCAGATACTATTGCACATGCCAGGAAGATTCTGCTGAAGGGACATGAATAGTTTTCTAAAGCTTCTCCTACCTTAGGCTTTGAAAGACTCATAAACAGTGTGCTTATTAATTATTAGATATTTAATTAATTATTAGATAATTAATTATTAGATATTAGCACTTATTTATTTGCTGCAGTCTGTGAGACTTGGCATTCATTGATTGGAATCCCCGAGAGTGAAAAGGTTTGTTGTGAAGACTCCAGAAACTAAAGTAATGCCACGACATACCATCATTCTTACCTGCATTTCAATTTACAGGTGTAAAATGTGATTAACATTGAAAAGTAGGGCAAATTCTTTCTATAGAGTTAACCAGAAACTGGTTCTCAGGATGCAATAGGATCTAACTCTGGTTCTGAGATGTTCTTTAACTTTTACCTAGATATCTTTCTTCTCAGCTATTCCCTGGCCAGTACGTGGAATGGACAGATCCTTCATCTGATTTGTGAAGGCCCAATTTAACAACCTGCATGGGCATTCTCTATGCTACCTAAAATCACAGATGGTCAATGAGAAGACATGAGAAATGCATACTATGAGTGTATTAACTCAAGACTATTAACTTACCTTACATTTCTGACCAAGTAAATGAGTTTATCACAATATAGTTTTATACATTTCTCCAGTGCAAATTACGCTACAGAGGAGTGGCACAGAAAGCTAGTATGTGTCTGTGTTTGTGTTTGTGTTTGTGTGTGTGTGTGTGTGTGTGTGTATTCAGTACACCGTTGTGTTTCAGAAGTATCTGTGAATATAATTGAATATAATTAACATGTAAAGATTTCTACAGTNCTTTTTATTCTAAATGTGTGTACTTCAGAAGATATTAGAATGAAAATAAGCCAAGCAAATACTTATGTAAAGTAGAGGAATAGAGATGTGTAAAAATGGCTTTGCAGGGAAAGGAAAACAAACAGTCTTCATTTAGACCCTATCTTTGTTGTCCCTAATCAGGGATTACATCCATGAAACTGATTTGGGAAAGAAAATCATCACAAACTCCTGAAGAAACACACCCAGAGGATTATTGCATTTGAAAGCATACTAGCCTTGTTTGTGCAACACTCAGGAAGTTGACCTTTTGAAGTTTGAATTTTACCATCCTCTCCTATATGCCAGATGCTGAGTTAGCCATTGCATTCACTGTATCATTCTGTTTCTAAATACACAAAAGTAAGAGGTTAAGGACACCTTTTCATAGAACTGGTAAGCCGAGGCAAGATTCCTCTTCCAATGCCAATGGTAAATAGTATCACCATCCTTCTAATTTCACTTTAATTCCTCAACAACATGTCCCCTTGTTTTCAAATACAATAACAGAAATTATGATATATATATCATAAATATATCATATATATCAGAATATATATGATATATATATCATATATATCAGAAATATATATATATATATATATATATAGACAGACAGACATACACACAGATACACACACACACACATACACACACACACACACACACACACACACACACACACACACACACACAAGGATGGCCCCAAACTTAGAGATGGGCCTGCCTCTGCGTTCCAAATGCTTGGATTGAAGGTATGTGCTGCTATGTGTTGCATAACAGTAATTCTAACTATGACTTTGACTACTCTCTTCCTCTCTTCTATGTTATTATGCTATTATCATAACCTTATTTTTTGAGTATTGTTTTGTGTTTGCTTGTTTGTTAGCTTTGTTTTTTTTATCGACACAGGGTTTCTCTATGGAGCCCTGGCTGTCCTGGAACTCACTCTGTAGACCAGGCTGGCCTTGAACTCAAAAATCCACCTGCCTCTGCCTCCCAACTGCTAGGATTAAAACATTGCGCCATCACTGCCCAGAATTATCATAACCTTATTAACAGTTATACTTCCAATGAATTAAAATTTAAGGTTGTAATTGGGTGATTATTGAGTTAAAGATGGATCTCTGTCATCTGGATTTTATTCACAACATATTGCAAAAACCTTACAGGGTTTGCTTGTCACTTGGTTCTATTCAATATATTAATATTCTATCCTAAAAAATGACTATTCTTTTAAGACACTGGAAGTATATAAATTCAAATCTTCTTTGTGATGTCCAGTAGGATTATGAAATAAAATACCCTGGATATTTTAAATTCCCTTCCTAATTTTTTATAGAAATAGTTGATGAAGCATAGAAAAGACTAAAAATATTTGCATGTCTAAAATATCTAAAAAAATGTCTGAAAATATCTATTATGTATTAAATGTATTTTTAGAATTATGGTTTCATGACCAGTCATTGATAAAGGGAATATTTAATTTTTCATAACTCTACTATTATTCTCTAAAACATAAAAGAGAACAAAAGTTTTAGCACTTCTCAATACCTCCTAGAATTCAAAAGGGTCATTATTAAAACATGTTTTAAACTTAAAATAGCTCTTAGAATTCATATTTTAAGAGAGTTATAAATTATAATCTGATGTGAATTTTTTACTCTAAACTAAATTCTCATCCGACACATGTGGGGAGCCTTGATGAGAACAATCTGCAGTGTTCCTGAGACTGCCTTGTAGGATGCTGAGTCCCACAATAATTCCGTGTAATTTCACTAGTACAATGGGCAGAGACCTTTCCTTTTAGACTTGAGACTCTACTTCTATTGTCTGATACACTTTATCTTTTTTTTTTTTCTCTTCAGAGTCTTGTGTATGCCTCAGGAATAAATGAAAAAAAAATCGCCCAAACTACACAAATGCACATAAAAACTAGCTCCATCTTGCTGTTTGTCCTGCTTTTCCACAGCCTCAAAAGCACCATGATTATATCATTCTGCTTGAGCATATGAAATTATGCCATTAAAATTATTAGGAAAAATCCGAAATGTATGTATAATTTTATGTCAGATCCTTAAATGTTGCTTTGTGACTAATGAAAGGGTAAACAAAAGTCAATGCAAATTTATTGCAAATTTTATCTGCAGTCATGATTTTTAAGCGGTTTCATTTGAATTGGTAAGTGATCCTAGCATTTTATGGAAATTTAGTGGTTTCTTTTTTATTACAATTAAAATGTACCCTATATCTGCTATTCACTTGTGCTTCTGCAACGGCTCAGTTAGAAAGGTGGAAGAAGTCAGATGAACCAACTGAGAAAAGGGTTTATTTTGTGGTAAACAGGTGAATATAAAACCCCAATGAAGTATATAAGACCAGAAATAATTAGCCACTAAGTTATCAGGTGTAACAATGTAAACAGAGATTGTATGGCTTTTTTTGTTATATAGTTTCTTCATTTACATTTCAAATGCTGTCCCCAAAGCCCCCTATACCCTCCCCCTCCCTGTTCCCCAACCCACCCACTCCAACTTCCTGGATTTGGCACTCACCTAAACTGGGGCATATGATCTTCGCAAGACCAAGGGCCTCTCCTCCCAATGATGGCCAACTAGACCATCCTCTGCTACATATGCAACTAGAGACACAGCTCTAGGGGGGGCGTGGTACTGGTTAGTATATTGTTGTTCCTCCTAAAGGGTTGCAGACCCCTTTAGCTCCTTGGAGACTTTCTCTAGCTCCTTCATTAGGGGCCCTGTGTCCATCCAATAGATTACTGTGAGCATCCACTTCTGTATTTTCCAGGCATTGGCATAGCCTCACAAGAGAGAGCTATGTCAGGTCCTCAAAGCACATACACACAATAATAGTGGGAGACTTCAACATCCCACTCTCATCAGTGGACAGATCCTGGAAACAGAGACTAAACAGAGGCACATTGAAACTTACAGAAGTTATGAAAGAAATGGATTTAACAGATATCTACAGAACATTTTATCCTAAAACAAAAGGATATACCTTCTTTTCAGCACCTCATTCCACCTTCTCCAAAATCGACCATATAATTGGTCACAAAACAGGCCTCAATAGATACAAAAATATTGAAATTATCCCATGCATCCTATCAGATCCAGATCACCACGGACTAAGGCCGATTGTATGGCTTTAAATCTATGCAGTGAAACTGCAGAAATCTGATTCTAGTAAGGCAAGGTGCACAGAATTGGAATAGACAGACGGAAAGAACTGGCAGAAAGCTCAGAAATGGGCTGTCAGGCAAGAGATGGGGCCTTAAGATACAGTGTGATGAGATCAATTCAACATCCATAAAGTGCAGGGTCATCAAAGCCACATAGAGAAGTATAAGCCTGAAGTCCAGTAACCAGAAAAATAGTAACTACTTCTAAATTGTTTAATGGATTGCTGCTAATAGAGTGTTGATGAAGTTGCAATAATACATAATTATGCTTTTCCATATCATTGCCTTCAACTTTTATAAAATCTTATGAAGTCAGGAATACAGTCAGGCTGAATTTCTAATGGGAAAATGGAAAAATATTATAAATCTTATGAACTGTAACTAAACTTAGGGATTCTTAACTCAAGAGTGTTCTACTGCATGTAACAGCCAATATTCCTACTGAAGATGCTGGCATACTGAGTAGAAGATGACTAATCAGAGGAGGAATTTTATTTCAGTAAATAGTCTAAGAATCATATGTGAAAAATATGATTAAAATATGTCTTAATTTTGTTATGATAAATTAGTGTTTCTCAAAATGGAGAACATGCATGGCACGCCCCTTCATAAAGTTTTTTACTTAATAATAATAATAATAATAACAATAAGTAGTGATGATGATGATAAAGAAGATAATACTGGGAGAAACAACTGGAATTGGGGGGGGGCATTTCAGGGTGAAATCACAACCTAGTGCAATGGAAACTACATGGAAGCCAAGAGGGTAACCCTAGTAATGGGGAGCATGGAACCTTAACCAGCCATCTTCTAACCAGGCAGGCCTCAAGTACTCTGCAGACGTGTTGTGGTTGCGTAGCTTGGTGTTCCTGTGGGACTTCTAACAGTAGAAGAGGTGGCTGTCACTCACTCTGGCTGACACACACTGTTCCCTGCTTGCAAGGCTCTGTTTCTCCTACTGCTCTTCTTTGTCCAGCCTTGATGTGATGTGTGTGCCAGGTCTTATAGCTTGTTATGCAGTGTTGCATCTATGTCCCTGAGAGGTATGTTCTTCTCCAATAGGAGATGAAGGGGAGTAAATATAGGGGTATGGGGAGGGAGAGAGAGATTAGGAAGGGGAGAGAGGAATCTGCAGTCTAGATTCAATATGTGAGAAAGGAATAAAATAATTGGAAGTAATAATAATAGTAACTGATGTTGTCTGGACTATTGGATCTATTTAAAATATTTGACTAGAGATAGGATTAGTATTATGCTGTGTGTGCAAAGATGTGCCGTGGTATGTGCGTATGTATGTATGTATGTATGTGTGTGTGTGTGTGTGTGTGTGTGTGTGTGTATAAACTACAGCATTCCTTTTCTTTGTCTTTCTCTCACAAAAACAACACCATTCTCCATTTAGTTTAGGTCATTTTAACCATCATGTGATTGCAATAAATTTTAAACACATGGAACTGCTTTGAAAAATCCAAGCTATTAAACTACATATAGAATATTGTAAGCTAACCATTAAACATAATGTTATATTTATAGGGTATTTTTGTGAAAACTGAATGCTTTATTAATTTGCCATAAAACAACTTGAAACTATATTAGCCTTCCATCTATCCAAATATAATTGACATCTCCTCAGAATGCTTTTTTACCTCACAATATTAGTCTTAATTTACATATTTATTTCAGAACCTCTATATTTCCAAAAGTTGAATTTATGAATTAGAATGTACACCAAATGTATTGGACAATAAGACAATAAAATTTCATGTTTAAAATAGATTTAAGGAAGATGCTGCAGTAGATATTAGGTTATAGAATAACCTGGATTTAATCAAAAGCATCATTAAATAAATAAATGAATTCATAGATGGATGAACATGGAGATATGTGGTTTTCCAAATTTTGATGAACATAGTGTCCCAAATTATAAATTTTGACATAATTATTCAAAATATGTATTTTTATTTATTTTTCTTTCATTGAACTCAGAAAATGAAACTAACTACCACTGTTTATCGGCTATTTTAGATTTTGTTGCTTTTAAAGTAGTTTGTTTCTTACAGGGCTGTTTCTTTTTCTTTTAATTACTGCTTTAGAATAATTTATATTTTGTTTATCAAAAATCTAGTTGAGAATACAATCCAGTATTTATACATTCTCTCATAAGTCATATCAGAACTAAGTATACTAAATATATTTGTAATTTGACATATAGTTGAATGAAAAATCATCACTTATTGAGTTAATTTTCAAGGAGCAAACACCATGACAGTTATTTTTAAATGTATTACTTCCTTTCATGCAAAAATCTGCAGGCCTCACGTTGTTAACACTACATTTCTGCTGGACATAGTGAACATCATTAGACCACAGAATAACTTGTCAAGGAATTTGTATGTAACTGACAAATGTTATTGTATTATGTAGCCCATATTTTAGTAACCACATGAATGTTGGTTGTTCTTTTTATTCTTTTTAAAGTATTACCAATTTTATTCTTTTTTTTAAATTGTTTATTTTATTTATTTACATTTTAGATGTTGTCCCTATTCCTGGTTTTCCCTCCGTAAGCCCCATACCCCATCTGCCTTCCCCCTGCTTCTATGAGGGTTCTCCCTCACACATTCACACACTGCTTCCTTGCCTCATGGCCATAGCATTCCCCTATGCTGGGAAATTAAGCCTCCACAGCACCATGGACCTCCCCTCCTATTGATGCCAGATAAGGCCATCCTCTGCTACATATGCAGCTGGAGCCATGTGTCCCTTCATGTGCACTCTTTGATTGGTGGTTTAGTTCCTGGGAGCTCTGTGAGGTCTGATTGTTTGATGTTGTTGTTCTTCTTGTGGGGTTGCAAACCCCTTCAGCTCCTTTGGTCCTTCCCTTATCTCCTCCATTGGGGTTTCCAGGCTCAGTCTGATGGTTGGCTGCAAGCGTCAGCATCTGATTTGGTCAGATGCTGTCAGTCTCTCAGAGGACAGCTATACCAGGCTCCTGTCAGCAAGTGCTTTTTGGCATCAGCAATAGTGTCTAGGTTTGGTGTCTGCATATGGGATGGGTCCCTTAAACTTAAAATTAAATTATACGGATGGGGTTGCAGAGATGGCTTAGTAGAGGATCCAGGTTCAGATCTCAGCACTCATATGGTAGTCCACAATGATCTGGACACCAACTTCCAACCTCACAGACACTAAAGACACATATGACACACCTACATAGAGTCATACATATAAAATAATAAATATAAACTACAACACTTTAAAAGTTAACTGTAGGGATAGCCTGAACATCGGTTGTTCATATGGATCATCCAGCTGAAACCTAGGGTTATAATCAATGTGTTCTAAAGAAATTATGCAACCTTGAGAACTTCATTTTGTTAACTGTGGAACAGATTATTTCATCCACATTTTTTGAGAATGTAAATAGGCGCCGGGAGTGGTGGCGCACGCCTTTAATCCCAGCACTTGGGAGGCAGAGGCAGGAGGATTTCTGAGTTTGAGGCCAGTCTGGTCTACAAAGTGAGTTCCAGGACAGCCAGGACTACACAGAGAAACCCTGTCTCGAAAAAAAACAAACAAACAAACAAACAAAAAAAACCAAAAAAGAGAATGTAAATAGGCATAAATTTGCCCTAAACACTAAAATGTCACATTATTTACCTTGATGCTAATATACTTGTATCTATATTAGATTGTTATCATAAGGGTATTTAAACTAGTTTTATGTGAATTATATATAATTTTAGTGTTTACTTTGCTTAATTCTAAGAATTAAACAAAGAAGTTTGGGCAGATATTAATTTTAAAAGTCGTTACTCTAACAATTAAATTTTATATGCTAAATTGAGAGTTTTCAGTTTCAATTATAGATAAAAAAGGGAATCAATTAGAGAAAAGTGAATATTATATATGGTCCAAATGATGGTAATATCACTCACGAGAGCCTTTCTCAGGGTTCAGACACAAAGTCCCAAGTTCAGGATGGATCATTGGAGGCTTAGTAATTTTGTTTTGTTTTGTTTAGATTTGATTTGTAATTGAAATTATCTTTCAATGCATATAATTATTGTTTTTCTTATACCAGTCAAGGTTTAAAAGTCCTGGGCCTATAAGAATCACTTGCAAAGTGCCAATTTGATTACCAATGTGGTTGTATAAGTTTGCACTCCTACCAGCAATGAAGAAGTGTTCCCCTTGCTCCACATCCTTGCCAGCATGTGCTATTTCTTGAGATTTTTTTTTTTTTATCTTAGCCACTCTGATGGGTGTAAGATGGAACCTCAGAGACGTTTTGATTTGCATTTCCCTGATGACTAAGGACTTTGAACATTTCTCTAAGTGCTTTCCACCCATTCGAGATTCCTCTGTTAAGAATTCTCAGTTTCGTTCTATACCCCATATTTTAATTGGGTTATTTGGGTTGTTGTCTAACTTCTCAGACTTTTTTGTAAATATTGGATATTAGCCATCTGTCAGATGTAGGGTCAGTGAAGATTCTTTCCCAATCTATAGGCTGCCAATTTTCCCTATTGATCGTGGCTTTTGGCTTACAGAAGCTTTTCAGTTTCATGAGGTTGCATTTATCAATTGTTGGTCATAGAGCCTGAGCCATTGGTGGTCTGTTTAGGAAATTACCTCCTGAAACAATGCATTCAAGAGTATTTACCACTTTCTTTTCTATGAGATGTAATGTATCTGGTTTTATGTTGAAGTCCTTGATCCATTTGGAACTTTGGGGCTCTCAGAGTCTAAACCACCAACCAAAAATTATACACGGGCAGGCTCTAGGCCTCTCCGTAGACAGGTAGCAGATGTGCAGCTTGGTCTTCATGCGGGTCTGAAACAACTGGAATGGGTGGGGGCTCTTCCAAAAGATGCTGCCTGTCTGTGGGATATGTTCTAATTGGGCTGCCTTGTCGGGCATGAGTGGAAGAGGAAGCACCTAGAATCACAGAGTTTTGAAGTGCCAGGGTACAGGATACTAGTGGTGGGGGGGGGGGGCGTGCTTCACTAATTCAAAGGAGAAGAAGTTGGGAAAAAGGGATTGTGGGAAGGAGAGACTGGTAGGGGGGTCAGTGAGAAGGATATAAACTGAATAGTTAAAAAAATTAAATTAAGAAACAACAACAACATCACAAAACCAAAACCATACAAACAAAAAAGAATTACTTAGGGTAATATTTCTTTGGCTAAAATATATTTATAAATTTTATGAAATACTATTAATTGGAATATTACAGACCCTCCTAATCTAATGTATTACTCTATTTCCCAAGCTTTTATCATAACAGAAAACCTCTGGGTTTTAATATTTTTAAGTAGTAGGATTGGTTCTATCCTCAAATATTAGGCCTCAAATGAATAAACTGTAAAAGTCAGTGAAAGTATAATAATATGGAAATACAATAAGTACCCATTCACACTTTGACTCTACAATGCTAGGTCATTAAAGCATGTTATCTCACATAATTATTATAAATAAACCAAGAGAGGCATTAATATCCAGATGAACATAGCACACACACAGACATACACACAGACACACACACACATAGAACTCAGCAACTATCAAACACAAAACTACAGGTTAAGGAGTGATCCAAATAAGAACCTGTTTTGTTGTTGTTGCTGTTTTTTTTTTTTTCATTTTTTTAAATTTTTTTTTTTGTTTTTGATTTTTGTTTTCTGCTTCCAGTATTCTATATTGACTGGGTTTGCAAAGTTCATTCCAACGAGTCGAGGAAATCTTGCCAGATGTTACTTGTGAATCTAAAGTGCTCAATAATTGACTTATTTTCTTTTCTAATGAATTTTACTTTATAAATGAAATAATTTATAATTTATAAATGTAATCTTTAAGAATTTAGTACAAATACTTTTCTCATTCTCCCACTACCCTTTCCAGATTGGCATTCCCTTTCTGAGATACCCAACTCTGTGCTTGGGCTTTCCTCCACCCAGGCCAGTTTATGTTACTAAAATATTAACGGATGGCTAGCCCTCTAGTGGAGTCTTGTTGACTCACCTGAGGCTACACCCTTCGAGAAAACTGATGGTTTCTTCCCCAGAAGCTAACTATGGCTACAAACACCTTGGCTAAGGGGTAGGAATTTATGGTAAACACATGGTTTGAGCTTCCACAGATCTTGTATACACTGACACACTGCTGTGGCTTCACTTGTGTGTCTGTCCTGATGTGTCCAAAAGAAACTGTAGTCATTCATAACCTACGTTTTACACGTTCTGCCTTCTGTTCTACAATGGTATCTGAGGCTTGGAAGGAGAAGGTATGTTATGCATGTTTTACAGTCTTTATTTTCTGCAACTTAGCTTGTTATGAAACTCATCAAAGAAGCCTGTATTGCCATTAAGTGATAGGTTCATTATAACAAACTATAGTGTGCTGCTCTCATTTCCCCATATTTACCATAAGTGTGAATCTTGGAGCTTGTCAGAAATTTGTTTTGAGCTGTTAAATGGTCTCTCTGTCTCTCTCTCTGTCTCTGTCTCTGTCTCTCTGTCTCTGTCTCTGTCTCTCTGTTTCTC
>NC_034597.1:77791424-77810717 GCF_900095145.1 Mus pahari | reverse complement strand
TGTGTGTGTGTGTGTGTGTACCCCAAATTTCATCTTGGCTTCAGATCCATGGACATGAAAAAGCATGGCTGAGTTGTATCTTGCTTTTGACTATTAGCTATGCAACATCTTTTCCTATGTGATATTGACACACTAACATCATCTGATCAGAGGAGACCTATGCTGCTATTTGAACTGTCAGGAGAAAGGCAGAGCTTACATTATTTAAATCTCTTTGCAAAATCAAACATCCCTAATATCAAAATATGCTAATATTTATTATAGTATTATCAAATATGAACATTTTTTTTCTTTTTTGGCTATAATAAATTTTTGCTAGGTGGGGAAAGCTTCTTGGGCATTTTGCAAATGATAACTTAGTGATATTTTTTCAGATAACTTAAGTGTTTTCTCCCTACTTTCTTCTTAGAGTTTAAGGGAAAGCTATTTTCTAAATTTTCACTACATTTACATTACTACATTAGGCATGCTTTCAGATTATTTCATTTCATCTTGATGTTCTTGGGATATGCACAAAACTTAATAAATGTAATAATAGCTTTGCTCATTGCACATTACCTATATTTAAAATAGATAGAATGTGTTTAATGCAGTGTTTACAAAATATCTTTTCAGGTATTTATTGGAAACATTTATTTTTTTTTACATAATACTACATTTTAAAATCAGGATAATACAGGACCAGAGTTTTGATTGGCAGTGCAGTTTTCTACTTCTGAGAGCATTCTTCTTTCTAACCCTTTGATTAAAAAAAATCACTAAACATTTTCACTCCATATTCACCACAACCTGAAATTCCATGATTACTTTGAAGGTGTGGGAGAAGCAATTTGAGGAAGTGTTATTCAGACCAAACTTCCTCATTTAGTTCCTAAAAGTTTGAAGGCAGGTTTCATCTCTACCAAGTCAAAGGTATTGGATTTGATTAGTATTTTCAAGTGTGTCTTTTGAGAGTTATGTTTTCAAGCTCAAAAGAAAAATTGAACCCATCAGACTTTGAAAATCAACAGTAGACATAATAAAGTTCTTCAATGCCTCCCTCAAGCCTTCAATATAAAATCTCAACCCAGTACTCTGGCAAGAAAGGCCTCCCTTTATGATTCAGTAACATTCAGTTCTTCACTCTGCTCTACTCGCTCAAGCATGCCCAGTGACTTATAAGTCCCAAGTGCACAGGACTCTCTCAAAAGTACCTGGAAAGACCCAACATTGGTTACCATGTGTTCTTTCACTAACTGAGCTTCTTGCACTAACATCACTACAATGACATGGCTCAGGTAGTTGATATTCATAATTTGCCCTTACACATAAATATTGTACCAAATCAGCACCTCAAGAGGTCATGTAAACAATAAATATTCAGAAATAAATCAATGGTTCTGTTTCTGAACATTAAAATGGAATTTAATCCTGATTGATACCTACACATTCTCTGAGTTTTCTCTTATCCATACACATTGACTAGAGTTTCAAATTTTAAGTTTTCCATTGTTTGTTTTATTTTATGTAGGCCTTATGCTTTAAGTTGATACTCCAAAGCATAATCAGAATTTACTGTACTAAATGCTGAGGACACCAGAAAGTTAAACTTTTAAAGAAGAAGCCATAAAAATAAAGCTCGAAAGGCTTAAAGGAAAACTCAGAAAATTTAAAGAGTACAATAAAATTATTCTGGGACTAATTCTTTTACTCCAAACTTATCTTCATAGAAAGTAATTGGGGGTATGCATGACAGGACACATTTGTCTCTTGGGGTTTGTTTTCTTGTTTTAGTATATTTTTAGGTTTTTTTTTTTTTTTTTTTTTTTTTTTTTTTTTTTTTGTATGCTTTCTTTCCTCCTTTCGATCAGGGATGAGTGGAGGACTAAGGAAAACACAGTAGAAAATGATAGCTAACATTTCCATTATTCACTTTAGATAAGAGAACAGAGTTCATTGGAAAAAAAAAAAAAAAAAAACAAAAAACAAAAAACAAAAAACGCTTGTAGGATCACCAATAATAAGATGCATAGGTTCATGGTAGCAAGTAGAATACTTTCCTAAAGAATTCATTTGAGAGGAGCAACTGTAGTTAAAGGAAAGAAGTGATTTCTATGTTGCTTATTTAGCCCATAAAGTAACAACAGCACCATTTCCTGAGCTGTAGAGGACTAGAGTGAAAACTAGCTCCTGGGAAGAAGATATAGAGAGTTCACTCACTGTGGATAACAAAAGGTGAAAATGTTAGCTAAAACATTGTTAAATTCAATCAGTTTTCAATAGTGTTTTGTGTAAACAAATGTAAATATCAGAAACATTGCTAACTCAAGACCTTTACTTCCATAGCAAAGATTTACATTCTCATTCCACTGAAGTTGAAGTCTCTTCATCCCATTATTATGCTATTAAATTACTATAAATCTTTGCTTCATTAGTTTTCACGTAAATCTAATATTTCACAAACAAATGTTTAAGTAACTTGAGAAAAATAGAATTAATTAGGTTGTGATCATTATACATTATATTTATGGAAAATATCTGTTTACCAAGTCTATTCTTCCTATGGGATTTTTGACAAATTGCTCTCAATTTTATACTGGACACTTTTTTTTTATGACTTCATAAAACAGCAATTTCTATGTAGTATCTTGTTGCCTGCAAAAAAATTGAGTTGAAGAACTGTGAAAAGTTCTGAGAGCCCCAAATATTTCTTAATAACAGTCACACGTGACAATTGTCATCTTTTAATTAACTAAAGTGAGTAATTTTTCAGCTAGTATCTTTCTGCAGATCAGAGAGCCTGTTAACATAGCATAATCAATCCTAAACATCGTTTGAAGGCAAATAAAACAGAATAAATACATTTCTTTGTGCCGCAGAAAGTTCCGAAGTGTTTAGGTTAGTAACTGCTTTTGTAAGTTATCTAAATATTATTGTAGTGCTTTCTGGCAATGTATGCAGGATCTTCACTCCCAGCACTCTGCACACACAAACTACCTGTCTTTTGAGATCAGATACTAAAGTAGCACTGCTCACTACTAGTTCTATTGGAAAAATGTTAATATTATTATCAGATATGTGTTTGTTACACACAGTGTGAGACAGGATGGACACATGTCTATGATATCACACATGGGAGGCAGAGGTAAGAGGATATAAATTTGAAGCCAGCCTGGGTTACATGTTGAAAGACATTATTCTAAAACAATAAAAATAAAGAGCAATGCAACAACATCAAAATCACGGTATACGGGGAGCAGTTTAAGTGACATTTCTTTTGGAAAACAGCAACCGCTTGCAATCTATTTATGTTTGAATGAAGATTTACTTCGCTTTGTTTGCTTTCATCCCCCCTTCCCCTATGCAATTAATCCAATTCTCTAGATCTGATGTAACAGGAAACACATAAAGGGAAGTCTCTGTTGTGAAAAAGACACCGTTTCTGAGACTTGCTGTACTCATAAAATTCAGGTCATTTTCATGCCTGTGAGCTGGATAAGACATCTCTATTTGCACAGAAATCCCATATATATATATATATATATGTGTGTGTGTGTGTGTGTGTGTGTGTGTGTGTGTACATATATATATATATAATGTAGAGGAAGCATCAGATGGAAGAAGAAGGGAGTGATGGAAGAAGAAGTGAGTGAACAAAGGGAGCTGGGCTGCCTCCCAGCATTTACTCTGGCCCTATTTTACTCTTCTGCATACAGCATCTTGAAATTCTACTGTGTTTAGAGAACTCATAATCTTCATGTTGTTTAAAAGGTAGTGAAATGGCTTCCATCTCTACCCCTTTTGAAATATGGCCACCCTCCACATTCAGTTGTGTGTATTGTTTTGATTTTGGATTTTTTTGGATTTTTCCTACTTCCAATTTTGAGTTCTTCTACCCTGTCTTTGCTCATTCTGCTCAAGATCCCAAACGGTGCAGGCCATGATAGAAGAGTCAAATGGGGGTTCATGTTCTTTAGGAAATTATTTTTCTCAAGGACAAATATTTCCTAACCATTTTTAAATATATCCTCCAATAGTCTCTATTTCTGCTCCCCACTTCATTTTTCTGCAAGGTAGTTGTATCCATCACACAGTCCAAGAATTTGCTTAGTCCTTCTAAGTGTTCTTCTTTGATTTCTTTGATTACAGACTGGAATGATGATATGCTTTAAGAGGTTAAGGCTTTGTAACTAATATAGGCCTTGTCCTTAGAACAACACAAAGCAGGCATCCAATAAATATTTTGAGGGTCTATAGTTCGGGTTCCAGAGACCATGGAGTGTTTCACAATAATCTCTTGTTCCATGGTATTTGATATCCTCCTCTGAATCCACAGGCTCCAAATGCATACGTATATGTAGAGAAAACACACACACGCACACACACACACACACACACACACACATACATACATATATATAAATAAAATAAAAATAAAACTTTTGGAATGAGTAATAGAATCAAGCCATCTAGACTGAAAGCTTTAGGTATTTCTATAGCTCTATCTGCAAATGCCCCAAGAGATATATAGTTATTTTGATTAAAGCAATGAATATCTCACAAACTATGACCTAGATAGATTCTTTCCTGGCAGACTTCATTGTCAGCCAAATAAACCAGCAAAATGAATCATGACTAGGAAAGTCAGTAGTCAAATATATTCTATATCCATCAATAAAGTTTATTAAAGGTTTGGGTGTAGACATAATTACTCATTCTTTAGGCAATGAAAGCTTTCATTATCCTCAAATAGTAAGCCGTCATTGTGAAGCCATCCACAAGTTCTGCATTTGGGCTTTCTATACAGAGTAATTTCTCTTCTGTCTCAACATGGAAATTGTCTCCATTCCTTTCCTCTGAAGTAAGTGATACCCATCCTAAACTGGGGCTGCTGTTTACATTGATTTCAGTAAATATTTTGATTGCTATCACTTTCTATACTGAATGGCAAATTAGGGTAATTAAAAGACAAATGGTGACTTTTGGGAATGGCATGACTAAGAAAACTCAGTTGAGAAAAAGTTGAAATGAAAGACACCTTTCTGTGCTTCAGTACCTCATTCATGGAGAGCTATCTTTCCAATTAGTGCAAAGTTTGGCCCACAGGTGACCCAGTGATGAAATGTCCCTATGTTCTTTTCAAAGCCTGTCAGCAACATGGATTAACAAAAGGATGAGTGACATTTATAAATTAATTTGGTTAACATCCAAGCATTTCAAATTAAATAAGCTTCTGCCTGGCTTGATTTATAAAGGATTGCCCATCAATCTACCAGCCCAAAGGAAAATTTCTTGTTGCAAACTTGTTTTCATAAAATTTCTATGAGAGGAGTTCCAAACTTCTAAAAAATTTGAAATAATTAGATAAACCAACCTTAAAAGTTCATTACATAGCATGAGAATCATCTAATGTGTTGAATAGGCTCGAATATTAAGATGAGAGGAAATGAGTAAATGACTGTTAGGCATTATGCTAGCTTCAGAAAAAGGTGTCCTTCAATTAGTTAATTTAGTTTCCTGAAGGCAGATTTACTTGGTACAATTAGATTGATACTAGTCCATGTTGCCCAACATTCAGAAGCTAATTCTCCAAATGCCAAAACTTAAAAGTCATGAAAAGACTGTGGTGAAAACACAGGAGATGTTGAGTCATAAGGGAAAGAAGGGTATGTCAAAAGGTGACTGTGACAGTCTCTTAGTTTGATAGACAGTTGAACTCAAATCCGAGAAAGAAAAAAAAATTCTTCATACTCAAACTAAATTATAGGTAAAGGCAAAGTGTGCTGCCAGCTTTATCTTTTTTTTTTCCTTTGAAAAATGTTGGCCAATATAATGTAGAAAATGAAGTAGGACCTGTCCTGTGAGGAATTAGAATTCTATGGCAATGTTCAAATGAAAATGTCACATGCATGTATAAGAATCTCTTTCTGTCTGTCTCTGTCTGTCTCTGTCTCTGTCTCTGTCTCTGTCTCTGTCTCTGTCTCTCTCTCTCTCTCTCTCTCTCTGTGTGTGTGTGTGTGTGTGTGTGTGTGTGTGTGTGTATGGGGGTGTGTATAGATTCCTGTCAGTTTCTTACAATACAAGACTGGGTACTAAAACAAGGACTGGGGCACTAGGCCCATAACTAATATCCTACTGATGAAAATGCACGGGTTCTACTGTGATTTATTAGCTTTGTACTCACTTGTTTTTGTAGACAACCAAAAGTACATGCCTGTGGACATATGATTACAGCTATATGCAACGTGCCTGACAATAAGCTACTAAACACAGAAAGTGTAAGCACAACATCTCCACTGTAAGAACTGCTAGTGGAAAATGGCATGGTTGCAATTTAATCTTTTTTCCCCAAAATTATCCCAAAATATCTCTGCCAAAAACTTCATGGTACCTAGAGTAGAATTTCCAAGCCATTTTCCTGTCTCTACTTCCCATCTACTACTCCAGCTAAAGGTGTGCTGAGTTAGAGTTGCAAAACAGTACATCTACCCATTTATATGATCTGTGGGGATTAAGTTCAGATCGTCAGGCTTACAATTAGTGCTGGTATTTGATGAGCCATTTCCCCAGCATAGGAATACAGAATGACTAAAAAGTGAGTAGGGATGAAGCATATTTTATTAAAATAATTGTTTAGAATTGCTGAATATCTTATAAGTTAGACATAAAATTCTAAGATAAATGCAGATACAATGGCTGTATTGCCATTGTATCTGGATTTATTGGACAATAAAGAAGTGTATTTATTTATTTATTTATTTATTTATTTATTTATTTACCTGATTTATGAGTAAAGAATGAAGCAACTATGATGACCAATGGTTTGATCTCTGTTGTTGATAGCTGCCATCTGATAGTCTATGTGGAAGACTGAGCTAAGAATTTGCATGTCAGTGTCTTAAGTCCAGTGGTAGGACAAAAGGTGCAATTGAGGCTTTGATAATGTTTCCTCTTCCAGGTCCTAAATGAGAGTAGCAGATGAAAACTTGCCTTACAAGAGAAACAGTACTAGGGGCTGGAGAGGTGGCTCAAGGGTGAGAACTCATTCTGTTCATACACAGAAACTGAGCTGTGTTCCAACAACCCACACTGGCCAGATCACAACCATCTGTAACTCCAATTCCAAGAGATCAGATAGCTGCTTCTGCTCGTACACACCTATATATGCACAAAGCATATATTCACATGATATATATCAACAAATACATATATACATAAATAAAATGAGTTGTTCTTGATATGGTAAAGATAGGTGAGAGAAATTGATAAAAGATAATCAACATCTTAAAAGGAAAATTCCGGCATTTGCCTCAAATTTGACAGTTTCTCTTGATAACCTCTCAACATTTATTCTAACATGACAAGATTGTAGGATTTCACACTAATAGAGACAAATAGAATTTGGTAATCTGAGTTATTTAAGTGAAAATAAAATTCAAAAAGTGACTTTTGAAGTTCATTAGATTCTGAAACACTTGACTTTTTAAACTTTAGTTACATAAAGATTACTTCAAATATTTACAAATAAAAATTAAATGAATCATTTTTCTCAAGTTATAAAATACTAAATTTATGTTTCATTTGTTTTTGTGTGAGTGTAGATGACTCTCGTGGCTAGTACTTATTGCTTTGAAACTGTATATAAGAAATAAGAATAAATTTTACTGTTTTTGTAAACATTTAAATCTGCTTTTATGAGCTCATTCCATTTCTTGTCAGCATAATTGATGACTTTGGGTCCCTCTTCATCTCCATAATCTGTAAACTATAGAGAATAACAAATACAAGGACTTAGACCTATATTTCTCTGAATTAATACTAAGCAGATCACTCTACTACTTGCTTAATCAATAATTTGGCAGTACTGCCTACTGTACTATGTAAAAATTATTAGCTTCTTAGTTATGTGTGTATGTGTGCATATGTGTGTGTGTGGTGGGGTGTGTCTGTGTGTGGACTTTATAAGTCAATTTATTTTTATAGATGTTTTCATATGTGCATAGCCCATTCCTCATCTCTACTTTGGTTTTTCTTTTCTGTGTTTTGTTTGTTTGCTTGTTTATATGTCTGTTTGTTAGTTTTTTGGGTCTCTCAGTGAACTTGGAGCTAGTCAATCAGTTAGATGAGATTACTATCAAGCTCCATCATAATCCTAACTCTGCTTTCCCAGTACTAAGGCTGTTTATACATACCACTGCGACTGGCTTTCAGCTTCTTTCTTTTTCTTTCTTTCTTCCTTTCTCTCTCTCTCTCTCTCTCTCTCTCTCTCTCTCTCTCTGTCTCTCTTTCATTCTTTCCTCCTTTCTTTCCTTTTCTTTCTTTCTCTCTTTCTCTTTCTTTTTTCTTCCTTTCTTTCTTTTCTTTATTGCAGGAAATATGTACACTTTATTTTTATAAGAATGATAGAAACCTTGCACAAAACTACCTCAGTTGTCCTTTATGTATTGATATACACCTGTAAAAAAATAACTGTCTCAAACAAACAAACAAAAAAGTGGTTCTCAACCTTCCTAATTATTCTACCATTTAATACAGTTCCTCCCATTGTGATAACCCCCAACTATAAATTTTTCTGCTTACTCCTTCATAACTACATTTTTCTTATAATGAACACTACTGTGAATTTTTTGGAGATAGAGGTTGGACAAAGGGTTATCGACCCATACATTGAGTACTTCTGGTCTAGTTAAACACAGCCGAGAAGAGACAAGTGAAAGTTGGTTCATCTTTTCTGTCCCTTTCTCCCTTTTTCTTTTTCTCTTATTTTTTTTTTAGTACTTAAAGCAAAATAAAATTTAAGTATATATGTTGATCATATTTTCCCTCTCCCAAATTCTTGTCCATCCTCTCCAATTTCCTGCCCATTCAACTTTAAGTTCTTTCAAAAAAAAAAAAAAATCCAATATGAGAACACAAACACCCCAAACCAAGAAAATAAAATACCCCCTACAAAACACCCCACACAATTGTAAACAAATATCATGGAGTGGCCTTCAATCAAATCAGTGATTGGTTGTTTACTCCCAGAAGCCCTGTGCCAGCATTGCCCTGGTATATTCTACAGGTAGCACACCATTGTAGATGTTGCCCCAGTACAGGGGAATGCCAGGGCCAAGAAGTGGGAGTGGGTGGGTAGGGGAGGAGGGCGGAGGGAGTATATAGGGAACTTTCAGGATAGTATTTGAAATGTAAATAAAGAAAATATCTAATAAAAATAATTTGAAAAATATAAGTGCTTCTGGCCATACCTAACTTTTTGCATGGATGCTGGGGATATGAATGTAAGTCCTCATGATTTAATAGATATCAGATTACTGAAAGAAAAACTTTGACTATTACAGATGCACACCAACACATGTATAGTTTTACCTGAATATTTGGGATCCTAACTCAAGACCCCAGGCTTGTATGGGAAGCACTTTCTGGCTGACCTATCATTTAGCTAGCATCAAAGGTTGTAATATGACTTAGTTACTGGTCAAAACCTTGGCTGTTTCTACAATTCCTGCTTTCAAGTACATCCCAAATATCTCCTAACTTAACAGTTACTCAAAATCGTAAACTTAATGTGTTCAGCAACAACATTCCAATCTTCCATTCGAAGCATGCTCATTCTTATCTATAATGAGCCATGGCACCCTTATCCAGCTATTGCTCAGGTATATTTTGATGCTTTATTGTGTTCTATCCCCTTCATTATTTCTTCTCTAATCCATTAGCATTCCTTTTGGCTATACCTCACTAACATGTCTATAACTCAAATCACTAAATGGCAATCTTCTTTAAGGACACAATTTTCTCTTGTCCATATTAATAGATTTCAAGGATTTTTTTTTTCTGTTTCTACCAAACGGTTCTTTGCTTTCTCTTTCTGTCTGGGATTCCTTAAAAGAAGAGACCTGAGGTGATATATTTATTTTTGGAGAATCTTTAATTGGTTCCCATGGCTTCGTTATGGGTAGATCAGCAGTGGCAGCCTGCAGAGAACTCAGTATCTGTTCAGTCCAGAGAACTGGAAGCTTCAGATCAAGGGGAAGCAAAGATGCACCCCAATCCATGACCTTAAGCCTGGAATCTCTATAGAGTCACAGTGAATCCACACTGAACAACATAAAACGCCCGTAGTCTTATATCTTAGGTGTTACCAGCAGCAATAGTTGCATTAGCTTAGGAAGGACTTGTATTGAGTAACTGCTTTCTCATTTTAACTCGGTCCTTGCTTTCCCAGCCTATCAGATGTTATGACCCACCTCATCACATCCCTTTTCCTGATATGCTCCATGTGAATCCTCACTGGAGCTCCACTCCCAGAGACAGGCAACAGTACTCTATACCAATTCTCTGAGCATTTCTCAGTCTAGTCAAGTTGACAGTCAAGATTAAACATCATATTTCTATATAATCATTCCCCTCACCCCCAAAAGCCCAACAGCTTTACTCATTTATTATTTCAACTAAAAGAAATGATCACAAAATTAGTGGCTCAGACATTTATTATTCTTTAGTTCCATAAGTTAAATATTTGAGCATGGGGTGATTTAGTTGATTCTGTGTTTAAGTAAAAAGCTAGAGGGAAGCAGAACTGAATGATTTTCTGCAAGTTCTAAGGAGATAGGACTATCTGGTCATCAGTGCTATTCAATATTGCTCAGTATAGGTTGGAGACTCCAAGTTTTCTTGTGTATTTTGGTTGAGTATGGTTCTCAACTGGAAGAATTTGTCCATACTCCTCTTAATTGCCATTTATAGCCAGGATTGGTGTTAGGCATGGTTTTCTCAATTTATCTTTGCTTTGCCTCTATTGTATTTTACCTATCTGAACAAAATGGAGACATTTCCCTCGTTATATCATCCTGCTGATGATCTTCCTCTCCCAAGATCCATGACCTTAAATATCTTTGCAAATTGCTTCCACAGATGTACTTGGGTTAGTGAATTATTGAATAACCAAGGGAAGAGATCTTAGCAAGCATCTTTAGGACCCTGCCTATGAGAGCAGCCTGCTTTCACAAAGACTCTGCTACACATAAAATAAATGAAGCTCTAGTCTGTTCTACAGTGCATAATGGTTTTTTATTTTATGCAAAGTAGACACCAGGTTACTTATATAGGTCTACAGAACCTAGGGCAATCACCTTTCCATTACCTTGGATTTTATTTCTTATAACCCCCATTCATGTTTCCACTGATTTTTAAAATATTCCTTTTAAAAGATTTTAAAATATTCAAGTATTCATCTACTTCTAACTTTAAAATAATGGGTACAATTCATTTTTCTTCACAAATGTTTCTCTATATTAGTTTTTACTACAGACAGGATAATCCTTTCTTGTGTAGATTTTATATATTATCAAATGTTAAGTATACTTCTGGTTTCTATTCCTTAGATGTATTCATTTCCTGACATATCTTCATATTACCCAGTGCCTCTTTGGTAACACAATCTCCACTAGTTACAGTGACAAAACTTCATGGTGGCTAATACCAAAGTCACCTAGCCACTAGTTACAGAAACCAGCACCTTTAACCTTCCAATTTCAAGATTTCAGGAATTGAGGGATTCTTTTCTTTCCCCCAGATAGTATATAAACATGTTACTTTGTAAATAAATAAATGAATAAATAAATAAATAAATAAAAACAAGTTACTTTGTAAAGATAAAAAGGAAATGACAATAGTTTCAGTACAATTTAGCAACCTTGATTCAAAACATTGATCACACATAAGCTTAAGAAAAGAATGTACAATAAAAAAAAAACAATGTATTATAATTAGGCACATGGTTGAGGCAACTATCAGAAGAGAAGAATGCAAAGGAGCTGGTAAATACTGTACAAATTCTACCATCAGTCTTCTTCATACTTGCTTAACAATTACTAATACCCCACCATCTAATTTTAGGAAATGCATTTTCAATAAAGTGAGACTGTGTTTAAGAAGCATCTACTAAATATTAAACTTCATTTTGACTAGGTTTTAAATAAGAGTTTTTTACATGGCCTTTGGCAGTCAGCATACGGTTGGTTACTCTTGACTTGAGAGAACTGAAAGACTTGGGGAAAATAACATTTAATAAATGAGTTCAAGCGATTTCAATTTGTTGTGGTGGAAATTTTATGGATGATGTAAGAGTCCCATGTTAGTTCTGATTTCTGGACAGAAACAAGTGTCAGTTCAGAAAAAAAGAAATGTAGCCAAGGGAAAAATCTAGCAACAGCTGGGGAAGAAGAAAAACCACAGCCTTCCCCACAGTGACCAGCTTCATGACTGCCAAATTTAACTCCAAATACAAGAGATTATCATTTAAATTTACCCAAGAATTTAAGCATCACAAAAAGTACAAAGTGACAATTATACCAACTGCAAATAGAAAAGTTCAATATGAAGTCAGTTTATTTCAAAATCAATTATATAATTAACATAAAATAACAGGGTCAGTATATATTCAATATTGTTAAAGTTGATATTTTTTGAAACAAATTAAATTATATTTTATTCGTTGCAGTTCATATTTACGTATAGCACGATTTATGTTAAAAAAGTTTTCACTTGTGAACACTTATTTTGTCATTCAAGCGTTTGCTGAGAGTCTGTTTTGCAGTAGCAAACACAGGAAACCCAGTGCCTTAGGTCACTGATTTGGGTTCCTTTCGAGTAAGAAAGTAAATAAATACATAAACAAATAATGAAAAAATAAAATGTGAGTTAATGATAGTAATAAACATGCAATGATAGGTCTCAGGGTTAACAAGCTGCGTGGCTAGAGAGGCTCCTAAAAAACGTGATAGTCACAAAGCTAATAAGATGTAAAAGGAAAGATCTTTGAAAGTCCAAGGAAAGTAAACATCAGCTATCATATTAAAAATCCTCTGCTACCTTTTTGGGATTGTGAATTAATTTCTTGTAAAAGCACTAGTGCAGGAGTTTTGAACTTGTAGTTTAGTGACCCTTTTGGGAACCACCTATCAGATATCCCGTGTACCTATATTACTATTCTTAACAGCAAAATTACAGTTACTAACTCATAGCAAGATACTTTTATGGTTGTTGGCTATCACAACATGAGGAACTGTACTAAATGGCTCTACCACTGGGAAGGTTGAGAATCACTGCTAGGGAAAACTTAGGTTGGGATACTATATAAACTAGAAGTGATAGAGAATTGCCAGATGTTGCCTATCTATCATCTGATACTCTAAAAACAGACAACAACTTTCTAAGTGTATAAGTCCTCATTTTCTGCATGATTATAGTAAATTTGGGTGTATACCCAGTGCCTCTCCAAACCTCATTCTTAAAATACCATGCATCTTAATAACTTCTTTATCACATTAGACATAGGTGTTAACCTCTGAAAATCATCTTTAACTTCAAATTTTAAGTTATTTGTATAATCAGATTCTTTTATACTTTTCTTATCTAAATGAACTACTTTTTATATGGAGAGTGAAATTTTCTGCATAATTAGGGAGGGCTGGTGAGATAATACTTTACTATGAACCTAGATTGGCTGCAAATTTCCAATCCTTCTGCCTCAAACCACTAGGTCCTGGGATCATGGGCATGCACTAATTTTGTTTAATTATTTTATTTATTTTTACCACGGTTGTGGTTTGTTTTTTTCATCTCAATCTTCCAATCACTGCCCCCATCTTGTTCCCCCACAAAGTCTCTCCTCCCAAACCCCTCCCCCTCTCCTCTGGGAGGTGCTCCCCTAACCCTGGGCATCCTCCCACCCTGGAGCATCAAGTCTCAGCATGGTTATGTGCAACCTTTGCGACTGGGGTCAGACAAAGCAGCCCGGTTGGAAAACAGATTACTCAGACAGGCAAAGGTTTGGGGACAGGACAGCCCCTGCTACAGTTGTTGGGAGACCACACGGAGATTACGCTGTACAAGTACTGGGACCTCCTTACAACCCCTTTATACTCCTTTATTGGTGTCTCAGTCTCTGGGAGCTCCTAAAGGTCCAAGTGAGATGCCTCTGTTGGTCTTCCCATGGAGTTCCTATCCCCTTAAGGGCCTCCCATCCTTCCCCTATCTCTCCTACAAGATTCCCTGATTTTTCATGCAATGTTTCGCTGTGGGTATCTGCATCTGTCTCAGCCAGCTGGGTGGAGCCTCTCAGAGTTATTCTAGGCTCCTGTCTGCCATTATCACAAGAGTATCATTAATACTGTCAGGGATTGGTGCTTGCTCATGATGTGAGCCTCAAGTTGGGCAGATTATTGGTTGGCCATTCCCTCAGTCTTTGCTCTATCTTTGTCCCTGAATTTCTTTTAGACAGAACAGATTTTAGCTCAAAAGTTTTGTGGATGGATTAATATCCTCATCCCTCCACGGGGAGTCCTGCCTGGCTACTGGGTGTGGCCTCTACAGGCCCCATCTCTCCACTGTTACTCTTTTAGCCAGAGGTCACCTGCACTGACTCCTGGGGGGGGGGGACTCCTCCATCTGAGGTCTCTTCCTAGTGATGGACACATACATTATTACTCTTGACAGTCTGAGGGACCTAACAATGTGTGATGAAAAGATGAAAGGTGTTTTTTAGTCCTGAAATAGATTCAAAAGTAGAATAAACAAAATATTAGCATTGAGGTGTTCCCCAAATACACTGGCAATTCATTTGCATATCCCTATGAAAGCTTACTTGCAGTAGATATTACTTCTTAATTTAGTCAAGTCTTTCCTCCAGTGATAGAAAGTTGTTACATAATTGATTTGCACAAAAGGCAAAAAAAAAAAAAATTGCAGTGCTGATAGGAGAGCTTTGCAATTATTTTAAGTACAAGTATGTATTTAAAGTGATAAGTGCAGTCTCTGTGGTATTGTATGAATAAATTATGGTGGATAGATGTGTTAAATTTCTTGGGAGGTTGGCAGATCAATTTAACAGAGGAAACAGTAATTTGTTAAATAGGTATGTATTAACTGGCATAGTGATTTCTAAAATGTAGTGACTTTCTCATTATTGAGATGAAAACCCTGGCATCTCTAAATATTTGCAATCAAATGTGATACATGTGTGTGGAGAGGAGTTTGAATTAAGCACTGACGTCTCGAGGTATAATGTGACAAGGTGGTTTGTTTTGTTATAAGGGGTTGGATAAATTGCAGTTTAGCCTGAATAGATCCTATAAACATTTATAAATGAGCTTTGGACAAACGACCTGCTTAGGGAATTTTGTATTTCTGTATATTAATTGCTTGTGTTTTCAAGGGTGACTGATGCATTATAATTCAGATTTCAAATGTCCTTCAAAGGAGCAGCCTAGATATAGATTTAAATTCTTATAAAGGAATAGCTCTGGAAACTGCACTTTTCACTTGGTAAGTACCCAGGAAGAGCAATCATTACCTCTTTAATGATTTTTTTTTCAAGTTGAACCTAAGAAGCTTAACTATGCATTTAGAAGACATTTGATGGAAATTTGAGTTTATATTAATTTTAGAGATAAAACAGAAAATATTTCAGAGCTTCTAAAATCACTTCATTAAAGTCAAGGATTAGTAATAAAACAAACATGATAAATGTGCCTATTCTTAACAACAATGGACTTGATTTAGGATGTGTAGAAGACAGCTTTTTACTGTCAGTGGTTTAATCTGTGCTATTCAAACAAAAATAAAATACATAATAAACTCTAACAAACCCTGCCTGATAATTTACTTATATAATTATTTTATAAGTTCTCTAATATTTGGGAGTCCTGATTTTAAAAAGTATTCTGAATTAATTTTGACAATTTCTCTTGGAATGCTTTAACAGTTTCATTTTCATTTCTGATCAAAATCAAGGCTAGCTAAAAATAACAAATGTGACTAATTCTCAATTACCTGCAGTAAAGAGAAGTTGAAAATAGGAAACCAGTATGATGAACTAAATTACAACCACTGATAGCTTTAAAAATGCAATTTTAACCACTATTTTCAACCTCCTGCTTATTAATAAATAAAATTGGCTTTCTTTGTTTCATTTCCTGTTTCTTAATATGTCTCTGCGAGATCCCTCTAATATTTGTGATGAAAGAGTATCAGATACATATAGTAAAAGCAGACTGTATAAATTTTCATATAAATGCTATACCAAAAAGATAATTAAAAGATCGTGATTTCATTTCTGTGCTTTTTTGTTTTTTTTGTTTTTGAAAAATCTATTATTATTGTTTTGCCTCTATCTCATGGCATAAAATATTTGTAATCAGGATGGTCACAGTCAGTAATCACAGTATTATTTGGAGAATATTTGCAGTCATTTTTAGACTTGAAAAATGTTGCTTGCTCTGAAATTGTGGACTTTAAGTAATCACAAAGTAATTTAAAAATATAGCCTTGTCTTTCATCAGAGCTTTAAAGCATGCATAAGGCATCGTAGTGAGCTCATTAAACGCCCAACACTTTTGAGAGGTGGACCCTCTGACATATGCACTTTGTTGGCTTAGGCTTAAACACTCCAACTTCTGGAAGATATTAGTTGGCTAGATCATCCTGACACATGGGTCTCTGCATTGAAACACTGTCTTTTGTTCCCTGGCCAGTTCCAGCTGAGAGTTTCCTCAGTACCAGGGGGTAACCTAAAAATTGCTTTTCAAAAACTAAGAACAGACTCACAGTCTGTTTTCTGAGTATGTGCAAATACAGTCTTCTGCACAGTCATAGTAAAAATGTTCAGTGATACAGTAACTCTGGAAAACATATAAGATCCTTCAACATTTTGAAATGGGATTGCTATATAGTTTGATCATTCCTCTCTGAAATATTCTCCCAAAGAAGTAAAAATTATATCCATACAAGCAAAGTCTTTATAACACCTATGTACATAAGCTAAACAATGGAAACCTCTTTAACATTCATCATCAGTACTTGATGAATAAAACGTTCTTGGAAGGAATATTCACCAGAATAGGAAGGGATACTCATCACAATAAGGAGGGATACACACCACAATAGGAAGGGATACACACCACAATAGGAAGGGATACTCATCACAATAGTACAGGACCCTTATCAGATTAGAAAGGAATGAGCAGGTGACAAGGAATAGGCTTTAAAATGATGTTACATTAATGGAGATATAAAATTCAAATTGATCAGCAACAGTAGCTGTCAGATACAACATAAGACAGAGGAAAGAATGTGCTAAAACTCAGAAGTATATTTTACACTACAGAGAAAAACACACATCAGATATTATCTATTTCTGTGAAAAGACGCTGTGATAAGGCAGCTTATAGGAGGAAGCATATCATTGCAGATTTGCTTTCAGTTTCAGAAGGTTAGTCCATGTTCATCTTGGCAAATGGTAGTAGATAAGCAGTCATGGCACTCTAGACATAGATTTGAACTTACATCCTAATCTATAGGAAGCAAGCAGAGGGAGACACTAGACCTGATGTGGGATTTTGGAACCTCAAAGCTAACCCTCATTGACCCACTTTTTCTAACAAGCTATATTTCCCAATTCTTCCTAAACAGTCCACCAACCAGGAATCACTAAATATTCAAATACATGAGCCTATCAGGGACATTATTATTTAAACTTCCGTAATTAACTTTGTGGTGGTTATGATAAAAATTGCCAACTTTTACATGCTGACAAGCATGTCTCTGTGAACACATGCCAACCAAGTAATCAACAACCATCAAATGCCAATAGCTCTTCTGCTAATGGCGGGACTTGGTGCTCACTTCCTCCTTTCCATGCTGAGTTTTCAAATGGCTTGGGAGTTTACAGAATCTGAACATGCTGTCATAGCCACAGAGAGTCCATATGTGCATCTGCTTTCTTGAGTCTGAAAAACACTGTTTTGTGGAAGTCATTCAGCATCTTTGGCATTTACAATCTTTCTGCCTCCTCTCTGGGCTGTAATGGAAAAGGTGTGATGCAGATGTTCCATTTAGGGATGAACACTCTGAATTCTTCCATTCTCTGTTCAGTTCATTAAATACCAATTATGGTATTTAATGCTAGTTACTATTTACTACCATTTACACAAATGAGTGATAAACCGATATATGAATACTGTATTAAGTCATTAGGTTTTGTTTGGTTGATACGTTCCTTTAGTGGAATAAAATTAGTAGGTTTTTCTGATAGGGCCCACGACCAATGTAGCCACAGGTACTTAAACTCAGGTATTTTTTCCATTTGTCGGAACAAGACTAAATACAATCAGAGTCAGTTGATCTCATAACATCTGTGCCACTACTGAATCAGTGGGCATTTTTTTGTAAGGTTTTGTTTGGTTGATACGTTCCTTTAGTGGAATAAAATTAGTAGGTTTTTCTGATAGGGCCCACGACCAATGTAGCCACAGGTACTTAAACTCAGGCATCGTGGTGCGCACTAGGCTCCGCACCACGATGTACAACGTCCACAAGCAGGTGCCACTACTGAATCAGTGGGCATTTTTTTGTAAGGCATCACATTATTATAGCTAACAAGGTTCACATATGTGTTATATTAATAATTACTTTTCTCCCTAATAGTATGCATAGTAGCTTCTAGTACTATACATACTATTAGGGGATGAAAGTAGTACTATGGATGTTGTTCTAATATATTCTATGTACTATGCACTATGTACCACGTACTATTTACGGTGTACTGTGTACTATGTACTATGTACTAGTATGATGGAAGCTTGCCAATTGAGATGAAGCTTTCAGCTGCATGCCATCTTGATTTCATCAGGTAATATGATTCAAGTATGTGATGTACACAGCAATAGGGACTTACCATCAAGATCTAGAGGGTCGGTCGATATAACATTATTATCCAAGAATTTAGAAAAAGTTAACTGCGGTTTTTATTTGTTAGTATATCGTATATATTTGAGGTACTGTTTCTTCATTATAAGGAAAAGTGTTTTGCATATGTATATATTTTAGGGCTTTTCAACAGTAGTAGATTACTCTGTGGGTTTTTCAAGATGCTTTAACTTTATTTACGTTATTTATTCTTTGCCATATTCCCTCTTCAGCTTATACTCCTATCTCCCAAATACTTTTTTTGCTTTGTTTTGTTTTTTATGTTTTTTGTTTTTTGAGACAGGGTTTCTCTGTATAGCTCTGGCTGTTCTGGAACTCACTTTGTAGACCAGGCTGGCCTCGAACTCAGAAATCTGCCTGCCTCTGCCTCCCGATCCCAAATACTTAATCCTTCTTAAACACACACACAAACCACATGTACACACACACACACACACACACACACACACATACACATACAAACACATACAAAACAGTGCCTTCTGAAGACTAATGTAAAGATAAATTTAATAAAAACACATGGTCAGAAATTCCCATGTGGCC
>NC_034597.1:77782355-77790544 GCF_900095145.1 Mus pahari | reverse complement strand
CTTGGGTACTTTCTCTAGCTCCTCCATTGGGGGTCCTGTGTTCCATCTAATAGCTGACCGTGAGCATCCACTTCTGTATACACTGTTTTCTTAATAAGTGCTCAGTAGTTAGAAACCACCTCAAAGAGTTATTAGAGATTTGATCATGTGCATGTTATTTGCCAGGCAGTACAGAGACAAACATATGAAACTATCTTCCCTGGATGTTTCTGTGCTGCAATTACTGAAACAGCCATGTACTGTACTAAAATTCCTAAGTGAAGAAGCAGAAACTGAGAGCTATTGTAATACTACTGACATTATTCAGTCTCCTCTACCCTCTTGGTTTTATCCACAGGCATAAAGAATATCAATAAACTGATCATGTACTATCAACAAGAGAAGCTGATTAATAATGTATTTCTAGGTAACTTGCTAGGATCTCTGCAAAGCAAAAGCTTATCTTTTCTTTTTCTCTCACTGTAAAAGAGCCTGTTTGCATATTACTGAGTAAAGGCCAAGAAAAGCCATTGCTTTAGCGACAGTGAAACAGACAAGGACAATGACAAGTTTTGGGTCACTTGCTTGATGTTTTAAGCTAGATCCATCTTCCTTTTAGGACTTATATATTTTACATAAAATATTAAAACTTTACTGAGTTATAAGCTTTCCCCAACACAGGAAAAAAAATCAAAGAATGAAAATTCAGAAGCTGGAAGCAAAATGAAGTCAGTAAGTTATTCCAATTAATAACAATTAATTGGATTTGCCATAAGGTTATGAATGCATTAACCTAAGCCATACTTCATGTTTTAGTTCATACATAAAATGTTTTCATTACTGGAAAAACTATGATCAATAAATTATTGTATAATTTTCAAACAGAATATGTCCTGACAAGTTTTGTGGTATGTGGTATCAGACAGCAACATATCAACAAACACATACTATTATGTGAGGATAGTGTGAAAGTTCACGGATGAAAAAAATCAATGTTATTCTATAACATAAAATATTAACAACTAATTGTTTCAGTATGTAATGCATAAAAGTAGCTGTCAGTGATAAAAGTAAATCTAGTTGTCATCATATTATAGTAGGCATCTATGAGCTTGTTAATTACTCATGGTCTAGGGATAAATGTGACCTGATTTTTGCCTAGTTATCTTGCAGGAGAGTCACTATTTAGTCTTAGAAGAAGGAGAGTCACTATTTTGTGCTTAGAAGCAAGACAATATAAAGAAAATGAAGATAAACCGTTAGTAGACGATTAGTAGCTTGTGTTTTACAAACTCCTGGTGTCTTCAGCCAAACCCTGGTGTAGCCTTCAGAGTTCTATGATCACCCATCTGAGAACATCATTGGCCCATTGCACTTTTATATCTTAAGTCTGTCTGATCAATAGTTCTGTAGATTCATAATGTCTCACACTTTCAACTAAGAACCCTAATTTAAGTTACACTTGGCCACACTACAAAATTTCACTGTTACAATGATTCTAACTTTGCACTTACATTTTGCTTCTTACTTTGTCTTCTCAATCTTTATTTGTATTATGTCAATATTTATCCTTTTATCTTACAGTCTTGGAGTATAATCACACATTCAAAGAAAGAAAAAAAATCAAGGAACTAAAGTAGAATAAACTATACATCTTTCTTAGCCATGAAGCTGTGATAGAGTCTTTTTAGACCTTTCAAGATTAGACATTGAGAAAAGAAAAATCAAAATATCAAGTCCCTGGAAGAAGTGAGTTCCACACAGCATCCTGCTTCTACTCCAACTTTGAAGGCAAAGATAGTCAGTTCCATGAGACCATTGTAGTCAATGGAAAAATAAGAGGAAAAAAACTTAATAATGATATATGTAATAAGATTATTTTACATTGTTTGAAGAGGAAGAAAACCTACAGAAAGTTCTTTCTTCAGTATAATGGTGATTCCATCTTGTTTTTTATCTGCAGTTGTTATTTTTCAATCTTGTCACTGCTTAAATGTTGGGTCATATCATTCTTTGGGTATTTTACAGTACTTTGTACTATACCCTTTCTCCACTAACAGTAGATAAGCAATAGCATTTGACTCTATCAAATTGTGACAATTAAAAACATGTTCAATAATACGAATGTCCAACTGAAGAAATGTATTTCTTTTTATTGTGAACCCCATCCCTATACAAACAGCATAGTCTCACCATAGAACATTCCACCAACTGCTTCCTCTTCCTGGCATGGCTTTCCTCAAACATCAACCAAAACCCAAATCTAAGAAGCCATCTTTGTAGGCTTTGAAATATTTTTATTTTAAATAATAAGTGATAAAACATCTGTATCTTTATTTTAAATTAGTATTTGCCAAGCATTTATATTGATTGTATTTTGTAACTCATTTTATAGAATGTTTTATGTTATTCAATTCATTTTATAGAAGAATGAAAAAGTTCCTTCTGTCAAAAGAGTATAAGAATTAAAGAATGAACATGGGTCACCAAAACACTTTGCAAAATCCATCATGCCAAAGGTGGCTAGGTGGTACGAGACTCAGAGGATGGTGATTCCCAGGTATATTGCCTAAGTATTCCCTTTGTGGCACTTTACAAAGTTCTGTGTCCATCCCTGGCCAGATTCTTGAGGGGATGTTCAAAATATCTGAAATGTATCCACTCAATCTCCATTAGGAATTTGGAAGGTAAAATAGGCATGAACTTGCAGCAAGAATTATTTAGTTTCAAAATTAAATGAGAAAAATCGAGTTCATTGTTATGGTTCAGCATGAGCCCACATCACGTTTTTTAAAAATGATCACTTATGCTGTGCTCTTCGCAGAACTCTGACACTTAACTGTCATTATTATTAGCAACATTTTATAGGAACTAGTGAAAGGATCAGGAAACTACTGATTTTTTCAGGACTGCTTTGAGAAATAATTTCACAGACTTTTTTTTTTTTAAGTATTGTCAAGTTCAGTTTGGTTTAAAAGTGATGTTATGACAAAAAGAAATTACAATTACAAATAGTTAGAATCAGAATCTGATTTGCCTATAATGAAAACACTTGCAATTCTTACTAGATAAGGACCAGAAGAAAAGGTTTTTATTAATAAAATCAATCTTTAAAAATTCTCAGTGACCCAAGACAAGTTTCACAATAAAGCCAGGCATCTTACATAGACCTTGAGTATTCCAATTTTCTGTCTACAGGAGCAAAGATGCTATGAGGACAAGATTTCCATAAGTTAATCTTTGTAATCAGAAGTACTGAATAAAGAAAATCAAATCATTTATTTAGCTAACAGATTAGCATGAAGAGAATAACAAATCAAAGCCGTCTTTTGAGAGTGTGCCACAAAATTTCAACAGCATGGTGATTCATGGTAATTCGTTAAATTTTTCACAAGAAGAAGAAATAACAGATTTTGAAAAGTAATTTCTGATTAATGTAAGCTGAGATTATAAAAGGAAGAACTGAAGGGAATTAATGATTAAATGCACTTTTGGATCTGCAGTCTATTAACTGTTGGGGTTAATGTTTATACATTTCATTTGAAGAGCAAAATTTATGAATTTGTAGTTATGTTTGGTTCTCAAAATAAAAGAGCATCTCTTGGTAACCTGATGGTTCAGAGAACAAGGCAGTAATAATCTTGCCACTAGGAAAGTTAATTTAATGGTTGGGTAAGTACACAGGAGAAATAAAATAGTTCCCAACATATTGATCTTACACCAAGTCACAAAGTGACAGTGAGTGGTGCTATGGTTTGAAAAATTGAGACGCTAACCATATCCGTGTTGTAGACCTTAAAAAAAAAAAAAAAGAGAGAGAATCTGTTAGCTAAGCTTAAACCACTTTTTAGTACCTTGCTCATTTGAAAAAAGACATTAAAAGTTCTGTACTAAGTCAGAATTTTCTGCTTCCATATAAATGAAAAACAAGAGAACTCCAAGCTTCTCCAAACTTGTTCTCTTGTTAACGTTTAATACAACAATAAATAATTTAATGAACAGTAACTACAGTTGACAAAGTACTTTTCATTCAACCTTTTACTGCCTTTGTTTCAGTCTAGTTGTAGATATGTTCTTTTTTTTTTCACTTTTAAACAAACTTTTTTACATTTTCACTCATTTTGTGGAATATTACCCCACATTTGTCTGTCCAAAATGTAATGTGTGAGTTAAAATTAATGTAAACTTGGATTCAGACCAAAGCAAGTGGTCCTTTTGAGGTTGAAATATTATCTAGCTGTTGACATTGGCTGAGCATCTGCTATTCTTCTGCAATGCTGTAAACTACCAAAACAGGAGCCAAAAATGGTCTTTATTAGGGAATGTACCATCTTTCTCCTGGGACATTTATTTTTGTTTTATTTTTGTGTAGTCTTTGCTTTTTAGGCTTTTTTCTTTTATTGATATTATTCATTCCCTTCATTTACAGCTCAAATGATATCCCGCTTCCTGGTTACATGTTCTTGAATGATCTTTTTCTTGGTTGAGGACCCTAGGCTGTATTCAGCTCATGCTCTCATCCCATCCTCCATCCTAGCGCAGTTCTGTGGTATTTCTTTGTTTTTCATAAACTGAGCATCTCAAACACCACTTAAAAGCTATTTTATAGGGTGTTGCTTAGTGTTTATTTTTTTATGGCTATATTAATCATATTTCCTGTCGGAATGTTACAAAATGATTTTGTGTGATTTTGTCAGCCGTTCTTCTTCTTCCAAAGCTTAGCGCATCTTTCCATGAGCAGCAAGCAGTTGTTTGTCTCTTAAGGATGCAGACCACTGATCTGAGACTACCCAGATACCAACCGTGGGAGCCAATCCAATAACCTTTCTAACTGGTTCTGCTGCTCCAGAGAAACCCCACAAATACAGAAATGAACTTAAAGCAGAGTAATTTTTAATTTGCTGTCTCTGAAGAAGAATGATTACTGAATTAAATTAAAACATCAAAATTATTGTTAATATAGTTTCTGGTTTTAGACATTGTATGACCAAATGAGTATCAGCCACTGGGGATTGTCCCAGAGAGCTAGGCTTAAGATTTGCTAGGCAGAGGTGTTACCAAGTGGGTCACACTCTGGAAACTAGACAAAAGAAATATGGCATAGAAAACTCTAAATATAGAGACTGTTTTACTATTACAGTACACTTTTTGTGTTCGAAAATTATTATTGTTAAGAGTTGTCCGGAATTTGAGAAAATCGTCTGAATGATAATATTTAAATTGAAAAATAAAATAGTTTATAAATATTGAACTAGTATTTGTTTTTCTTTATTTTGAGTTAGTTGATTTACATCAATAGATTTTCTTTTAAAAATCTACACTCTAAAACAGATACTAAAATAAGGCAAGAAGATAACAGTGACGCATTTTTAGCACACTGTCATAATTTGAAATGTTATTGACTCAAGCACTACACAGTTCTTCTCAGGTTCTAAACCATAAACGGGAGCCTAGAGATTTTTCAAAACTAGTGTTCTTGAACTCAACAAGATATTTTACTCACCAAATTTAACTATTTCTCATAGCACCATTAGAGAAACATTTTGGTTTCAATCAAAAAAAAAGTCACTTTTACATAAAAGTAATAATAATTTGCTTGTGGTCATTTCTTTTATCATTCACCAAAAAAATATTCTGAATGCTACTATGTCTAAGAATTGTTCTGCAGCAATGTAGTAGTGAGCAAGATAACTATTTTAAGCAATGGAATACTATGAAAACAGGAAATATTAAGTTTTTGGCTGGGCTTTGTTTTGGGCAACTTAGGCCAAGAATTGGAATAATAAACTGTACTGAATCAGTCCAGGATGTCAAGCAGAAGCCCAATGAATGAGGTGGAAACAGAGGCAATAGTCAGTGGACTTTGCTGTCATTGTTTATAGTCAAAGAGATGAACTGAGAGAAAGAGAACATTCTCTTAGGCAAAGAAAGGGAAGCATGGATCCTTCCGCAAGTGAGTATCTGCCTGTCTAGAAAACAAAGTAACCAGTGTACCTGTCTCAGACAAGAAAGCCTGGAGCTCTGCCAGGAAACACAGTATATTATGCAGCCCTTTACCCATTCGCCTGGTTTATATTCACATTTCAAACAGCAATGCCTGAACACAAAAGGTAATTTTCTCCCTTTTAGGCCCTTATGTGGCCTTGATTGCTAACAAGCTTGCTTAGTGGTTTCTGTGATTAAATTATTTATATTAGCTTCATATTCTTGATCCAGGCACTCTGGAAATATACAGTAACATTGTAGGTGATTTGCTTCCCCCTAAATTTTTCCCTCTAATGCTGAAAATTTTAGAACCCTGTAGTGCCTTCACATTATTCTTATTCAATATTACACTGGAAAATTATTAGAAGTCAAAGCTCTTTTGCACCTAAGGACAATACCTTTGTGTTCTCCAAGACTAATGGTAAAACCAGCACCCCAAATGAATGGACCCAAATTCAGGAGGTCAAACAAAGGTGACCACACACTGTAGTCTATTTGTCTTACTTTTCTTCCTGTGTCCTATTTGTTTAGTGTGACTGTGTTGTTATTAGAATCCCTGCTGATACATAAAAATAAATCATAATTAACATTAATAAGTTACCTTTGAGGTAATAGGATTCCTTGGTGACTCACACAATTAAGTCTACCAGGATTGTCTAATTAGAGTGTTATTTATTCTCTGGCTATTGCTTGTCAATTATTTAACACAGTCTTTGATCCTCAGCTTATTTCAGCATCTCAGAATACTAATGTACAGTTCAAAAAGGTCTATTTGAAATGAGTCCTCCCACTTTGTGTAAGCAAGCATGATTTGGTTGAAATAAAAGAAAGTGGGGCCAAGACAAGCTTGCACACGAGTATTAAAACAAGAAACATTTTTTTAATCTGAATCTCATGGCATGAAACTTCTCACAATGATTAGGAAGCAACACTAAAATGACTTTATAAATATCCTGCCAATTAAGTATCTTCATAATTTGTAGTATCTGGGAGCATTTGGTAGTATAGAGTAAATGTTAGAATACCCCAAGCACACAAATGAAAAAATTATATTCAATATCCGGTCAAAATCTACCAGCTGCATTTATAAGATAAAAGAAGTACAGCCATGTGTTGAAAAGTACTAAATATGAAAACAAAAATGAAATAGAATATTAAAGTTTTGTATAGTGACCAGTTTCTTCCATTTTTCCCACAATACATAAATAGGATTATTTGTATAAAGGTACATAAAAAGTATCATCTTCTATCCACCAATTGGAATTGAAAATATAAATAGTAATGAATGAAACAGGACATGAAAAAAAAACTCTATGGGCAAAATATTTGTATATCACTGTAAGATCTTCACTGAGAGAAGAGGCATAGAAAGGCTTCAAACTCTTCAAGACACTGCTACCAAGGAAGATTTAAAAGGAGGCTATGAAGTTGCCAGTAAGTAACAACTTTTATTCTTTAACTATTCTCTGAACTTTAGAAAAATGTCAAAAAAGCACCATTTAGGACCATATATTTTTATTATTAATAGAAGAATGGACACAATCTCAATAGGATGACATAGGGCTTTACCTGTACCACTTGAGCTTCCTGTATTAAATCGTATTGTTAGAGTGATTTATTCCTTCTTTAGTGAACAAGACTAGAAATTTACGTACCTCCCTATGTGAAGGTAAGAGCCAAAAGAAATCAATTAGCAAACCAGCGACCTTGATGCTTACAGGTTTTTCCCAAGAAAAAGTGGAGGTTTAGCCATGCATGACTACACCATATCCCAGAACACCAAGTGAAACTCATTCCATCTGTTCCCATTTTGAAAGGTCATGTACAAGGAATAAGTTCTGCTTGACGAAATTAACATACAAGAAAACACCACAGCATTGTAGATTGAGCATCCTTCACAAGTACGAATTTCTTCAGGTCTGGATGGAGTGGGGTATACAAGGATCCTGATATAGCTGTACCCTGTGAGGCTATGCCAGTGCCTGGCAAAAACAGAAGTGGATGCTCACAGTCATCTATAGAATGGAACACGGCCTCCAATGGAGGAGCTAGAGAAATTACCCAAGGAACTGAAGGGGTCTGCAACCCTATAGGTGGAACAACAATATGAATTAATCAGTACCCCCAGAGCTCACGTCTCTAGCTGCATATGTAGCAGAAGATGGCCTAGTCAGCCATCATTGGAAAGAGAGGCCCCTTGGTCTTGCAAACTTTATATGCCCCAT
>NC_034597.1:77778009-77782000 GCF_900095145.1 Mus pahari | reverse complement strand
ACACACACACACACACACACACACACACACACACACACACACACACCAAGTGTCAGTGAAGTAAGCAGTAGCTCTTATTGAGTGAAAGGTATATTTGCACTAGATAGCAAAGATACCAGTATAAACATATGTGAGCAGGCTTGAACAAAGGAAGAAAAAGAAAACAAGTAAGATGCATGCAAAAGATAAAGAAAATCCAATAGAGAAGTACATACCACCAAACGTGGCATCACACATGCACCTTGGAGGACTATAAAAACAATATCTTGCAAAAAAATAATAAAATACAAAATAAAAGCAAAATGGAAATTGTTGCAAATACAAGCAAAAATTACAGAAATAAATTATATCATTAGAGATACATTTTCTTGGTAACAGGATAAGGACAGAATAAATCTAGATGAATAAATAAACACCTATAGAACCATAAACTGGACTAAGAAAAAGAGAAACAATTAAAAACAGCTGAAAATTCTTCAGAGAGATAAAAAATGAATAAATATAAGCATTATTATGATCCATAGATAATTACCAAGATGTTTGAAAATAGTATATCACAGACAAGTAGATGGGTGACATAAAAAGTTGAGAATTAACAAACAAAAATTTAGCAAACAAAAGTATTTTTCAAGAGAAAATATATAAATATAGCATACATAGAAATAAGTCATGATTCAGATATTGAACAAAAATAAAATATTATAAAAAGAATTTGAGATAGATAGGCAAATGATGCATGCTGGAAGAAGGGGACCAGGAATTCTGTTATAGATTATGTCTCCTAGAAACAACAGGGAGTTACACCTTGAAAACTTAAGAGTAGAACCACCTAAACAAGACATGAAGAGTGACAATATCAACAGACATGCTAAGGCACTGACAAGAAATCTCAATGCTCCACCCTGGAACAAAGACCTACAACCAATTCTATATAGCTGGAGAAAGGGAATTAACCTCTTTCAGTGATGAGACTCCTAATCAATTATTTAATGCTAAATAGTCATCCCTGAAATTACATACACAAAAGCAACACTCAAAATGTTCTATTGATGTATTTATGCATATATTTATGCTTGACCAACAATACTAATCAAAGAAACAGAGGAAATCGATTTAGGGGTTCAAAGAACATGGATAGAAATGGAGCTAGGTCATTTGGGAGGGGCTGGAGAGAAGTGATGCAATGATTCATTAATAAAAGGAAAAATAAATTTATGTTAATTAAACTTATTTGAATTGGTCAAGATACAAGTCAATGACAAAAGAAAGTTATTCAATTATAAAACTTCTAAGACAGGCAATTTAAATTAATATTGTATCTGGAGAAGCACTTTCAAATTGAATGCCAAAAGCCCAGTTCAAAAAATATAAAGAACACCTGGAACAAATATTAAAATCAATCAGGTAAAGAAATAATTATAATCTCCTACATGTTAACACAGTGTAATTATGAATAATATGTTGAAGTCACTTTATTCTGCTCTAGACTCTTTGAAGAAAATTGAAATGAAGATTAACTATTTGCGCAAACTATGGAGTCTATATGTTGAATATATATAATCTGATTCTACACAAACATCACATTCTATCTATAGAGATGGAAGTAATTATTTTGGTGTTTTCCTGGGCCCAGTAGAAAGAGTGTTTGTTATATGCAAAACCATGGGAAAAACTTTTAATCATAAAAATTTTTGTCTTTATACTCATTGTAGATTAGCAGGTACTAAGTGAATCTTCCCCAACACTTTGTTGACCATTAGAATATTGGATTATATGCAAATGAATCAAATTATGAGGACTGATTACACAGGGGGGGTGGGAAGGATGGAGGGAGAGAGAGAGAGAGAGAGAGAGAGAGAGAGAGAGAGAGAGAGAGAGAGTTGGCAAAGAAAACAAAACATGAAATTTTGCTATGAAGATTTATGATTCATTCCTACATTTCTTCATTCAGATATGGAGGCATTTTTAACACTACTACAGTAAATATATAGATGGGATCTGAATCTGTAAACTGAAGATCACACTTAAAAGTTCTTTGAATTGGTGGCTAATAATCATGGCAAGGCTGGATTTTTTTCTTGTCTTTATGTTTTAAATGTTAAGTTCAAAAATCATTTTAACATTACAATGTATTCTAATATGTTGATAAAATAACATCAGTTGACTAGAATCATCAGATTGTACATAATTGATCAAAATGCTACCAATATATTAATTTAACATCACTTTTTAAAATGAAAGTTCAGCAGTTGTTTACCTTACTCCAGGAGTAAAACAGGTTTGATTTTTCACAATCTGCTTCTTGCCACAATCTATTTCTTACATCAGAGACCACAACTGGGTGCTTAACATGTCACTTGAACACATGCATCAAAGAACTCTAAATTTCACTGAAATTTTTGTTTAAACTTTAAAATAAAGCTATTTTTGTTTTTCAGAAAACACTAGTGTCCTAGTTTCTGTTCCATTTGCTGTGATAAAATACCTGAATGGAAACAACTCAGGGCAGAAAGAGTTTACTCGGGCTTACAGATCAATTTAATAGTCTACCAAGGCAGAGATGCCAAGGCTGAAGGAGACCAAAGGCCCTGAGCATTGTCTCATTAATGAACACTTGTTGCTACTCAGTTTTCGTTGTTTTTGGTTTGGTTTGGTTTGCTTTGCTTTGCTTTCTGATAGTTTTTGGTTTTGTTTGGTTTTGTTTGCATCCTGGTCACGGTTTGGCTCTACCCACAGTGGGCACACCCCATCTCAGTTAATGAAATAAAGATAATTGTCACAGTTTCCAGATGATTTTATGTTTTAAGTGGCCAACAAGAAAGCACTCAGGTTTCTCTTGTCTTCCCTTGATTGTCTTCCACTGTATTCACTGAGACCTGGTCTCTCGAAAGAACCCAGAGTTCACTGACCTAACTCGATAGGATACCATAGATTGCTAGATTTCTCTAGAGTTCTGTCTTTGTCATCTGATCACTGAAATTATAAGCAGGCAACCACATTTACACCAAAAGTATGTAAATGCTAGAGATCCAAATTTCATTCTTTTTTATTTATGATAATTTCTGATAATAAAATTATGTCATCTCTCCTTTCCCATTCCTCCTTCTAAACATTCATATATATATTCATATTTTTTTTCATTAGTTGTTATTGCATATATATATATATATATATATATATATATATATATATATATATATATCCTAGTAATCCATTGGAGTCGGCTCCAATATAAACCCTATTCCTTAAAGTAAAAATTTTACACGGATTCATATATATATTATTTTAAACACTATTTAAAGCATATTTCAGATACTAGTATTAATCAAAATAACAAAAAGATCTCCTCAATCATCATTAAACTTTACTACTAAAAATGCATTATTTTTTCCAATATTTATTAGGTATTTACTTCATTTATATTTTAAATGCTATCCCCAAAGTCCCCTATACCCTCCAACCCCTCCCCCAGTCACCTACCCACCCACTCCCTTTTCTTGGCCCTGGTGTTAAAGGATGATTCTAGATAAAATTTTCTAAATGCTCAATTAGAAAACTAGAGATATTTCTGTTGTCTATAAGCAGCAGAGCTTCAAACTGAGTAATGTATCTGGCTCTTCAATCTTGATGATATTTTATAATTATTTTGTGGCTTCTACAGAGAAGGCATAGTAGAAAGAAATGGGAATTAGTTTATTTATCGTATGGCATTGTAATCGAATTTAAACTTCCACTTTTTTCTCTATAATAAAACTTTATCTGTAGTCACAGAATATATGAGTGCATATGCATTTCAGAGTAAGTCAGTTTTTACTGAATGCTTGTCATCTACAATCAAGAAGCAGAAAACAGGGAACACAGGCTTCTCAGCTTTTTTTTTTTTTCTCAGTCCAGGATCCTAATCAGAGAATGGCACCAACTACATTGCCCACATCTTTGATTCTTCCTTAGGAGGGACTAGAGGGGGCTAAGGAGATAGAACTCAATTTAG
>NC_034597.1:77762706-77777998 GCF_900095145.1 Mus pahari | reverse complement strand
TGACCATTAGAATATTGGATTATATGCAAATGAATCAAATTATGAGGACTGATTACACAGGGGGGGTGGGAAGGATGGAGGGAGAGAGAGAGAGAGAGAGAGAGAGAGAGAGAGAGAGAGAGAGAGAGAGTTGGCAAAGAAAACAAAACATGAAATTTTGCTATGAAGATTTATGATTCATTCCTACATTTCTTCATTCAGATATGGAGGCATTTTTAACACTACTACAGTAAATATATAGATGGGATCTGAATCTGTAAACTGAAGATCACACTTAAAAGTTCTTTGAATTGGTGGCTAATAATCATGGCAAGGCTGGATTTTTTTCTTGTCTTTATGTTTTAAATGTTAAGTTCAAAAATCATTTTAACATTACAATGTATTCTAATATGTTGATAAAATAACATCAGTTGACTAGAATCATCAGATTGTACATAATTGATCAAAATGCTACCAATATATTAATTTAACATCACTTTTTAAAATGAAAGTTCAGCAGTTGTTTACCTTACTCCAGGAGTAAAACAGGTTTGATTTTTCACAATCTGCTTCTTGCCACAATCTATTTCTTACATCAGAGACCACAACTGGGTGCTTAACATGTCACTTGAACACATGCATCAAAGAACTCTAAATTTCACTGAAATTTTTGTTTAAACTTTAAAATAAAGCTATTTTTGTTTTTCAGAAAACACTAGTGTCCTAGTTTCTGTTCCATTTGCTGTGATAAAATACCTGAATGGAAACAACTCAGGGCAGAAAGAGTTTACTCGGGCTTACAGATCAATTTAATAGTCTACCAAGGCAGAGATGCCAAGGCTGAAGGAGACCAAAGGCCCTGAGCATTGTCTCATTAATGAACACTTGTTGCTACTCAGTTTTCGTTGTTTTTGGTTTGGTTTGGTTTGCTTTGCTTTGCTTTCTGATAGTTTTTGGTTTTGTTTGGTTTTGTTTGCATCCTGGTCACGGTTTGGCTCTACCCACAGTGGGCACACCCCATCTCAGTTAATGAAATAAAGATAATTGTCACAGTTTCCAGATGATTTTATGTTTTAAGTGGCCAACAAGAAAGCACTCAGGTTTCTCTTGTCTTCCCTTGATTGTCTTCCACTGTATTCACTGAGACCTGGTCTCTCGAAAGAACCCAGAGTTCACTGACCTAACTCGATAGGATACCATAGATTGCTAGATTTCTCTAGAGTTCTGTCTTTGTCATCTGATCACTGAAATTATAAGCAGGCAACCACATTTACACCAAAAGTATGTAAATGCTAGAGATCCAAATTTCATTCTTTTTTATTTATGATAATTTCTGATAATAAAATTATGTCATCTCTCCTTTCCCATTCCTCCTTCTAAACATTCATATATATATTCATATTTTTTTTCATTAGTTGTTATTGCATATATATATATATATATATATATATATATATATATATATATATATATCCTAGTAATCCATTGGAGTCGGCTCCAATATAAACCCTATTCCTTAAAGTAAAAATTTTACACGGATTCATATATATATTATTTTAAACACTATTTAAAGCATATTTCAGATACTAGTATTAATCAAAATAACAAAAAGATCTCCTCAATCATCATTAAACTTTACTACTAAAAATGCATTATTTTTTCCAATATTTATTAGGTATTTACTTCATTTATATTTTAAATGCTATCCCCAAAGTCCCCTATACCCTCCAACCCCTCCCCCAGTCACCTACCCACCCACTCCCTTTTCTTGGCCCTGGTGTTAAAGGATGATTCTAGATAAAATTTTCTAAATGCTCAATTAGAAAACTAGAGATATTTCTGTTGTCTATAAGCAGCAGAGCTTCAAACTGAGTAATGTATCTGGCTCTTCAATCTTGATGATATTTTATAATTATTTTGTGGCTTCTACAGAGAAGGCATAGTAGAAAGAAATGGGAATTAGTTTATTTATCGTATGGCATTGTAATCGAATTTAAACTTCCACTTTTTTCTCTATAATAAAACTTTATCTGTAGTCACAGAATATATGAGTGCATATGCATTTCAGAGTAAGTCAGTTTTTACTGAATGCTTGTCATCTACAATCAAGAAGCAGAAAACAGGGAACACAGGCTTCTCAGCTTTTTTTTTTTTCTCAGTCCAGGATCCTAATCAGAGAATGGCACCAACTACATTGCCCACATCTTTGATTCTTCCTTAGGAGGGACTAGAGGGGGCTAAGGAGATAGAACTCAATTTAGTCACCCCTATAACTGTTACCATTCTAGTTCCAAATGATGTGTTCATGAATCTACCTTCTTTGGTTTAAAAGGTCAAAATGTATATAAATAATTTCGGTACTTAACTTGTACAGATGCTTCCTAGGACTTTGGAATCCTGTGCTATTTGTGGGAAATTTGCATCCTGTAGGGCATTTTTTTTTAAATATGTGACTAAATAACATATTGCTGTTTTTAATGAACTTAGTCATTCACTACTCTTTTCTCCTTGTTAATTATGTTGCCAAATCCACTAAGCATTGTAAGGCTCCTCCAATTTTTCTTTTATTTCTGGATATGCTTTAAAAAGGAAAAAAAAAAAAGCTAAGAGTCATTGAAATCATGATTTATTTTATGTCGGTGTGTGAAGAGTTTTAGATGAACTACCTAAGCTTTTAAGGTGAAATCACTAGAATTTCCATAGTAACAATTTTTCAAGAGAAAAATGTCTAGCATTCTAAATTTAAAATAAAATAGAGTAAAATAAACATTGACAAAGGAAATAGAAGTGAAAAATATGCAGTAGCTTAAGTAAAGAGTGGAATCTTCTGTAAGAGAACACGTCCTGAGATTATGATGTCGTCCATCTTCACTCACATTCGCTCTCATTTCCTGTTGTTAATAGTTTCCATCTCCAGAAATTTTTACCAATTACTTCTTTTCCGATAAGATTTTTATTCATTTGAGGGCTTCAGTGTTGTTTGTTGGATTATAACCAAGGCCTAATAAGCATAAGCTCCTAGAACTGACAGCACCATGATACAAAAGATATAATTTGGGCTTGAAATTGACCAACATGCTGTGCTACCCAGAGCATCTGACTTTATTCCTTGGTACCTACAGGCTTGGCTTTAAAATGTGACTGAAAATAACCTCTGAAACATTATCCTTTAAGGTTACTTGAGATAATTCCAAATTTTGCAGTAATAAATGTGCAAATACCATTATCATTGATGTGATTGGAAATGGATCAATAGTTTCTGCCTCTGCTTAGCACACTTCTTATCCTTTGCAGAGCATCAGGAAGATGTTTGTAAAATATTAAAACAAATCATATCAAGATATTGTCCAAACTTTGCAGGAGCATCAGGTACTGTTAGAATCTATTTCAAACCATTTAGTAGGATCTAAGGAGAAAAGGTAATTTAGACCTAGACTATCTCTCTACTTCCACTTCCTAGTATGTTGTGTCCTAGATAACCAAGCTTTTTATTTCATGGTCCTCTATCACATCACACTATTCTTGTTGTAGAGTTCCGGGATCATTTCTCCTTTAGTTGCAATGTGTGATATTCACCTACTCAAGCCCTGATTTTTTCTTTATGCCTCTGTTATCATATAATAATATGACATATATTTCTTTAGATAATTCAACACTTGCTAAAAGTACCTTATTCATCTTTTTCTTACTTTTTCTGTTATTTTTCACTAAAGAAGAAAATTCACAAATGTGATGTCACTTTGTCTTATTTTCCTTTTTTCTTTCTTTCTTTCTTTCTTTCTTTCTTTCTTTCTTTCTTTCTTTCTTTCTTTGTTTTTTTTTTTTTATATAATAGTGTTTATTCAGGGCATAGGGAGGGGAGTTAAGAGAGAAGTAGAGATAGAGAAAGGCAGAGAGAAGGAGAGAGTAGAAAAGTAGATGCCGGCCATGACCACGTGGAGAGAGAGGGGAAGGAAATGAGGAGAGATGGGGCAAGCGAGAAGCAAGAGTGAGAGAGACAAGAGAATAAGAGTGTCTGTCTTATTTTCTATAGTTCCATTGTCTAAGAGGTACTTGATTAATGTAATAAGCTAGATCTGAAGGCAGGACAAAGGACCACAGGCAGGTTCATCCTTCAGGCCAGAATAGGAAGAGGAGTTTATTGAGTAGAGTACAAGATGGAGAACAGTTTACAGAGAAATGAAGACATGGGGCACGATGCAGATGCTGGAGACAGAATACTATATGAAGTATGGCTATTGGGACATGGTGGTCTCCATTTGGGAGAAGGACCTAATCTGTTGAATTACTTTGTATAATTCATGTCATACGAAAGAGAACAATCCAGGTTAAATGCTATAATATTTGAAAGGTCAGTTGTTCACCTAATTTTCATTTAATATAATTCCTAACATGGAAATAGGACTCATATAAATAAATCCCATGTAAATAAGGACAATCATAGTTAATAAAGTTCATCTCAGTTGTAAGGTTTAGGTCACTCCAGGCAAAGGCTCTTGACTGATAAAATCTACAGCTAAAAGTCTATCTCCACGCAAGAATTTCCTGGTTGGATCTTCTGAACTAACTTAGAAAAATTTCCTAATGAGGATGTTTTCCAACCTCTAGACTTCTTTTCACAGAATTAATATTTATTCAATGACTAAAAATATAACTGCAAAGAAATTTGATTGAAAGTAATCCAATATAGAAGACATTTTGGATAAAATTATCTTCATGATCAAACATTCTGTGATGGGATGAGATTTTCTGCTTAGGATTGTTTTATGTAAATCTTATAATTCTTTTTCATTGAATTTATACAAGAGTTTCAGAGAAACATGTTATTTGAGACTCAAAAACCAAGTTGGAAACAAAAAAAAGTGTACATTTATATGCAACTAAAGTCTGTAAATGAGAGAATTTGATAAAGGAAAAGATGGCACAATGAAAACCAGTCTCTTACTATTTTCCCCAAGTAAAGTTTTCTAACTTCTTATTATCATTCCTTTCACTGACATGCCTCTCTCTGTTGCATTCAATGGGTTCCTCAGCTCTGTTGTTTCATCCTCTCTAGTTTTACTTGTCTTGACTAATTTTTTCTATTGCAATGTTGGCCATGATACAGATGATACATTCAAAACTGGGAAGTGTGAAGAGTGAATAAGAATATTTTCTACAGAGATGTAGACAGGAGGACTGGTAAAGATGCTGGAGCCTTTGTTGTGGTTTTACACAGCTTTACAAACATTAGAATAAAATACAAGGGAGGACAGTCAGGATGAAGAAGTAACATTGAAGTAAGTAGGTAACTACTTGCAAGCAAGCAAGGTGAGAGCCTGGAATGAATACGCATATCATCTCTCACATCTCCTACTGGATGTGTCCCTCATCAGCACACTTAGGCAAACTATAGCTCATTAAAATTCAGCTGTAGCAAACGATTTAAAAGTGCAAATGGAAACAATATACAGATTTTCTAGATCAACAGAGATACCAGCAGATCAGTATCTGGGTACCACTTATATTAAATGAGTTATAGAAGTATCATTGATAGACAAACAGACATCAGCAGAGTTGGGCCTGAGAGGATAAGTCAGGTCCACATGGAACAAGGAAAGGAGACTGAAAGTTTTCCTTTATTGGTTCGTAGATGGCTGTTTCTGCAGGTAATTACCGAGTACTCAATTAAAGAATACAGAGCACTTGATAAGAGCTTTTCCTAATCACCTGATATTAGTGATTTATTGATAGGTAAAACAATAAACTAGAGCAACAAATAAATTTAGTTGAAATAAAATTACAGTAGTTGTATTAATTGTCACGGTCCTTTCAAAATGGTGGATCATTAGAAAAATGATGTGGCCCCTGCTAAGTGTTAACAAAGCACATTTCCTCATGCTGAGATGCTTCCTGTTCATGAGATACATGGAAGATTCTGCCCCTTTGATTTTTCAGACCTTTTAAAAACATGCTAACCCTCTAAACACTACATATTCATGGGAAACTTGTTTTGCTATATTTCCACTCTCCACTCCCCAGACTTTCAGTGCCCCATCCAAACCTGCTACATTTTATACTTTCTGGCAAAATAAATGCAAAAGGAACCCAGATAGAATGACTTAACCAAAGAACAGTAAATTTTAAAGTTATGTTTCTCAATATCTAACCCCATCAGAGAAGTAATCTATTATTATAAATATGCCTTATTAGTTTCTTCTTGCAAATTGGGCAAAAATGCCCTTTTATCAATACACTCTTAGCCCCTGCCCTTAGAATTACAAGTAGTTTGGATACCTACAAATTACAATATTATCCCACATTTTATTAACTTTTCTTTTTATTTAAATTATTATAATTTCACAATATCTCATATTTATAACTATATTATATTTTAATTTAAAATATTTCACTCTATTTCTAAAACACATCACATAGCATGACTACAAATATTTTTCTTGAATTTTTTTCAAACTATAATGGCTTTTCAGTTAGGATTATTGCAGTAATAAAATACAATAGCCAAAGATTGCTGTGTAGTAAAGTGCTTCCACATCACTGTTCATCAATGAAGTACAGGAACTCAAACAGAACAGGAACCCAGAGACAGGATCTGATGCTGAGGTCATGGAGAGATGCCACTTACTGTCTTGCTCCTTATGACCTCCTCAGGCTAATTTTTTTTATAGCACTCAGGATGATTAACCTAGGGGTGGAAACACCCGTAAGGGACCAGGATTTCCCATATCCATCACTAGTTAAGAAAATGTGGTACAGGCTTTTCTAAAGCCTGATCATTTTTAGGCATCTTTTCAATAGAGCTTCCCCCCTCACAGATGACTCTAGGTTGTATAAAGTTTACATTATACTATCCACCACACTAAATAATAATAATTAATTATAATTACAACTTCTATGAGGCTTAATTTATCAAATGTGAGCTATTCAATACTAGAAGAGAAAAATGTATCCTACAATTCCCACACAGTCAATCTGTAACCAAGCAGTATTGCATTTACTACTGCTTTTGTCTACAAGAAACAATGGAACCCAATTCTACCTAAGGGGTTCTTGGCTAGGAACTAAATACTATTGCAGTCTCTTGAGAATGTTAATATCATAAGAACTTTTTACTCTAAGAATATTTATTGTTCTTTTCCTTTAAATAAGCTAAACTATTAGCTAGCCACTTTGACATCTGACTGAGTCTGTCTGACCATTCCCTTGTGAGTGACTGCCCAAAGTTGGGAATTACCATCAAGCATATTCCTCTTTAATGACCAGCTGGCCTGTCTTCATGCCACCCCAGCTGCTTTGGACAGATCCTACTGACAACCTGCACCAGCTTGGGGGTACCTCACTTCTGCCAAGTGAAGCTTCAGTGAACACCCATATAATTGTGACTGCAGCCACTGTAGAATATTCCACCCATACTTTCTCCGGATCTTGCAATATCAGTCTTTAAGAAGGGGGAATAGCTGGGTTATCTTCCTTAGAGACTCATAAATCTTGTATTTGACAGAAAGAGATCTGTATCCATAGGACGAGTTTGATGTAATACATATTTCAATGCTGTGATTGAGGAATACATGAGTCCTGTGAGTTGTGTTGATGATCATGATTAGTGAAAACAGAAGTTATGTGATGGAAGACTCTGATTGGTGGAATTTAAAGCACCTCACAAGTATACTGCACCATTTTTGTAGTTTTGGGGAGGCTATTTTATACTTTCTTCTATTAGGTTCAGAAGAGTAGTTTTTCTATCATCGTGGTGCAAGCATAAGCACTAATAAAGGCTTCTATTGACAAAGCTGCTATTGTCTTATTTTGGTATTTATTATTAGTCCAGTGGACAGAGCTGGTAATATTAAGATCAGAAGGAAACTTAGGCTTCTAGCTATCCATACATGGCAGCAAGACATAGAAGGTTGCTATGCAACGAGAGTCAATGAACTCAAGCCTAAGGACCATTTATCAGGGAAGGAGTAGCTGATGATGTTGGTTTATTAAATTTAGTTCTTATATATGTTAAAAAATAAAATATAAGGGGCTGGAGAGATGGCTCAGTGGGTAAGAGCACCTGACTGATCTTCTGAAGGTCCTGAGTTCAACAGTGAAACAAAATACAACTTGCCCTAATTTTCTGCTTGCCAGGAATTTGGTTACAAAAAGGAAAATTGTGACTGAGGCACAGATCCATCTGACCCTTGTAGGAACCCATCGCAAGTTGTTATGTCTGTAATTTGTCTGTCATGGGTACTGTTCTAGTGCTGTGCATAGCCAAGGTAACCCTTGCAAAAGAACTTATTTAATTGGCGGCTCACTTACAGTTTCAGAGATTTACTATCATGGTGGATAGTATGGCAAAATGCAGGCAGACAATGGAGTACTGGTAGAGAGCTACATCCTGATCTGTAGGCATAGAGGCAGGTATAAAACTGGGCCTAGCATGGGCTTCTGAAACCTCAAAGTCCATCCTCTAGCAAGGCCACACCTCCTAATCCTTTTCAAATAGTGCTACTCTCCAGTGACTAAGCACTCAAGTAAATAAACCTATGGGGGCCATTGTTATTCAAACCACCCTACAGTCTATTACCAAACAAGGTTTTAGGAGACTGACTCTTCAACTCAGGAATCAATCAAATCAACCTAGAAGAGGGCCATGGTATTTGGTAAGGGTACCCATATGGGTTTGACCTTGGGAGGAAGAGGAACAGAAAGAGGAAGAGGAAGAATTTGGTTTATCAGGGAAAGATGGAATTTGTAGAGTGGAGAATTAGTATGATTGATTACAGGTGCGGAGTTCTTTTTCCTTTAGGCAATATTTAATAAAAGAAAAATCCTGTTTATGGAAAGGTTTTGTTTTTCAAAGCTGTTAAAAGTGGTTCGCTGTGTTATGTTATAACCTATATCAAATGTCACAGAAGGATAAATGTTTCATGACACAAATAATCTTGAATAATGAAATGATACTTTTGATGTTTAATCGGTTAATAAAAATGTAGTTACACACACACACACACACACACACACACACACACACACACACACAAAGGCATACTTGGGAAAGCCGGATGGATGACTATGGAAGGCAGGGACTATGAGGAGATTAGACTAAGCTTGCTGGAAGAGTCCCAGAGTTCAGCCAAAGCTGGAGAACTGAGAATTCAGGTACTTCAATGTAAGGGTCTGTGTACTACTTGGTATTAAGAATTGAGGCCAGTAATAATGAAAAAGGGATTATAGTTTTCTACTCAATAACTTTTATTTGATATAAAACTATGAGAAATAAAGATTAATATTATATTAAAGTGAAAATGTTCATAATTTTAGTAAATCATGCTGAAAAAAATCAGTTCCTTTATAATGATTTCTTTAACTATTGTAACTGTTGTGATTCATTTTACAAAGTTCTTTTAAATAAGAGAGACACAAAAATCTATAAAAATATGTCTATTTTACCTTATGATATTGTTAAGGTAAAATATTGTATACTGTCGGTAACAATTTCCGTTCATTATTTTACAACTATAAACATAAAGTTCATGTCCTAAACAATTAACAGAAAAATTATGTCTTACTTCTTTTGTATTATATATAACATTTTCTTAAGTGAGAATATGAATACCTAATCTTACAATAATTATAAATAACAACAACTACATTCACATGACATCTACAGATGAGAGCATTGGTATTCATTGCAGAATTAATATTCTTCTAGGGAATATTTTTAAAATTATTTCAGCCTAATGGTAAAATTCAGTGGTAAACTATTGTAACACATCTGCAACTATATAAAGAAAGAGGTCTACACACTGATAAATAAAGGACTTTTATTACTAGAATGAAATTACAATACAGAAAATACACACTACTCACTACAGTTTCTACGAACTTAATATACACTACGTGTCTTGAAGAAAGGACTGGGATAAGACCCATGCTTCTTAGAATTTATACATAATAAAATAATTAAAGAATTAAACTTTTCACCTTTACGGAATTGTTGAAATTCTTCTACGATTTGAAATTATTTACTAATCCTATGCAAGTTTATCTTTGTTATATTTTATAGAAGTTAGATGATCAAACTGTGTACTTTAAACTAGTTGCTTTGTTATCCAGAGATATGCATTGGCAAAGCATCTTTTTTAAAGTTCATTTAATTTTAAGACATAGAAAACTGACATTATCATTAATCTAAACTCAATTAGGATGTACATATTTGCAAGAAAATAATTCCTGTGGTAGTTTTCAACCTACCACACATTATGCTCAATAAAGTAATTTTAATAGTCTAAAAAGTCTATGTTCTTCATTAAAATATTCAAGATGATTTTCATCTTTTCAAATATACTGTTAGAAATACAGTCATGTTCAACCATAGTTAATAACTTAATCTTGCCAAAAATCTATTACTATATACTTTTTTTGTAATTTTGGAATGTTAATATAGGTTTTGGTGTAACAGTAACTGCCAAATCTAATAACAAGCATTCATCTTCATTCTGCTAACCTTTTACATTTGTGTGGTTCAGCCTTTACTATGAACATTTGTTCTACCTAAACTCTAGGGAAGCAGTGGTCAGACTTTAACAGCTTGTCTCCTCCTTCTGACAATATATAAATGACTGACAGAGCAGCTTTACTCTTCAAAGAACATTTATAAAGATAGTTTCTTACTCTAGTTCCTTTAACTATACCAATAAATATGTTGGATATAATTATATGTATTTCGCTACAATAAAGGTGAAAATAGTGTTTATGAAAGTTCATTGACTTACCATCACATGAAAGAAAGTCTCCAAAACTAGACTTTGAGATACACTGTTCTTTCAGTGAGCACATGTGTGCAGGGACTATACACATAGAAATCATTACACTTGCCTCTGGCTACTTTGTATTGGTAGATTCCATCAAACACACATTTCTAAATTTGCTATCCAGGATTTTATTAATTATTATTATATAGATCATCTTCCCATTCTCCCATTCTAAGATAGCTAAGAAGCTGAATTCCAACCTTCTCTAGGATGCCTTTTGGATGTTTCATCTTTCCTCAAGTGCCTTCTTCACAGATCCTTCATGGTCACCAGAATAGAAGTCACAGTGATTCCCGTATATCCACTCAGAACCTCGGAAAGACAGTAGAATAAACACTGATCATACCTGCTTCAGATTCAGAGACTACAAAACTCTTACTGCCTATCTGCTTTAACTATTGTGAATACCATGATGGCAAAGACAAAACTAGGCATTGTTTAAGGGAAACTGAAGGAGACAGGGGACCAAATTTTGAGAGGATATTCTGACACTAAGCTAGTAACAAGGTCCATTCTATGTTTCTGCAGCCTCCTGCACTCTCACATTCTCTGCTATTCATATTTTATTTGCATTTATATTTTTCTACAAACTTCATGAATTTGTGCAGCTGTTAGTTATTCTAAAGCTAACTGTAGATTTAATTTATAACATATATATATATATGTATGTATAAAACACTTTTATCTTAATCGGGTTTGTGTGAATGTCTGTGTGAGTGTACATGTGAGTGTATTATACACATGCATGCATGTATAAAAATTCTTAGAAAAGTTTTATACACTCTCAACTCGATAAAGTTATTTTCATTAACAAATTAATGAGGTATTTAATAATGATGTAATTCAGTCTTATTTGGCAAAATAATCCTATATTAACACTTACACTTTCACCTTGTATTTTAACATAAAACAACTTGTCAGTACAAGACAGGCCAGCTGTGCTAGTATGACTCTTGAGAAGTATAATTACAAAGGTTAATTTATAAGATCAGGGTGAGAAATATCATGATAATGAGATAATGGCTTTTCTCTAAGTGATGCCCTTGTTGTTGTTGCTGTTGTTGTTGATGATGATGATGATGTTGTTTGATTTTGGTGCTGGGTTTGTTTGTTTGTTTGTTTTGTTTTTAGAGGCAGTGTTTCTCTATGTAGCACTGACTGTCTTTGAACTTACTCTGTAGACCAGACTATTCTCAATCCCCTTGTAATTTTATAATTCTCTCTACCTTGATACATAATAAATATATAAATAGTATCATTTATTAAAAATGGGTTAGTATTTAAAGGAATGGTTCTTTCTTTCTCCCCAAAACAATTTAGTGTAGGATATGAGAACAAAATATTGACATTTGCCACCCAAGTAAAGGGAAACACTTTTCTTGACTCTTTAAATTAAAGAAAAACCGTTGCAAATATCTACACTTTCTGACAACATTAAAACAAACAAAATACAGGTCTCCTCATCACCCACCATAGCACTCCATTTCCTTTAAGCATACCTATTTTAAAACTGTCTAAAATAACAACACCAATATAATCCAGAAAGCACATGAACATAAAATATGAAAAAAATGATAAAATTGATAAAACAATAAACAAACATCAGCTAATAAATGAACAACAAACCTTTTGAAATTGACTATATTTTCTGGAATATTAATATGCAATTTTGAGAACTTAATGAAAGTTTGTTTTTAAAAAAACATAATTTTTAATGTTCAAATCCCCCAATATTAAAATTCCTGGTGTTTAAACCTCTGAATCCTGTCTTGTTTTGTCCTGATTAGCTGTCCTCTCTTGGAGGCCTGCTCTTTTTTGAAGAGGAAAAGGAGGAGTAGATTTAGAGGAGAGAGGAGGTGAGAGGTGGGAGCTGAGAAGCATAGAGGGAGAGAAAACTGTTGCCCAGATGTATTATATGAGAGAATAATCTATTTTTATTTCATCTTTTTTTGCAGTACAGACATTATCCCCCTCCAGGCTCACCCTCTGACTGTTCCACATCCCATAAGTCCTCCCCTTGTCTGAGAGATCTCAGAAGTCCAGGTTAAACAGCAACAACAGTAAAACCATGCCAGAAAATAATAGTTCTCCGTTACTAAAATCTGAAATGCTAATATCCACAGCGCTTGTGGAAAAAAAAAGTCTCCATAAAATGGAGGAAAGGTGAATTCTGAGGAGACAGAGAACACAGGAGCAACAATGACAGCTTCCTTTATAACTGCCTAGCCTCTCCGCATTAGCATTCCTTTCAGCTAACAGAACCCAGGGACATTCTTACAGCTTAAAGCCATACTTTCCTGAAGAGGCTCCTGAGGCTAGGGACTGGTTGGGAAGCAATGATGCTTAAGGTAAGGTAAAAGACCCAGAGGCACATGAGTTGCTTTTCAAAGTCTAATTTTTTTTCACCAAGTCTCTTATATATGACAATGATGATATGGATGGATGGATATCTCTTGGCATCCTTCTTTAAAACTAAAGAACACTTAACTAAAGTAATCTTGTTAGAGTATATGAAATTAATGTTGAATATTAAAGAGTGTAGCATCCCTTAGAAAGGAAAATGTGAACATATAATCTGGAGAAACATGACTACAACTACAAAAGTAATAATATTATAGCTATTCACCCTGACACAGGATTTCAAAGTATAATTATTGACTGTGTACCTTGGCAGGGTAGTATTTATTACCTGCATGCAACTATTCTTTCTATCCTTGTTGTATAGGTGTTTTTAGGTGTTGGATTTTCTTATAAAGATTTTTAGGCAGGGACCTTTGTATTATCTTCACTTCCTCTTAATACATTGCATAAAGTTCTTCCCAATATTTGACATTATAATAGTTTTTAAAGTTCACACTATGGGTTTCACCATAAGTCATTTTATTGTTAATATTTTTATTACAATTAAAATGTAAGTATATCTTTTCTCCTCTCCTCTTTCCTCCTCACAAGCGCCCTCTCATGACTCCTGCCTTATTATTTTTCAAATCTATAACTTTTTTCCTTTAATTATTATTACTTCAAGTATTTATAAGTGTATGCCCATATAAATACAACCTGTTGACTTCTATAGTGCTTGTATGTGTATGATTTCAGGACTGGCAACTTATTGCATAACCAATTAGGAGGCTCATACCTGGGAAGATTAAATCTTCCTCTTTAGGCAGATATTAGTTACTTGCAGTTCTTTGTCTAGGCGTAGGGCCACATGAGATTTTTCCTTTGTACTTTAATATGTCAATTAGTCTTCTCAATATTTGGATCTTGTTTAGGAAGTCATGTAGTATTTTGAGTATACATTCTTGTTCATTTCTAGGAGATTCAAGGCTCAATATATATTTCCTATACATGGGTGTAATATGTAGAATTTTAGAAAATTCTAAATTGTTGCATGCCTTCTGTTTTTTGCAAATTTATTTCTCTAAAGCATTTACAATGTTGACTTAATATGGACATATTTTATATATATTTCTATATGTATATATATGGATAGATATATATTCCCAAAGATGGAATCTCTTAGTTTGCTATACACTCTCATATATACATGTATATAATAAATTGAGAGATTCCATTTTCTGATTAGGATGAAAAACTCAGGTGACAGCAGATGCTGGAGAGGATGTGGAGAAAGAGGAACACTCCTCCATTGCTGGTGGGATTGCAAGGTGGAACAAATACTCAAGAAATCAGTTTGACAATATCGTCCTAAGTGAGGTAACACAATCACAAAAGAACACACATGATATGCACTCTGTGATAAGTGGATATTAGCCCAGAAGCTCAGACTACCCAAAATACAGTTTGCAAAACACATGGAACTCAAGAAGAAGGAAGACTAAAGTGTAGATACTTCAGTTCGTCTTAGAAGTGGGAACAAGTGACTTCTTTTGTGTTTGGGTTACTTCATTCTGGATGATATCCTCCAGATACATCCATTTGCCTAAAAATTTCATAAATTCATTGCTTTTAATAGCTGAGTAGTACTCCATTGTGTAAATGTACCACATTTTCTGTATTCATTCTTCTGTTGAGGGACATCTGGGTTCTTTCCAGCTTCTGGCTATTATAAATAGGGCTGCTATGAACATAGTGGAGCATGTGTCCTTATTACCAGTTGGAACATCTTCACTTGATATGAACTCACTGATAAGTGGATATTAGCCCAGAAGCTCAGACTACCCAAAATACAGTTTGCAAAACACATGGAACTCAAGAAGAAGGAAGACTAAAGTGTAGATACTTCAGTTCGTCTTAGAAGTGGGAACAAGTGACTTCTTTTGTGTTTGGGTTACTTCATTCTGGATGATATCCTCCAGATACATCCATTTGCCTAAAAATTTCATAAATTCATTGCTTTTAATAGCTGAGTAGTACTCCATTGTGTAAATGTACCACATTTTCTGTATTCATTCTTCTGTTGAGGGACATCTGGGTTCTTTCCAGCTTCTGGCTATTATAAATAAGGCTGCTATGCTGCTTGTGGACGTTGTACATCGTGGTGCGNA